>NC_041229.1:39870054-39921495 GCF_002837175.3 Physeter macrocephalus
ATTTTTTTTTTTTTTTTTTTTTGCGGTACGCAGGCCTCTCACTGTTGTGGCCTCTCCCGTTGCGGAGCACAGGCTCCGGACGCGCAGGCTCAGTGGCCATGGCTCACGGGCCCAGCCGCTCTGCGGCATGTGGGATCTTCCCGGACCGGGGCACGAACCCGTGTCCCCTGCATCGGCAGGCGGACTCTCAACCACTGCGCCACCAGGGAAGCCCTAATGTATATTTTTTAAAGAGTAGATGGATAGAAAGGAGTGGAGGATCCTGTTTCCTCCGCTCATTCTTCTCGTGGGTTTCCTAGGGCTGTTGTGCATAGTGGGGCCCCTATAAGGAGGCAGAAGGGGACCCCGGTAATAAGCTGCTCTCCCCTCCTCCAAACCTCTGCTCAGTCCAGACTCGATCCCTCCCCCTTTGGCTCTGAGTGTCAGATGTGCTGCCACTGTGGACATATACAGATGGGGACATAATTTATTCTCACACTAGTGAAGGTTTTAGTGCACTGCCAAATAATGGCTGCCTTCACACATGGCCAGGGTCAGCCTCACGCCACTATTCATGTAGCACATACCCAGACTCCTTCATAGAGAAAATGTATTGTGAAAATCTATACTATTTCAAGTACTTCCTTAACCTCCTAAAGTTGACCTGAGGGAGAAATCAGGTACTTCATATACTTCTCTTCCCTTTTGCTGTCAGAGACAGAACACGGGATGGTTGAAATACAGTTCTAGTAGAGTTTCATATTTCAGTGTTTTTCAATTCTGATTTTATTAACACAGTAATTTGCCATATACAGTACAGCTATAAAATAAGTCATTAGAAATATATATGTTAGGCCTTTCTCACCTTCTGAGATGGCCCACACTGTGTCTGTGGAGTGTGTTTCTTTCTAAATAAATCCACTTCTTACCTATCACTTTGTCTCTTACTGAATTCTTTCTTTGAAGAGACATCAAGAACCTGAGCTTCATTAAATCCTGAAACCAGGTGTGTGATCTCAGTTGGAAGACTGTGGGTTTTGGCAGGGTTTGAGTCCTGGCTGCGTGGGTTGAAGTCCCAATCTGGGTTTTGTCTGGGTTCGAGTCCCGACACGTGGGTTCAGGTCCCAGTCTGAGGTGCACAGTTTCAGCTGGCATCCACGAAGGGACAGTGATAAGGTAAGAAAATGTTGAGAGTTAGGTCTTGGTTCTAAAGAGGCCCATGGCATGCCACGAGCCAGGCATACTGGGGAGGACACTGCTGATGTCTGCTCATTTTTTAACTGGTGGGTCAACCCCGTATACTTACGCACATCCAGCAGCAGGTCCAGGACAGAATTGTTAATCTCTATACTATTCTTGACTCTGAGGTTTTTCTCCTACATTCTTGTTCATTCCTGCTCTATTTCTTTCTTTCTTTCTTCTGTTAACCCCAGAAGACCTGTGTGACCACCAAGGTGTACTTTTTTTTGCCTTACTCCCTTCCCTCTGACCCTTACAAATGCTGACCCTTTATTCCCAACTTTTAGCTAGACCAACTCCCACTCATCATCAGCACCATTAGGGATGTCTTCTGTGCTATTTCTTTGTGACTTTTGGGGCACTAACACCTGGTTGGGAGACTACCTTGGAAGGGATAACATCTAAAATTGTAAGTGCAAATCTTGACCAAATTGCGCGGTGGATTTTGACATAAAAGTGGAATTTTGGATAGCTCAGGAGTTAGAGGTGTCACCTCAGGTTTGTATGAAATGGATTAGGCTGCATCAATCCCAAGCAATATCCCTCTCGGCCATGTACTCCAGGATTGGGAAAGATTTGGACAACAAGAATTAAAAGGAAAAAACTTATAGTAGGTTATGTAATCAGGTTTGTCCACAATATGAGTTAGGAAATTTAAAATGGAGTGAAGTACCCCATGTTCAAATTTTCATGGCCTTGTACCTAGGCAATGGAACCCAAAAGGAATTTAAGGCGTGCGTAGCTCGGAGGGATGACTCTAGGAGGACACAGGGGACATTATAACTGACCCACCCTACAGGGCCATGGATCCCAAACGAATGTGGATCCCTCCTCCTCCGAGGTACAGGCTCTTCTGGCTATGCATTTCATAGCCCAGTCTGCCCAGACAACAGGCACAAAATTCAGAAAGCGGTCCTCAGACTCCAATGAATGATTTGTTCCAATTGGCTTATTTGGTTTTCAGTAATAGGAATATGGCCAAAAAGTCTGAACACACCCAGAGAAACATGCAAAAGACCCAAATGATTGCAGTGGCTTTGACTGCTCAGAGACCACCAAAGGGAAAGCCAGCTTTTCTGGGCCAGTCTGGCCCTGGCAGACCACAGGGCCCACGGGCACCCGTACAAGGCCCTGTGTGGACAAAAGGGGCACTAGAGGGAGGATTGTGATTGATGTGCCCTTTGCAAACAGCCAGGGCATTGAAAGAGGGAGTGCCCCAGATGCCGGAGAATGATGGGGGCCCCTCGGCCATTGATGGTTTTGCAATCAGAAGACTGAAGGGGCCCAAGGCCAAGAGTGGTTCTACCTAAAGATACCATCTACATAACTAATGTCGAGCCTCGGGTGTTCGTTGATGTGGCGGGCCACTTGATAGAATTTCTTATAGACACTGGTGCAGTCTTCTCAGTCTTAACCCAAAGGATTGGAAGCCTTAACAATCATAAGGAATACGTAATGAGGTTGTCAGTGAAGAGACAAGGGCACACTTTCCTGGAGCCCCTTTTGTGCAAGATCAGTGACCAGCTGTTTTTACATTCCTTTCTGTTTGTGCCTGACTGTCCCATCCTTTTACTGGGAAGAGATTTGTTAACTAAGTTAGGTACCACTCTGTTTCTCTAGGGGTAAGGGAACCACCCTCATCACCAAATAGTTTAAACAAAAAGCAAAAGATCAACTGAAGCTAAAATAGAAGTTTAGTAGACCCTGGAATGTGGAATATCGAGGTTCCGGGCTTGGCCAAAGATATCCAGCCAGTGATTATTAAGTAAAAAGGGTTATATAGTGTCTAAATATAAGGTACAAAGTTCTTAAATCTTTAGAAGATCCTCAAAAATGTTTGTAAGTAGATTACCAAAATAGGAGGCCACTGGTCTGACTAAACTGACCATAGCTGATATTCAGAGCCTGATAGAAATTTTGGAAGATGCCTTCTCCCCTAAGCTAGAAAATGAAAAGTAAAACTTTGCAACATAAGAATGGGTATGTCAGTCCTTCAGTATCATTGAGGTAACCACTCAATTCTTTGAAAAAGAAAACAAAACTGTCCTTGTTTTACAAATGTAGTCTTTACAGGACCAGAGGTGTGGCTCCAAAAATAATCCAAAACCCACTAATCCTTTTATCACTCCCAAAACCTTCCCTATTTATCTTAAGAGGCTTGTAAGTATTAAACAAAGGGGAAACAAAGTCATCCTAGGAGGAACTTGCTTGTAACTTTGGGTTACAAATATCCTATATGGTCTTCTCAGGAACCCTTATCTCTGCCATCTTTTTAAATGCAAATTTTTTAAAAGAGGGTAAAGTAATTTAGAACTTAACTTGTCAAGGATAAATATAAATCTTAAGCATCTTTTCTGTAAACACTAGTAAAAAGGGTTTAGCCATCTAGACAGGTGACCTGGATTTGTTCCATCTGCTGGAAGCCCAATTTGAATCCAACCCCTTGTAAATGATGGGTTTTATATTACTGTACCTGACTCGGGGCTGAAATTTTGAAATGGGAACTATGAGGTCTCTGTGTTTGTGTTCGTATGTAGCTATGTGTGTTGTAGATGTATGCTATTGCCAAAATTAATTCATAAAAGAGCTCTATTTAATTGGCTTAAAGGAAATTAAGTCCTTATAGCTTATATAAATACTCAGAAATATAAAACTGGACAGAATGAATTTCAGGCTCACGTCATCTGGGGAATATTCAATACTAGACTGATATCTGGTATTAAAGGGGGCTTAAGCTGGTTGGTCTGATTAATATAGACATGTCTTTATAGAGTCATCAATGTTAAGTATAGTACTTCTATTGTACCCAGGTTTACTAGAGGTCAAATAAGACCTCATTCTGTTACGGATTTGTCAACAAGAAAAGTAACTCGATGTGAAAAAAACATTTAAGGAAAGCAGATTGTGTGTTTTCAGTAAAGAAAGTGTGAGGAATGGAACTGCATTTAATTAAGGGAAAAGAAAATCTGTCTTCTGGTTGTTTCTGGATGGAAAACAATAAAAGTGATGGATATAGAAAGTGATAAAAGGTTTGTGGAAAGTGGACCCTGAGAAAAGGGTTTTGTGCATGGTCAGGATTGACTAAGTAAGTTTAGAATAAATTTGAGTAAATGAATTTTAAAAGTAAGCTGGTGCAACACTTGAATTTGGCCTTTCTCTCTCTTAAAAGGACGTTTTCTTAAAATGTTGAACTGTCTTTGCTAACAGGTTTTAAGTTCTTTACCTTTTAAGTGATCTGTTCTGTATTTGAGTTTGAAATGGTTTATTGTCACTTTGGCTAAGTAACTATTGTCTCACAGTGACCTATGATCTTATTTGACCAAGTGTTTTAAATCTTTTTGACAAACTTCCCAAATACCAAATTTTAAAGTTCCTTTGATTTCCAGCTAACTTTGGGATACTTTCGAGGGCCCCTGAGGTAACTCAAAGAGAAGTATTTAACTAGGATTATTTCGTATGTTAAATTAAATGTAATCAGAGGTGTAATCAAGCCTTTTAAGTCTTTTGTCATTTATAGATATTTTTGTACTCTGACACTGTTACAAAAAGTGCTTCATCATCAAGAAGATTCATAGGAAGGCTAAGGAAACAGTTACAATTCCACATCAAGATGACGGCTTCCAGCCCGTACGGACTTAAAACAAGGAGCTGTCCTGCCCTTGTGGCCCCTAGATCAGGCATCCAGAGATTTTTTTTTTTACTCCCTGACAGGCAGGGTCGACGCCCCTATTCAGCCCTGAAGCAGTTGTAGAAGACAGACCATCAACCCTCTGCTTCCCGTAAGAATACGGGAGTAAAATCTCTGAGGGGGGAATGAAACAGGAGGGAAGGGGTCACAGCCCAACCTTTTTAAGAATGACACGGCCATAGGACATGACAAAAACTGGTTAGAACTCACTAGATCCAAGATGGCAGAAGATTTGACTTCCAGTGGACCTTGAGACTCATTATACACTCACTGTAATATATTAGATGCTAAATGACACACCCACCAGCACCATGACAGTTCTGAGGCTAAGCATAAAAGGTCAAAAAGTGGGTGGTGGCCCACTTCCTGGAAATCTCTGCCCCTCCCCCTAAAAAAATGGAATAATCCTCCCACTCATTAGCCTATGAAATTACCCAGCCCATAAAAATTAACCATGATATTTCAGGGTACTCTCTCACCTTCTGAGATGGTCCACATGTCTGAGTGTATTTCTATCTAAATAAATCTGCTTCCTTCAGCTGGAACTCTCCAAGGAATTTCTCAAAGTAGTAGACCCAGGCATGCACAACAAAGACAATCAGGGCTTCCCTGGTGGCGCAGTGGTTGAGAGTCCACCTGCCGATGCAGGAAACACGGGTTCGTGCCCCGGTCCGGGAAGATCCCACATGCCGCGGAGCGGCTGGGCCCGTGAGCCATGGCCGCTAAGCCTGCGCTCCGGAGCCTGTGCTCCGCAATGGGAGAGGCCACAACAGTGAGAGGCTCGCGTACCGCAAAAAAAAAAACCAAAAAACAACAACAACCAAAAAAAACAAAGACAATCAGAGGAAGAGGTACTTTATCCGCTAATACAAGAGCTCCCTTTAATAGCTCTGGTAGGGAGTGGAGAACAGGCCCCTCTGGCTGGAGAGTACTTTGTTGCACTTCAGGGAAAGGATCTGCTTCTCTCAACTGGAGGGAATTCCTGTATGAAAGCTGGGTCTTAAGAGTTTAAATATTCTTAAGCAATAACAAATAGTGGAATGAGACAAGTCAAAGACACAATTCACTGAGGTTGAGTTCAGAGTGTCTGGAATTTGTAACTATATACTTTATTTGATGTCAACATCAAAGGAATATTTTAGTTTGTTTGTTTGTTTGTTTGTTTTTGCTGTACACGGGCCTTTCACTGTTGTGGCCTCTCCCGTTGCGGAGCACAGGCTCCGGACACGCAGGCTCAGCGGCCATGGGTCACGGGCCCAGCCGCTCCGCGGCATGTGGGATCTTCCCGGACCAGGGCACGAACCCGTGTCCCCTCACTTTATTTGATGTCAACATCAAAGGAATATTTTAGTTTTTTTGTTTGTTTGTTTGTTTTTGCTGTACACGGGCCTCTCACTGTTGTGGCCTCTCCCGTTGCGGAGCACAGGCTCCGGACACGCAGGCTCAGCGGCCATGGGTCACGGGCCCAGCCGCTCCACGGCATGTGGGATCTTCCCGGACCAGGGCACGAACCCGTGTCCCCTCCATCGGCAGGCGGACTCTCAACCACTGCGCCACCAGGGAAGCCCTCAAAGGAACATTTTAAAAAGCAAATTCAAATCCATAAGTTAGTAACAGTTCAAGTTAACTGCATTTAAAAAAAAAAAGTATTTACATCTCTCCATACTTGTATACCCTATAACTGTACATAAACTTTTGCATTTCAAAGCATTTGTCACTTATAAAGTGAAAGTTTTCAAAATGCTAAGTAAACATTTGCTAATTATGACTTTTTAAAAACAATACTCCTTTGGAAGATTCCTCTTCCTTGTGCTTATAGTTGATCTGCAAACATTTCTCAAAGTTTCTGGAAACTTCTCTGGAAAAAAATATCTGGAAACTGGTCTGGAAGAAAATCATAGTAGACAAGGGCTAAGTGCAGACATAAGCAGCTCCATTTTGTAAACAAAGTTCCGGCCTTCCATTTTATTCCACTGAACTTCTTTGAATGGTCCACGAAGATGATTCCATTTGCTATCTTGTAAAACATCACTTTTTGGAATGTCTTTACACTGGTTACGGGGAAACTGAACCATAATCTTGCTGCCACTTTCAGGGCCATTACGAACTGTGGAACAAAACCCAAAATTCAATATACTCATTTTCCAAGCTAGAGACAACAAAGATCACACAACTTCATTTTCCATGAGTATAAAAACCTTGTTTGTCTATCAACTTGAAAGTGCTCATTTAAAAGTGCTTTTCAGGTTCAATATGCTAAAATAAAATTTACTAATTTATAGATACTAGGCTGGTATAAATATTCATGAATTACCATTTGTACTATAAAAATGTGGCAAGATGAATGTTGGTTTAGGAAAGTCAAATGTCCTATACATTTTCAGAACATCATTATTTTTTTCTAAAATACCTGACAACCCAATCATTCAATGACTTGGTTAATACATACCTACTATGTGATAAACTCAAATGTTCAAAATCAGAACTGGAAAGGATGGAGGAAAGATTATTCCAAATATGAACTTTAGGTTTTAATGAGGCTTTATAACCCAGGAAAGAAGAAAAGAAATTATCAATAAGGGCCTAGCAATGATCAAGCCTGCAGATTCACAAGCTCTGATCCTGTGGGGAAGAATTTCTAATTATCCACTCTTTCAAATATTTAGAGCAGGTATTAGAAAAGATCACACTAAAACCAATATAATTTTCAACTAGACAGTATGTATACATGCCTATCAAAGTGCCCCACTCATAGGTGCTTCATAAAACACCTCTGTTCCATCCCTTGACCATCTTTAGGATCAAATATTATTCTTGCATATTTGCAACAGTACAGATATTTTATCTATGCATCTATGTATCTATCTATGTATCTATCTATGTATCTATCTATCTATTTTTGGCCATGTGGCTTGTGGGATCTTAGTTCCCTGACCACGGATTGAACCTGGGTCCATGGCAGTGAAACCATGGAGGGAAAGCACTGAGTCCTAACCACTGGACTGCCAGGGAACTCCCCAGCAGTGTATTTTTAAAAAGCATTTATCCATTAAAAGTTTTGAACTGCAGGAGCAACAATGCTGATGGCATTTTTAAGATAATCTCTTAGGAGAATGTGTTGCCAAGCAAGACATTTTTTTATAACTACTAGAAAGAGAAGTAATAACCTGTTGTTCTGAATAACAGCTATGATGAGATAAATGCTCAGTATAATTACTGCATGAACTCACCTACTGCAGAGATAAATTACTAATAAGTATAGTAACTATTAAAGCTAAATGCTAAGGCCAAACTCCCAAAGGTCTCTTCACATTCAGAGAAGCAGAAAGTACCTGAAATAGCATAGTCACCATTCGGGGAGGCCACTGTTATGGCAGAGGCATTGCCAATGCTCTCTATGGGCCCAAGTCCCACGTGATTACTGAAGCTCAGGACCTGCCAGCCCATAACTTTGGCTAGCTGCTGAACTGCATGCACCTGATGCTGTGACATCTGTGAATGAAAAAGGAAACTTCATTGACAATCAGCATGGGTATTTACTTTGCAGTGACTTGACATCGTGACTGTAAAATAAACTTCTGTTGGGGTTTTCAGTGCCTAGCACAGGAATCTTATGTTTGAGGAATCCTCCTGTGTGACCACTGAGGGAAGCGAACAGCACCCCACCTTCTACTGCAGAAGCTAAAACAGCCTGATACTCGCTTTCCTGTCCACTGGCAGCTGGAAGACAGGCATACAACCTAACTTGGCCAACTGGAACCTCCCACCTGGATCACTGATTATGAAGCAACATTTAAGTAGTAGCAGGGTGTGTAGCTGAATATCTTCCATTAACCCCCTCAAGTCCACTCTCCACCCTACTCTGTCCTGGGAGGCTGACCCATATGGTTACACTACCAGCTTTTATAACTAGGTCCATAGTAAACAGACACTCCTGAAATTATCCTGAATGTGCCACTTATTTCCAGTTAAGACCCCGACTGATACATGGGGCAATTCAGAGTGCATTCTGTCCCAGCGATGAAGGCAGTAATGCTGGGATGGCATCAGCAGTGGCACTGCCCTGGCTGTGGTTCTATCTAGCTTCCTTTGATCCTGATCCATTGGCGAGTCTTATTCTCTAGACTTCTCATCAATTCTGGAAGCTATCCAATAGGCTTTCAATATGTTTCTGCGTGTATGTGTAAGCCGACCAAAGCCATTTTAGGTGCAATCAACCAAGAGCTGCCATACCTCACGAATGCATTTTATTTCCTTGGTACCACATAAGCAAGTCAGTATAAAAGATTATTGCTTCTAGGATGGAGTGTCAGTATTTTCAAAAATTTTTATGTGAAACATAAATATGTGTTTTATGTGAAAGATTCATTAGCATTTCAAAACCTACCCTTTCTCCCATAACTCATATTTCAATGGATCATCACAACTCCAAGAAGGTAGGAAAAATACTGTTCTTACTTTACAGACGAAGAAAGAAAGGTCCAGAAATTTGTCCAGTGTCACAAAGAAGGTTTGTGACAGCACTCTCCATACTGTCCCTTAATAAGAGGAACTCTTGCTTAGGGCTCAAGAGGAAAGCATTCCATTTATCATTATGGAGAATGGACACTATAGCTTTGTATCTGATCTCCCTTTCTCTGGTTTTCTTGGGTTAGTAATTCTAAACTTTCATGTGGTCCTGGAGGGGTTGTATATCTTGGCTAACATGAGAAATGAAACAAGTCTGATAGTCTCAGAACTGGTCCTGCATCTTAAATACAAACTAAGAGTAGAAACAAATCTAGTTTGTCAACACTTTCAATTAGCCCGTAGGTTGTAAAATGTGCACTAGAAATTAGGTGGCAGGGAAAAATGGCTTTGAAAAAATAATTTTACTTCTTACCCACTTTGTTCTTTCAATAGTTATGAGTGGAAGGGGCTCAAGACCTGTAGCCTGCAACTGTTACCTGAGACAGAAGGAAATCCTGCAGCTCCTGCTCCTGGTGAGACAGAGTAATTACTCTTCCATCTCTGTGTACGACTCGGATCTGCTCAACTCCAATATTCAATTGCAGCTGAATGGACCTTTATAGACACATATACTAAAAATCAGAAATGTTGAAAATTACCTTATACAATGCCAAAAACCTTAACATCAAAGAAAAAGAATATAACAGTTTTGATAACCTACACCAACACCCACGGGGGAGAGTTTTCTTAGGTTCAATGGAAACCATCAGACTCTAAACTACTGTAGGCCACTAAGCAGCAGTCTACTCAGAAGGATACAGTGGGGGAAGCACGGCTTGCCAGCAGGCCAACAACACTTGCTCCTCTTCTACGGCAGGCCTTTCAGCTGTCAACACTGCAGCAATACACCTTTGCTGCAATGAAATGAGATCCACATTGAGAATACGTGGGACCTGCCCTGACTTAACAACCTGGTTCCTCACAGGAGCCACGCACCCTTAACAGCTCCACAGGCATGGTTTCCAGGGTGCCCACCAGAGACACTGCCCACTGTCAGAACTCACGCCATCCTGGGAAATCCAAAGCCGGCCCCATCAGGGATTTATAATTTCTCCCAGTCCAGAACCATTTTACCAATTTGGGATCATTTTTGCCATAAGCAGTGTTGCCCAGTAACACACCCGGCATCTTTCCTCATCAAGTTACTAGGAGACTAGAGCGAGAGTTAACCAAAGGTCAAATTCTCGTACAGAAAGGAAATAGGGTTTGTTAACTTCACCCTCTCCTGAAATAATCAGCAAACAAGTCAAAATACGTACGCTCTATTAACTAGGCTTAGGTCAAACAAAGAAACTCATAAAATAGCCAACGAATATATACGCAGATCACAAAACTCTTCCAAACTAATTTATAAATTTTTAGCATATGACATGTACATGAAACACAAAACTCTCCAAATCAAATAATCCAGATGAACAAATGTGGAAAAAAATAGCATTATATCTTTCCACATTTGATAGTACCTTTTTCCTAACTTTGTTTTACAGCAAATATTTAAGAATAAAGCATTTTGGCAACTACCTATATAAAATTGTAATTTTGATGAAGTTTACATATTTCTTTCCAAGAAAAAACACAAAATTCAGAAGGCTTAAAGGAAAAGACTTATAAATCTAACGAAATTTTTAAATTCTCCTCTTTTAAACAAAGGTGTGAGGGAAGAGGAATTTGTAACCACTCTGAAAAGAAAATTGGTAACATTAATCAAAATTTTAAATGTCCTTATCTTTTGACACAGCAGTTACACTTGGAGGAGTTTATCCTATAGATATGCTTACATATGTACAAATTATTTTGCTGGCGTACAACTAAAATGTTCAACAATAGAAAGTTGGGGAGCTTTAAGAAAGAGAATTACTTTCCATTTTAAATAGCATAAGATGAGCCCACCAGCTGTAGAAGATGGGGAAAAGAGCATTCTACACTTCCTTCTACTTCCTCTCCTGTCCTGATTCTATCAAGGCTACATTATCACAAACCTTTCTTCACAGAAGTTTAGAACATTTACACTGGATTCTATAACCATAATCCCACAGTTGTCTGGTCTTAGTTCTAGATGTAAATAATTTAATGCTGATCAATTTTTTCTTTTCCTCCCCTTTGTGCTCACTCTCTAAGTTTTTATTATGGAAAATTTTAAACACACACAAAAGTATAGTATAATGAAAGCCGATGACCCCGTCACCTAGCCTTAACAGTTAAAAACGTACACTAACTTTGTCTCATATATTCAACTTCCTCTCCCACCACACCCCCGAGCCACCACAATTCATTATTTCTTTAGGTAGAGGGGGAAGAAAGCCACGATCCACTCCACCAATCTTTTCCGCCTTCTATATTTGATCTTTAAATCATGTTCGTCTACTATTTTTCATTTTTATGAAAAAAGAGAATTAAAACACCCCTATTAAAATATAGTATTATTATATTACACATTATTATATTCCGCTACTCCTGAGGGTGGTGATTTCCTTTCCAGTTGTGTTTTGCTCACTGAGAGACCACTGTGGCTAGTTACGTCTGCCTGAAATAAAGCAACTAAAGCTTGAATACAGACCCTGATAAACATACTCACTCTCTCAGACTGACCTGGAGGAGGGGACTCAGCTCCATCTTTCTAGTTGTTAATTTTCAAAGAGGCTAAAATGGAAGCCCAAAATGTCTTTCATGGCCACCAGCTAATTATATTAACGTGTTCCTCCCCACTGCCCACAGTTTTACTGATATAATTGACAATGTCATTGTATTCGTTTAAGGTGTACAACATAATGGTTTGATATTTGTATATATGGCAAAATGATCACCACCATAAGTTTTTTTTAGCATCCATCACCTCACATAGTTACCCATTTTCTTTTTCTTGTGATTAGAACTTTTAAGATTACTCTTTCATCAACTTTCAAATATACAATAGAGTATTATTAACTATAGGTTCCATGCTGTACGTTACTTCCCCAGAACTTATTTACCTTATAACTGGAATTTTGTACCTTTTGACCACCTTCACCAACTCCCCACCACTGCAACCACCAATCTACTATCTGTATATTAACTTGTGATTTATGAATATAAATCAAGTAGACTGCTCCTCCAGGAATGCTGGGGACAAAAGTCATTAAGGGCATAATTATGAACTGGATTAGACACAGGGGTTGTTTTAGGCACACTATGGAAAGGATAGGCTCTAATATAAACAGCCCTCGTCACCTCAAATACCCCAGACTGGCCACAGCCTCTAGGCAAGAACTGAAGCGGATCGGAGTTTGAGGAAGCGTGGCAGCTTTCCGCTCAATGCTGGGGTTCCTTCTTTACCACAGCTCAAATATGTGACATTTACCTAATACAGACTATTTTAGACATTCTTACCTCTGTTTTTTTTTGGTTTGTTTGTTTTCTGTGTATTTTGGCCGTACCACGCGGTATGTGGGATCTTAGTTCCCCAACCAGGGATAGAATCAACACCCCCTGCAATGGAAGCGCGGACTCTTAACCACTGGACCGCTAGGGAAGTCCTTACCTTTCATTCTTAAAAACACTCTACAGCTGACATAATTTACTGGAATGTTATGCCATCCTAGCAAATAAAAACCAAAATCTTGATATAATCACTCAGCAAACATCAATACATAAAAAGCAACTTAACATATTAAATAACTTCTTTTTGATACTTACTTGCATATTTGTTCATAGCCTTGTGATGTGATTAAGACTTTCACACTAGATTCATAAACATCATTAATATTTGACCAATGAGCCTGTATCTGAGGATCTTCAATGCGACTTGCTAAGCTGTCAATGGTTGCAGCAGTTCTTTTAAAGAGAATAAGTTAAAATTTTTATAAAGTTACCATAAAAAATAATAAGATGATAAATCACTTATGAGTTTTACGGTTATTTGAAAAACAAATGACTACGTTTTGAAAATACCATCATTTGAAAAGCAAAGATTTTAAAGAAAGGTCAGATGTAGCTCTGATGTGCTGGTTCTCAGTTTCACATCATGGCACATTCTCATGCCACACTGATTTCCTTTTAACTCCATTTGTTTTCTGCCACTCAGAAAATCTTACCAGAACACAAGTGAGAAGGATACTTCCAGGGTACTAACCTCAGCTCTGTAAAGAATATAAATTACTCATAAATATCAGTACTTGATCCCTGGTAACAAGTGACTTGGGACATACCCGCACCTGGAATTTTAATTCCATTACTGTCATGGAATTATAATCATTTTCAAGAGAACCTAGAGAGACTTATTGAACAATTAAAACCTATACTCTAAGAAAGATAAATATGGTAAGTAAAAATGAAAAATAAGATCCATCCAGTGATAATTATGTACCAACTACTATTAATAAGTGCTTTCATGAATTATTTTAACCTTACTAACAATAGTAGACACTACTATTATTACCTCCATTTTTCAGAAGGAACAAAAGCAGTTTAGCAATGTTTAGTAACTTGCCCAAAGTTTGTAACTGTTTGGGTCACAAAACCTGGAAGTCTAACTCCAGAGCCAATAATCTTTCCTTTATATTTTATACACACTAATGAAAAGCCACTGCCTAGAACCAAAGCATAAATTATGTAAGTTAACCCAATTACTGAAATCCTCAGTTTCTAAAATTTGATTCTAGCACTTTACTGGAAAGAGAAGGAAAAGCCAGGAGGAAATGGAAGAAATGAGAATAGCCACTGAGGACAAAGGGCTTTTACACCAACAGGCTTGGGCTTTGCTCTTTTATCCTGCTTCTGCTCTAGTACTGGTTTCTTTCAATCCATTTTTAACTTTACCTTCTTTTTCTGTGATGTGTTTCCCTGGCAGTGCTTCAAAAATTTTTACAGCAGATAAATACGTATGTGAGAGTTTTGATCTCGGTATTTTATCTATCAACACACTGGGAACAAAAAAGTATCTAGCAATTAAGAATTGTTAAAAGAAATCATGGATTAGTCACACAATGGGCTATTATATAGCTATTAAAATATCTCTGAAGGCAGGGTATAAAACTTTATGATACCAGATTTATTAAAAAATAAAAAAGATACACATGCCCTGACACATATACTGTTGACCCATGAACAATGGGTTTGAAATGCACCTGTCCAATTATAAGAGAATTGTTTTGTTGTTTTGTTTTTTTTTTTTGTGGTATGCAGGCCTCTCACTGTTGTGGTCTCTCCCTTTGTGGAGCACAGGCTCCGGACACACAGGCTCAGCGGCCACGGTTCACGGGCCCAGCCGCTCCGTGGCAGGTGGGATCTTCCCAGACCGGGGGTCACACAATGGGCTATTACATAGCTATTAAAATATCTCTGAAGGCAGGGTATAAAACTTTATGATACCAGATTAAAAAATAAAAAAGATACACATGCCCTGACACATATACTGTTGACCCATGAACAATGGGTTTGAAATGCACCTGTCCAATTATAAGAGAATTGTTTTGTTGTTTTGTTTTTTTTTTTTGTGGTATGCAGGCCTCTCACTGTTGTGGTCTCTCCCTTTGTGGAGCACAGGCTCCGGACACACAGGCTCAGCGGCCACGGTTCACGGGCCCAGCCGCTCCGTGGCAGGTGGGATCTTCCCAGACCGGGGCACGAACCCGCGTCCCCTGCATCGGCAGGCGGATTCTCAACCACTGCGCCACCAGGGAAGCCCATAAGAGAATTTTTTTCACTAAATAATTACTACAATACTGCACAGTCTTTGGTTGGTTGAATCCACGAATGCAAAACCTGGGAAAAGGAGGAATTGCCTATTTGGTGGCCGACTGTAAGTTCAACTGTACAGAGAGGGTGGCACCCCTAACCCCCGTGTTGCTCAAGGCTCAAATGTATGTAAAAATATATGAGCATGTTAATTGTATGGAATTATACAGATGGGTTGATACATTTGGAACATTATTTCTATATCTAAGGGGAGAAAAGGAATATTTTTAAAACTTTGCTGCTTCCAAGATCACAACTACTATTCAGAAATTTATAAGTGTTCTAAAGATAACTTTTTCCATGCTTAACTTTATGGTTAATCAGAAATTTGCAAGATTAAAAATATACTCAAATTACTAGCTTTTATACTTGAAATGTACAAATGGAAAGTAACAACAATAATCTAACATATAATATTCTTACTGTTTATAAGGAACTTCTGTATACATTATTCAATTTGATCCTAAGACCAGACTCCTATACCCCCAGTTGACAGAGAAATAGAGGGCCACAGATATTAACTAACTTGCCCAAAGTTACTTAGCAAGTCATTGAGCTCTGGCTTAAACGCATCTTTTACCCTAAACTCCTTAACTCCTTTCTCTGTATCATGCTGTTGTCTCTAACATGTCTTCCTAATTCATTTTACTAAAAGTTTCCATTCTGAGACCAAAGACTAATATGCTAATAAAACCATGACTGTATTAACAGGAAAAAACCAAAAATCAAAAATAAAATGTCATTCACAAAAACAGTGTGCCCACACCTGTTGAGTACCACCAAGGCGCAATCATGAATGAAGTAAAAACAGAACTCTTCACTAAGCGCCAATAATAAAATAGAAGAGCACCCTTTAGCATTTGGAAGTGATACATTCATTTAGGTCCAATCATGCAAGTTTGTTTTGTAAATGATGTGTATGGAAGAAAGAAAATGAGCTTTGGGGTTACATAAACGTGGGCATAAATCCTGATTTTGCTAACCTTTTAGCTGTGTAACCTTCAGCATGTTGCACAACTTCTCTAAACCCCAATCTTCTCATCAGTAGAAATGGGTTAACATGATCTGCCCCAGAGCTAAGGATTAAATAAGTCAACATACAGGAAAGTGCCTTCCAAAGTCCTAAAATGTGTGACAACCAAAAAATAGGGAAAGCTTCAAAAAAGGTTTAAATCAGTTCAGGAAGAGGATCCCATGGACGGGTTACTGAAGAAAGTTTGGTGTCCCATGGCAGGTTTCTAGTCAGTCGTCTTTGGAAACATTAGTGCCAGTGTTAGAAACAATATATTAAGTTACATGGGCAATGGCGCTAAGTCTTCTCCAAACTTGACAGGACCATCTATGACCATAAACTCTTCTACCATAGCCACCTCCATCTCCCCGGAAAAAAAATTAAAGCATGCCAAAAATAATGTAACTAATAAAGATAACTAACAAAGGAAAAAGGACTGCGGTTTCAAAGAAAAACAGTAACTCTGTCCTTACCTACTCCTCAGAAATATATGCTTTGCTTGTTTAATTATTTTTTCCAGGAGCCCTTCACTTGACTGTATTGAATTAATTTCATTTTTATCAAAAGCTTGAGGACCCGAAAGTCTCATTCTCTTGTGGCCGAAAGGTGCACTTGCTGGATGCGGCATCATGATGGAACTCAAGGTCTGTTTATGAAACTGTAACAAGAACAGCCGTTTTAAACAGCCAATACCCACATATTAACTACACAATGTTCGTTCAAAACATGGCTCACATTTTGGAAACATGAAAGCAATGGATCTGAACCACATATAAAGGCAGTCTTGGCACACAGATAAATGTTAACATCTACTAGACCACATTTAATGTGAGTTTGTAAAGAGAAGGGTCCCTCTCAAGCTTCTGTTTTTATTTTAAAAGTTTTAAAGTAGAAAAACAAATATTCTTTAATAAGTCCCATTGACAGAAAACATGAAATCAATAGATAATTGTTCCACCATACCCTAGATTAGAGGTTCCCAAACCTGGCTACAACAGAACCATCTGAGGAACATAAAAAAACTGATTCTTGCACCACCACAAATGACTGAACCAGATTTTGGGGTGAGGCAGAGAAGGCTGGAATACGTACTTCTATTAAAAGATTTTCAGGGTAGTCTTCTGAAATTAGCCTAAACTGTGAACCAGCACTCTGGAAACATAGTTCTAGATGACGTGTAAATAGAATACATCCTGAAATAACTCAAGTAATTCTTTTCACGGGCTCTGACAAGATATTTTCCCTGAATACCCAATCAGAATACCCTCTAGCGTGCATTTCTTACACCTCTCTATAAAACTTGTGGTGTATTTCTGCCACTAGAAGCTACGCTTGGAGATAGACTGTATTCTGATTATCTCTGTATTCCCTGAGCCCATAGCAAGGATCTTTTACAGCACAGCTAGTGAATGTCATCGCTATATGAATAATGAGGACTCAGCAGAGGGGAGTGTGTGTACATTCACTGCTGTGGATACTCTTACCACAATGCAAGGAAAAACATTTACTTCAGTACCTCTCTAATCAGTAGATGCAAATTATGCTCTAGGACATAAAGATGGTCCTCTGGACTTTGCTTCTCGGTAGCAGATTTTTGGGATTTCTTATCATTTGAAGAATGGCACAGAGAAATAGATAACTGCAAGCCTATTTATAAAAATAAGAAGAACAGATATAAATAACCTATAATATGGAAAGGCACAGACTGTTTTCATAAAGTATAATCACAGCCCATTCTCAAAAGATACATTCTGAACTTTAAGAGGAGGCTTTCGTGATCAACATTTTTTACACCAAAATGACTACTCATGAATATAATAAACTACTATATATTTTAACAATTCAAATTCTGTTCACCTACAATGTGGCTGCTGACCTTGAGCTGTGGCTAAAGACAGGTGAACAGAAACTATATGTTAATTTATTTCTTCTAGATTTTAAATTAAAAACGAAACAAAACACAGAGTTAACATCTGGTCTTACTGACTAGAAGACAGATATCGTTCCCTGTTCCCATGAGAATCAGGATGAAATTTTTCACTCCTAATACCTATTCCTTTGACAAGATCTAAGAAGACGCTCAGAATTTATGTAAAAAACAAGCGCAGCTAATTACAAATTGATCTCTAGGTAAGTCTAACTGCTTCTGAATAATATTTTAAATTCAATCTCCACAAATTTAGGAATATTATGGATATTTAATTATGCATTTTCTAAACAGAAACACTAACTGGAAAACATACATACACCCCAATGTTCATAGCAGCATTATTTACCATTGCCAAGATATGGAAGCAAAGTAAGTGTCCATCAACAGATGAATGGATAAAGAAAATGTGGTGTATATATATACAATGGACTTTGAGAGTATTACGTTAAGTGAAATTAGTCACAGAAAGACAAACACTGTATATCACTTATAGATGGAATCTAAAAAATAAAACAAACTAGTGAATATAACAAAAAATAAACACACAGATATAGAGAACCTAGTGGTTACTAGTGGGGAGAAGGAGGCAGGAGGGGCAATGTAGGGACAGGGGATTAAGAGGTACAAACCACTATGTATAAAATAAATAAGTTACAAGGGTATACTGTACAACACAGGGAATATAGCCAATATTTTATAACAACTATCAATGGAATATAACCTTTAAAAATTGTGAATCACTATGTTGTACACCTGAAACTTATATAATATTATACATTAACTATACCTCAATAAAAAAATAAAAAATAGGTACGTCCCTGGTGGCCACGCTCCCAATGCCAGGGGCCTGGGTTCGATCCCTGGTCAGGGAACTAGATCCCACATGCATTCCGCAACTAACAGTTCACATGCCGCAAAAAGCCACGACTGAGGAGCCCACCTGCCGCAACTAAGACCCAGTGCAACTAACCAAATAAAAAAATAAATAAAATATTTTTTAAAATAAATAATTAAAATTAAAAAATTTAAAAAAAACTAAGCATTTTCTAATTGACATCTCATTTAGACAGTAAGACAGGATCCCTAAGAAATCTTCCACAAGTGGTGCTGGCATAGACACCTCAAAGCAACTGTTACTGAATAACAGCCTTGCTAGGACAAACTTTAACATATATTGTTTAAAGCCCAGGAGTGACACTACTGAGGACACAGAACAGAGTCAGCAGTGTAGACTGTGTTGCATACTTCATTGGCTGTTATTACAGACCGCACACTACCTCTTTGCTCTTACTGTTCCTTCAGCACACCCAAATAGCTACCCGCTTTGTCCTGTTCCCCAAACCACAAAGTCCTAATTATAAATCTCAAAAGGGTAGGCTGCACTTACTTGGAAAGGGCTGAGAGATAATCTGGTTTTTCACCACAATGTGAGGGATCTGTGATTTAATTTGAACAGCTTCCCGAGAGAGCTGTGCAAAAATTTCTTTACATAAGAGAACATTTTGTGCTGCTTCTAATTTCGTCTGCCAATGTGGGGAACCTGAAAGACAGCGGACATACGTATATATTAATTAACTAATTATATTAGGTATTAACTAGCTTAAATGATCTGGATACATATGACAAAAGTTTAGAAAACAGTGCATTATGGCATATAAAACATTTTACTTCTTTTACACAGAGAAAACTGGTAAATAAGTTCAATCTTTAAAAAAAGATCACAGAGCTATTCACTAATGGTTAATTAACAAATTAAAAATACTTACATTTCTAATTGCTCTTATTCCTAAGTACCTATTTTTCCTATCTATGTTTACCTTCAGTTCATTTATAAATATAAGCTTAGGTAAGAACAGAAGTTAGAGGACAGAACATAACTATACCTGGTTTGGATTTAGGCAAAGGTCGTTTGAAGAGGTTAACTGTGCCAAGATCACCTATGTCTGGAGCCTGTTTTTGAATTGAAACCTATGTGACAATAATAACACGAAAAAATGTTAGCAAATTAGCTTCCGGGCTAGTAAGAAATTACTTGAAAAATACTTTGACAAATACCTTGATATATGCAGAGCCCTCTAAATCACTAGGAATCTGGACATCAAGGGGACAGTAATCTTCAGGTATTTTCTTGTCCAGATCAATATCTGTATTCTTTATTACTTCAAATGTACCATGATGGGGAAACAGAGATCCTAAAGGCGTATTAAAAATAGCAAAATCAAAACCAGTTAACATGTTAATTTAACACAAATTATTAAGTGTATAATATTTCACATACACATCACTGAAGCAAAAATTAAGTTCCTATGAAAAACGTGTGTTTTGGGGGAAGGGAGAGGCGTGGTAAACAAAAGGAAGTAATAAGGAAGCAGGAGAAAAGAGTTATTTACCTTAAAAAAAATCATATGCCTTAATCTAATGGTATCATAATAATATGAACTCTACAGGCCATCCAAACTGTTTTATTCAAATGGAGTTTTGACAAAATGAATATAATTCTAGAAAATACTTCTATAAATTTAAACTTTGGAGATTAAAAACTTCTGGAGCTCAGTCTCTGTAATAAGGTTGCAATTAAAGGGTTCTGAATTCAGTAAGAGAAGGACAAAAGGAAAGTGTATATACCACCCTTTTTTCAACCAATTCCTAGACTTTCATGTGATGTCTTTTTATGTAGTGCATAAGTTTGGGATAGTTGTTTTGGGCTGCTGAATTACCGGAGGAGTGGGTAGATAAATGTAACTGCTGTTTTATAACAAGGGAAGATGTTCAAGATTTTCTTGCAATTAAAAACAGAATGTAGGGCTTCCCTGGTGGCACAGTGGTTGGGAGTCCGCCTGCCGATGCAGGGGACACGGGTTTGTGCCCCGGTCGGGGAGGATCCCACATGCGGTGGAGCGGCTGGGCCCGTGAGCCATGGCCGCTGAGCCTGCGCGTCCGGAGCCTGTGCTCTGCAGCGGGAGGGGCCGCGGCAGTGAGAGGTCCGCGTACCACACAAAAAAAATACCAGAATGTAATCAAATCCTTTTATAACATAGGTGACTATCCCATAGAGAGAAATTAAGTAAAGTTCTTGCACATAATTACTTGTTGGGAAGGGCTTACAGTGTTCAAAGCCAGAAAGCACTGCTTCTACAGACTACCTATTAAAATGTAAAAATGTCTTTGTCATCTCGAATTCATCTTTGTGACAGAACTTTACCTTCAGAATTCAAAATTTATCAATTCACATCAACGCTAAGGCATGTAGGTCCTCCAGTACTTAACTACCTCAATTTACCTTCCTTTAATTTTGGGATAATGATGGCTTGCTCTGACAAATGAATCCTTTTAAAATATCACTCTACTATTGTTACCCCAGTGATCACAGCCAGGGCTCCTTGCTTTTTTATCCCTTGACATTCAAAGTTTTTACCCCATTGAGCTGTGACTCAAACTTTTACTGTATCCTCTGAATACTTCAGCAGCTTAAAGACAGTACCATAATTACCTCGAAAAACCTGCTATTATATATCATAGCTCAACAACAAAGAATTTATACCAAAAGATGTGAATTCAAGATATTAAACTCTGATATACTTCAACAAAGTATATTCCTTAAGTTAGTGTTGCAACCTTGGCTGAATGGAAAAAGGAAGGCGAAGTGTTTTTACCACTGTTTCTCTTCACCCAGGATATGAAAACAGCTTAGCAGACTTTAGGGAGGAAAAACAGAATAAGGAGGAAGAGAGAAGTTTCTTTTCTCCATTTATGCCCAGTTTTTGAGGGTTACTGATAAGCCTGTGATTGAGGACTCTAACCCTACCTCCTTATTTCTGACTAAAATGTCAATTATGGTTCAGGGTGTATGAGCACATAAACCCTATCTCTGAACTTTCAATTAAATGGATCTAAAATGTTTTCAAATTGAATATAAACTATTTATACATATATTTACATAGGTTGTGATAATTTTAGCCTTTCTGTGGTAATTTTAGCTTTTTCAGGCTTATGGGCACAGAAATTAAAACTTCAAAATGTAACATGTCACTGAGAAATAATATTATTACAGAAGAATATGTGGGAGTTCCCTGGCAGTCCAGTGGTTAGGACTCGGCACTTTCACTGCCAAGGGCCCAGCTTCAGTCCCTGATCCGGGAACTAAGATCCCGCGAGCCATGTGGCGCGGCCCCCCTTCCCACCCGAAAAGGTAACATTACAACCTACCATTTATAGTTTTTGAAAAACTACATTTTAAACAATAATCTATACCTGCGCTTCTGTAGCTCAGATCTCCAAGAATTTTATCTCCAACTTTTCTAAGTTTCCAGTGTTGCCTCAGTCTCAAAAGCTCAGAGTTGAAGTCTCTTTGTAGCTTATTTTCTTGGTTTTCAGTGACTGATTTAGCCAGTCTTTCTGCCCCCTTCAGTAGGATTTGTGCTGCTCCCGCAAGTGACTTCTTTTTAGATATCAACTGCAACGTCTGAGGATTCTATCAAAAACAATCCAAAAGTGTAGCTCTGTATTACTTTTTAAGTGATTTTAAAATGATACACTTTTCTCAACAATAAAATACCTACTCAAGGGAAAATTTAAAAATTAAAGAAAAGCACAGAGAAGGGCGAAAAGCACATATAATAATGTTTTTTGTTTTTTTTTTTTTAAATAACCGCAACCTATTTCTTTAGTCAACTCAAATAAAGATTTGTGTTAAACCAAATCACCACAGTGGACTATAAATCAGAACTTAACACTGCATCAACCTGGCCCAGCCTAGGTTAGGTTCCACCCTGTACTGCCATTCCTCTCCTATGTATGCCACTCTCCCCCCCACCCACACGTACACCCTTTCGAGGCACTCAGTATACTTCAGATCAAAGTCCATAACTGGAAAACTGATGAGAAATCAAAATCTATGTATTATATATACATATATAAATATACACAATCACTACCAATTCATGTAGACATACTTCCAAAAAGCCAAGTTTAATAAAAGTTTTCTGGCTGCTGCATAAGAGTCAAAATAATAAAGTTTCATAAAAATGTCACAATTTTTTGATCATATTACTGAACCGAATTTTGAGTTTTTGGAGAACTCAAGAGAGTTAATCTTTAAATCTTTATCTGGACTTAATTTTGCATTTAAGGAAAAGGAAACAATGGGCACACAGCCTAAAAGATGGTCCTGGGACTTACGAAAACGGCACCATTATTCAATCAAATCCCACAAATACCTGTTTTGGAGGAAGTGCATCCTGAGAGACGGGATCCAGAGTCATAAATTTTTTATCCCTAACAATACTGAGAACATCATAGAGAACACACATCTCTGTCAGGGCACTTCTCAAATTGTTCCTCACTGAATCCCAAGGCCAAAGGGAAGGTTGAAATTTCACCAACCCTAAAAAGAGAAAGAAAAAAAGAGAAATACACAGGTATTAGTTATAGAAAGATCATTTAGAGGTTTAAAAGTACTGAAAGAAGAAATAATGAATTCTATTTTTAAACTGTTCCCTCTTTTATCCCATCCTCTCCACCCTTTCTTGAATCTTGGTTAACATTTAAGTTAGTATTCCTACAATGTCAAAACAAGTATGATATCTAATTTCCTAAGTTAACTCTAACATTTCAACATGATAGGCTTTCAAACAACTTTTAAAATTTATGCACGCCTTCTTAATAACCTTTTTTTCTTCCAGCTTTCAAAACCTGAACAAGTAATTATAGAGAATTTCCAATACACAAAGTACAAAAATAACAATGACCTATAATGGCAGCATTCAGATAGTAAACACTATTAACACATCTTCCAACCTCTTAATCACTTTTAAAAATTAAATTTCACGAATACAGGCTCATTGTACAGAGTTCAAACAATAGAGTTATAGAGTAAAAAGTGAAAGTTTCCCTTTATTCCCCACCCCTAATTCTCTCCCCTCCTGACAGGCAGTCACCATTAACCGTTGGGGCATACCCGTCCAAATGTTCTTCTATGCATTTACATACATATACTCCCATTTTTCTATTGCTTGCTTCTCCCCGCCACCCCACCAAGTTAATATGTCCTAGAAACACTTCCAGATCTACTTCATTCTTTTAACACTGTCTGATATTCTGGAACATAGATGTACAGTAAGTTTACCCATTTCTGTTTAACGGACATGGAGATTGGTTGCAACAACGCTAGCAGTGGTAAACATCTTGAACACACATCTGTGTATACGTCAACTTTTTCTGTAGGTTAAATCATTAGCCATGATATTAGTGGTTCAAAAGAGATACAGGCTGGCAGTTCCCCGGTGGCCTAATGGTTCGGATTCCGGCTTTCACTACCGTGGCCCGGGTTCAATCCCTGGTCAGGGAACTGAGATCCCACAAGCCGCGAGGAGTGGCCAAAAACAAACAAAAACAAGCAAACAAACAAACGAGATGAACATTTAAAGATTTTGATACATACTGAACTGCCGAACTGTCACCCAAAAAGGCTCTAAAAATTCACATTCCCAACACGAGACATTAACAATCTTTTTAAATTGCTACTAATCTTATGCATGAAAATAGTATCTTAATGATATTTTCATTTGCTTCTCCCTACTAGTGAGATCTGAAGTCTTTCCTCTGTGAGCAAACTGTTTATATCTTTGGCCTATTTTTCCAATGAATTGTCTTTTTCTTTTCAGTTTCAAGGGACTCTGAACATAAGGGGTATCAACCACTTATGTGTCATATGTGTTGCATATACTTTTCCCAGTCTGTCATTTGTCTTTTTACTTTGTTTATGGCATATTTTCCCATTATTATTTTAAAATTTTATGTAATTAATATACCTATTATTATACCTATCTTTTCCTTTATAACGTCTGTTTCCTATCTTGCTTAAGAAGATCTCTCCTAATCCCGAAGTTATATGATTATAACTTCTTTCCAATATTTTGTTTTATTCTCTTCACTTGCATTTCAATCCTTGCGGAAATATTTCTGTGAGGTCTGAGGTAGTATTTACCTTTCATTCCAAAACGGATCCCTAATTGTCCTAACACGACTGGCTTGAAATGCCATCTTTAAATGCCCATTTACACAGGGTTTCTTCACATAACTAAATCAAGAACTGTTAATGTTTTTTTATTCTTGACAATAAGGATACAAAAACCACACATACTATTTCTATAATTCTCTCCTAACTAGTTTTATTTTCCTTATAATCCATTTACCATATAGCATCCAGAGTGATCTTTTGTAAACAAAATCATCTGTCTACTTAAAATCCTTCAAACTTTCAGCTGTCGTTCTAATAAAAACCAAGTGCTTATCCTGTCCTACTGGCTCTACATGATTTGGCCTCTGCCTACCTTTTAGATCTTATCACATACTCCAGTCAATACAAATCCCCTTTCAGTTACTATAATCATCCACCTTGCACAGGGAAACAAAGTAACGAGTCCAAGGTCACATAGCTAATACGTATCCCAGCCGAGATGTGAACTACAAGGCTCTTAACCAGGGTGTGCCACATTACAGACGCTCTATTAAAAAGGCAAACACTTCACCAGTGACAGTGTCCCTCAAGCGCTCCCACTCAAGGAAACCTGCAGAAGAATAAGGAGTATTAAGAGTCAAGCAGTGCCCTAAATTGTCCAGGTGACGAAGAGCACAATTAATGTTTCGCGTACCTACGTTCAAAGTACTTCCACGCACAGCATCTCACCTGGCGCAGGAGAGGCAGAGTGACATTACCTGGGCGGGTACCGGGACCCCCAGACCCGCCCAGCAGACTCGAGCCACAGACACGGGCCTTACCCTCCTCGTCGTCCTGGTCCGCGCTGGAGCCGGCGCCCGCCCAGTCCTGCGCGTCGCCATCTGCCCCCGCCGCCTCCTCCTCCTCGGAGCCCGAACCCTGGCTGAAGTCGATCCGCTGGGCCAGACGCGCCAGATTCTGGGACATGGACAGCGGCTGCAGGTATGTCTCAGTGCCATCCAGGCCCACCTCCTGGACCTGCTTCTCGCAGGCAGACTCAATGCTGATCCGCACAGCACGCACCCCAGACATGGTGGCGGCGTCGGCAGGACCCCAGCGCCAGCCGAAAACCGAGGGAGGAAGTATGTGCGCCTCTGTGGGGAGCCGGGAACCCGGGAACCCGGGAACCGCGCCTTGGAGGAGCTTTTGGGAAACCAAACGCTGCTCTAGAGCCGGAAACAAAGACGAGAGCGCTGAGACTTCCCCAGAATGCACTGCAGGCCCCTTCGCGCTCCCCCCTCCCCCACTCGTTGGAGTCTCGCGGAAGGAAACCGGCGGACGCGGGAACTCTGCACTTCCGGACGAGCGCTTCCGGTGAATCCCACTACGTCGTCCGGAGAAGCTTCCTGGTCTGTCAGAGGCGTGGCTGGCGGTGGGAGGGCGGTGGGAGGGTGGGATCCGGGTGCAGAGAGCTTGCGGAGGCGGGTCCCCGGTGTCCACCTCCGTTTTAAGTGTTGCTTGTTGGAAAGTGATGTTGGATAGAAGGATGAAGACGACCGAAAAGAAGTAGGGAAAAGGAGATGAATGGGCCCCTGGATCCTAGCAACGAGAGGCCCTCTCAGAATGCTGAGATTTGAGGGCTTACACCTGGGGCAGAAACAACATATCTGAAGAGTTAGAAAATACGGGCGTAGTTTGAGGAAAACAATGAATTGTGCTTATCACTACTTAAAATTATACTGTATAATTAGTTTGTTATCTAAACTCCCGTTAGTGGTAAACTCCATGACGGTGACTATCTGACGTGTAATATGCGCATATTTCTTTCATGCCTGAGTTAAAATAATATTTATAAGATTAAGAAGCACTGATGTGGGCGTGGGGGTGGTGGGATGAATTGGGAGATTGGGATTGACATATATATACACTAATATGCATAAGATAGATAACTAATAAGAACCTGCTGTATAAAAAAAATAAAATTCAGAAAAAATATTAAAAAAAAAAAGCACTGATGAGTCTCTGAGTCCCTGAGAAAGTATTTCATCAGTAGTAATTCCACAGGGGAAGATGAATTCTTTTATGTTACAAAACTCTACTTAATTGAAGGAATTATATCATTTATGATGAGTCTCTCCAAGTTTTGTGCCAAGGTATATTTAAGTTTTTCAACTCCTTTTCTAAGGTATTTAGGAAAATACGGTTGTCATGGTGTCAGTCTCTACCTAAACAATACATGTGGGGTGTTTGTTGGGGGTGTGTGTGAATTTTCAAGGGAGGAAGCTCAACGTTGGCAAGCTCAACAGATTCTGCCGGACAGTCATGTTTGAGAACTACCGTACTTTTTATGCGTTAAGTTTGTAAAAGATTTTAATACCTTATTTCAAAATTTGATTAATATTTATCTTGGGCTCTATTTGTGCCAGTCACTGTGCTAAGTGTTTTAAACATATTTCTCCTTTAATCTTTATAAGGTGCTCATACTTACGAGGCGTCTGCTGTCTCAGCTGGGCTTGACCTGAGGGTCAGCTGATCTAGGCTGGGCTCAGCTGGTTGGTTCTACTTCAAGTTATAGGTCTACAGGCCATTTAGAAGACTCTGTGCCATGTGTCTCTCATTCTTTTTTGTACTAGCAGGCTGGTCAGGGTATGTCCTTCTCATGGAGATGGTAGAGGTACAAGATGTAAGCCTTGCCTGCATTACATGTCTAAAATCCACAAGTTCCATGGCCAAACCCAAAAGTCAAGGATGGGAGAGGGGTTACACTCAGCTTTTTCAGTTGCAGAAACTGCAGAGTTACATAGAAAGGGGTGTGGATAATGGGAGGAGCAAGGCCAACCATCAGTCACATATGGAAAATAATCCAGTTGCATTCCCTATCTCACATCCTAAATAAAAATAAATTCCAAATGGAGTAAAGATCTAAGTGTAAAAAATAGTGAAGTCGTCTGCAGACTAAGATACACATAAGGTATATACATACCTAAGTCCTGCTTAGAGGGAAGTGTTCTATAAAAAATATTTGTCAGATTTTGAGGGTTCATGGAGCTCAAATCTATGAAAGGGAAGAACTGAACCCCACACCATCTTTCAGGATTGAGGAGGCAGAGATCTGCCAGGCTCTGAGTTAAAATCCCAGAAGTAACACAGAGTAACAGACTCTAGGCAGAGGTGGCCTGAGTTTTATATAAAATGCAACCGAGCCCCAACCCAGCTCCATCTCTGATTACAATGAACTAATCAGTCTCTCACTTCATCTGCCTAACAAAAGAAAGGTGGAAATCCTCACTGGTGAAAGATACCATCTAGCAGTAGTAAGGGGTAGGAAAGAGTGACTGATAAAACATAAGCAAAAACAAATAATAGGAACGTATTCATGAATGATCAAAACATTGGTGATGGAAGACAAGGACTTTTAACAGATTAGTATGTTAAAAAAAAAATAGAGGACTTTCCTGGTGGTCCAGTAGTTAAGACTCCGTGCTTCCAATGCAGGGGGCATGGGTTCAATCCCTGGTCAGGGAAGTTCTGCATGCTGCACGGCCAAAAAAAAAAAAAGGAAAATGGACAAAATGGATGAAAAGATGGGGAGTTTCAACAGAAAAATTTCAATCTATAAAAAAATATGATCAAATGTACATTCTAGACTAAAAACTAGATGCAATTAATAACCCAAGGTTTACAAAGAGATTTGACACAGCACAGAAAAGGATTAGTGAACTCAAAGATTGGACAATGGAAAAGTCCAAAACACAGAACGGAGTGTAAGATAATTTGGGATACACATTCAAAATTCTTACATTAATAGGCTAATAAGGGAATACTGTGAATATCACCCCTTTTCCTGCTTCCTCTGGCCACAAATACCAGTTTTTCTTAGTTTTAGTGCCTTACACCCCAGACTGTAATGTAGTTCTTCACAGTGGGGGCCACCCTCCAGATGAAGCACCAAGAGAAAAGAGAAAGAAAAATGGGACCACAAGAAACCCATTTCCTGATTCCTCTGGAATCATTTTTCTCTTGGTGTTTTAGGTAACAGCTCCCCTGATACCACTGGTACAGCAGTGCAGCTCTGACTGCACTGGGACTAGCCTCCGGGCAGAGCCAAGAGATAAAAAAGAAACAAAAAAATGGAGACTTTCACACTGTGGCCTGCTGAGGCTCCCTTTCCTGGTTTTCTGGCCAAAAAGAACTGTTTCTTGGGAGTTTTTGCTGTCCATGCCCATTGCGTGGTTCTGTGACCCAGACTGCCTCTGATAAAAGAGGAAAGAAAAATCAGGAAACTCATCATCAGTATTGTTCATTCTTCAAGTTTTGACTTCCCTCTTCAACCATTCAGTCAAAATGGTTTAATTTTCAACAGTGTTCTGGGAGTTGCTTTTTGTATTTTATCCAAAATTTTGTATTTTGGAATTGTGGAAGAAATAGCCTGTTGTGGGCTTATTCCATCTTGGCCAGTACCAGAAATTCATGTGTTCTTTAGTAAATTTATTTTTGTGTTTGTGATATGAAGTGTCCTCTAATGTACAATACCTTACAGGGTAAT
Organism: Physeter macrocephalus; assembly: GCF_002837175.3. NCBI lineage: Eukaryota > Metazoa > Chordata > Mammalia > Artiodactyla > Physeteridae > Physeter > Physeter macrocephalus. The sequence continues at coordinate 39,899,607 of NC_041229.1, forward strand.
ACTGATAGGACTTATACTTTTTAATTTTAATTATTTGTTCATATGTCAGTGTCCCCAGCTGACTGGGGTAGGCCTGGTACAGTGCTTGGCACATTGATGGTGTTCAGTAAATTGTCCTGGTATGAATGGTAGAACAAGCCACACGGAGGCATCACAGAGAACCTAAAAGGAAGCTGGGCTTTTAAAACCAAAAGCAAATGAGAGTCTGCTTTTATTTTTTAAAATATTTATTTATTTACTTGGCTGCGCCGGGTCCTAGTTGCAGCACACGGGATCTAGTTCCCTGACCAGGGATTGAACCTGGGCCCCCTGCATTGGGAGTGTGCAGTTTTAACCACTGGACCACCAAGGAAGTCCCCCTATCCCTTATATTTTAAAATGAACTGGTGAGGTTCTATAAAAGCCCTACTGGGATTAGACTGATGTTGAATTGAATTTATAGATTTAATACTTCTATGAGATTGCATCTTCCTGGATATAACTGTTTATTTTGATTTCTTTGAGTTTTCAACAGTTTTATAATTTTCTCCATAAAGTTTATATATAATTTTTGTTAAATAAAAATACTGCTGTGTACTTTTGGTAACATTGTAATTGGTATCCTTTTCAAATTTCCTTTTTCTTTGGTTTTGGCCATGCCACCGAGGCTTGCAGGATCGTAGTTCCCCAGTTAGGGATCTAATCCGGGTCCTTGGCCCTGAGAGCACGGAGTCCTAACCACTGGACTGCCAGGGAATTCCTGCCAAATTTACATTTTTAACCTATTTTTTGTTGGTATGCAGAAATACAACTCATTATTGTATATTGATTTTACATTTAGCAACTTTTCCCTTGTTGAAGTATAGTTACAATATTGTGTTAGTTTCAGGCGTACAGCAAAGTGATTCAGTTATATATTTTTTTTTTCTCAGATTATTTTCCATTATAGATTATTACAAGATACTGAACATAGTTCCCTGTGTTATACAGTAAATCCTTGTTTCTTATCTATTTTATGTATAGTAGTGTGTATCTGTTAATTCCACACTCCTAATTTATCCCTCCCCCACCCACTTCCCCTTTGGTAACCATAAGTTTGTTTTCTATGTCTGTGAGTCTGTTCCTGTTCTGTATATAGATTCATTTGTATTATTTTTTAGATTCCACATTTAAGTGAAATCATACATTTGTCTTTGTCTGACTTACTTAGTATGATATTCTCTAGGTCTATCCATGTTGCTATAAATGGCAGTATTTCATTCTTTTTTTATGGCTCAGTAATATTTATATTTAGGAACCTCTTTGAACTCAGTCTGATGATTCAACTATAGAGTCTCTTGGGTTTTCCAAGAAGTCAATCATGTTTTCTGCTGAAAAAATTATTTTTTCCTTCCTTTTCAGTTGTTATACCTATTCTGTCTTTGTCTTTTTTCCTGGGTGAAACTCCAATAGTTAATGATATTGGGCATCCTTGTCACATTCCTAAAGTGAATATGGTATTAACATAATTTTGCAAATTATCTAGCTAGCTAGCTAGCTAGCATTTTAAAAATTGCTTCTCGCAATATGCGCTAGATGTTAGCTTCATGGAGTTCAGGAGATCCTATTTTGTTTACAATGGCCTCTTTGCCATTTTTTGAAAATACCAAGTCCTCTTCTGCCTCTGAGCCTTTAAATCTGCTGGAAAGGATGTTTCTCCAAATAACTTCATGGCTCACTCTCTCAGTTTTTTCAGACCTTTGTTCAAATGTCTCTTTATCAGAGGCTTTCCCCGATCTCTCTCTATAAAATGTGTCATATAGAGTCTGAGTCCACGTTTGATGTTTGACTGCTGACAGCTGTTAAGCCTTACCCCACTCCTTCCTCCCCTTCTGCCCCACGTTTGTGCAATAAAGCCTGGCTGCTTCTTGCTTTGCCACCTGTGGGAATTTCAAACTGCATGCAGAACCATCACCCTGGCCCTACCCCCTAACCACCATAAAACCCCCAAGCCAGTGTTCTCTCAGGCCATTTTCGGACTTGCTTGGGAGCTGCCCTGGTTTCCCCAGAAAGCCTCATTATGGGAATAATAAAGTCTTTCATATACCCTTGGTATGTGTGTGACTTCATCAGTCTCAAAGTCTGAGCTGAATTTTGGGTGGGGAGTCCACCTTTTCTCAGTGGATGCCCACAACAAAATAACATCCTCCTTCACAGTCCATCTTCTGCTTTATTTTTCTTCATAGCACTAGTACCACCTGACATAATATGTATTTGCCTTCCCCTGCTATATCAATGACTGAATGATAGATCCCAGCATCTAGTGAAGTATCCGTCATAATCATTCATTCAACAAATATTTGAGTGCCTACTTTGGCCAGGTTCTCTTAAAGGCAATAGTGCTATAGTGGTGATCAAAGCCCTTGCCATGGAGCTTACATTCCAGAGGGCAGGGTAGGTGTTCATTCAGTATGTATTTTTTAAATGAATGAATACTAATATTTGTCTGGAGGTAGGATATTAAAAGGAAATACAATATCATATTATGAATGTAAAATTTTTATTCATTTCTTTTGGTACAAACTAGTGTTTATTAAAAAATAATATTTAGGAATTTATACTCACAGGACATGTTATAGTTAACATCCAAAGACAAAAAATATTTCTTGACAATTTATTATATGCTTAGTACTAAAAAGCTCCTAAATCAGTGTTGGCATTACAAGATTAGAGAGTTGTTTTTGGCTCATGATTATTATAGAAGAACACTGAGGAAAATTTCAATCATTACAATTGGTAAAGGTATAATTTTATATTTCATGAAGGATAGTAGTCATATTTAGCAATAGCCTCATTTATAAATTAAAGTATACTCACTTCGAGGTTGTATTTTGATGCTGTTCTTTTCACTTCTCTTCTTGCAAATAACCAACAAGGCACAAACTGCTTCCAATTGACAGTCCAAACAAAGGAGGAATCATGGCTAACCGTCTGGTTGCTAATATTTGTTAAAGGCAAATTGCAAACTTCGGAGTATCAACATCACCAAAAGGAGTAAAGTTGCTCCCTCTGACCACTTATTCCATGGAAAAAGTGTACTTTGACTTCTAAAATGGAGTTTAAAAATTCAGTAGAAAGATTTAACAACTATCAACATTTCCAGCACTGATTTTTCTAATACCCAGAAACATCCACTTAGCAGTTGTAAGACTAACTTGAAAAACTGAATATACAAATGTAAATTATTGCCATTAGCTAGTAGGGATCATCACTTGATTCTTAATCCTGTTTATATTTAATTATAAACATAAGACTGATTTTTAGAATAAAAAGAATGAAGAACATCTCCATCATGTGTCTTTGTTCCCAATAATCCCTTTCAGATAGATCTGTGAAGTAATAGAGAGCACAGTGTCAACATACCTTTCATTTCAAAGGCCAAAAAAAAATAGGGCTTATTAAGTAGTGAGATCATTTCTATTAGGCTTTATATTAGTATCAATTAATGAGTTAATCAGTCAAACGAGTATCAGTCGATTTAATCTCGCCCAAATGAATGGGTCTCTGTTGGTTGATCAATGCGATAGAGAAACTCTGCAGGTAAGAAGTATCCAAGATATTCCACTATATCTGGGGTGGTGTCATAATGGTAGTGTCCACCTTCTCCATGATGACTAAAACAATGAGTGTGCTCCAACCGCAAATCAAACCCCTAGGACAACAGAGAAGCTATCTGTTAGTATTCCAATTATTTTGCGTAGAACTTGTTAAGGGGATGGGAGACCTTTTTAATTTATGTTACAATAATTTTTATTTTTATTTTTTTTGGTAGGCAATACAGTCACATGATTCAAAATTCAGAGGGTGCAAAAGCATATATTCAGTAAAATGTATCTTTCCATCTCCTGCCCTCACCACTCACTTCCTTTCCTAGAAGGCAAACAAAGTAAGCAGCTTCTTCTATATCCTTCCAAAAGGATTTTTTTTTAAATTTATTACTTGCATGGTAGTACTCTGCACCTACTGTGCTGTATGTTGCTCTTCTTCATTTAACAATATAGCTTTCAGATCTTTGTATATCAGAACATAAAAGAGCTTCCTAATTCTTTTATATCTATGGTATTCTATTGTATACGCATACCACTTTCCAACTGACATTAGATTATTTCCAGTTCTTCTGCTATTACAGCAATGCTGTCATGAATAACCCTTTTAACTAGTCATCTTATGCACATAAGCATATATTTAATGATAAATTCCTAGACATGTAATCACTGGATCAAAAGATATAAATAGTATTTTGGTAGATATTTGCTTTGAATTAGTCTATATTATTTTTCTAGGGTAGAATATTAGAATATAATGAACAGTATATAGAACAGCAAATAAGATGATAGGAGAACTGAATCCTGTCCTGATTCTACTATTTAATAATGTGACTTTGGGTGTTATTTAAAATGCCTGTGCCTTCAATTCTCCAAAGGTAAAATCTGCTCTGCCTAAATCATAGGTGGTCAGATACTTGCTCCCTTACCTTTCAAGACAATTCTACAGACTACCCTAGTTCTTAAATAACAACACAAAAAGTGCCTAATTCGAAAAGAATATTCTAAAAATCAAGCATTATTGCAATGTAAAAGACAGACATAGACTTACTGGGTCTCTGGAGATAAAAACTGGCAGACAAACCAAAGGAGCCTTCATCTCATAAAAACGTAACCATTTATTCACGTCTTCATCAGAGTTCAATGGGCAGGAAGAAAATTCTGCCGGCTACAATAAAAGGACATTAAACAAGTAAACATCGAATATTATTGAGCTAAAAATTTATATATAATTTCATTGTTAAAACCTTTAAGCCTTCTTATACATTCTATTGCTATTTTTGGCACCAAGAGAAGTTATATACCCTAGTTTTCAAAAGGACCACCAATCAATGTGTACACACTAAAAGATATGAATGAATAAATAAAGGAGTCTCTCAGTTTTCCTATGAGTATATCCTCATCCCAGTCTTAAATGTCATTATTGATACTGGTAAATGAAAAAAAAGGAAGGCATTGAAAGTGGGGTAAGGGCATCAAACAGAATAAAATACTTAGGAATAAACTTAAGGAGGCAAAAGACTTGTACACTGAAAAGTACAAAGCATTGCTGAAACGAAGTGTTAAAAGACTCCAATAAGTGGAAAGACATCTTGTGTTCATGGATTGGATAACTTAATATTGTTAACATGTCAATACTATTAAAAGCAATCTAAAGATTCACTGCATTCCCTGTCAAAATCCCAATGACGTTTTAGAAAAATCCACCCTAAAATTCATATGGAATCTCAAGGGACCCCAAACAGCCAAAACAATCTTGAAAAAGAAGAAGAAAGTTGGAGGTCTCACACTTATTGATATCAGGCTTGCTACAAAGCTACAGTAATCGAAATAGTGTGATACTAGCATAACGACAGGCATACAGATCAGTGGAATAGAATAGAGATCTCAGAAGTAAACCCTTGCATATATGGTCAAATGGTTTCTGACAAGGATGCCATGACCATTCAATGGAGAAAGGGCTGTCTTTTTAACAAATAGTGCTGGGAAAACTGGATATCCACATGTAGAAAAATAAAGTTAGACCCTTACTTTATATCGTATACAAAAATTAACTAAAAATGGATCAAACACCTAAATATAAGAGCTAAAACTGCAAAGACTCTTAGAAGAAAACATAGGAGGGAAGTTTCATGACATTGGATTTGACTTTTTGGATATGACATCAAAAGTACAGGTAATAAAAGGAAAAATAAACAGGTGGGATTACATCAAACTAAAAAGCTTCTGCACAGCAAAGGAAACAGTCAACAAAATGAAAAAGGCAGCCTATGGACTGAGAGAAAATATTTGCAAACCATATATCTGATAAGGGGTTAATATCCAAAATATATAAGGAATTCAATAGCAGAAAAAAAAGCCCAATTAAAAAGTGATCAAAGGACTGAATTAGACATTTTTCCAAAGAAGACATACAAATGGCCAACAGGTATATGAAAAAGCACTCAACATCACTATTCATCAGGTAAATGCAAATCAAAGCCATAAGATATCACTTACTCTAGTGCAGACTGCTGTTCTCGAAAAGTCAAGAGATGAAAAGTGTTGGTGAGGATGTAGGGAAAAGAGAACACTTGTACACTGCTAGTGGGAATGTAAACCGGCACGACCATTATGGAGGTTCCTCAAAAAATTAAAAATAAAACCACCATATGATCCAGCAATTCTACTTCTGGGTATATATCCAAAGGAAATGAAATCACTACCTTGAAGAGATATATGCACTCCTATGTTCACTGTGGCATTATTAACGTTAGCCAAGATTGGGAAACAACCTAAGTGTCCATCAACAGATGAATGGATAAAGAAATTGTTATCTGTCTATCTTTTTAGTTGTGATATGTGTATGAAATATTATGCAGGCTTAAAAAAAGGAGGAAATCCTGCCATTTGTAACAATATAGATGAAGTTGGAGGACATTATACAACAGTAAGTGAAATAAGCCAGTCACAGTCAAATATTGCATGATATCACTTATATGTGGAATCTAAAGAAGTCCAATTTAGAGAAACAGTATAATGGTGGTTGCCAGAGGATGAGGGGGTGGGGGAAATGGGGAAATGTTGATCAAAGGGTACAAACTTCCAGTTATAAGATGAATAAGTTCTAGAGAGCTAATGCACATCATGGTAACTATAGTTAATAATAAAGTATTGTTTACTTGAATTTTAAGAAATCCTATAATCCTTTGGTATTTACAAATAGATTTATCTATAATTTTGTTGTAAATTGGAAAAGTAAGTATTTTCACAAATGTTGTGTCTTTCTATGGAGAATCAGCTGGCTTGCCATTTAAAATTGTCAGGATAAAAAACATCAAAACAATACATTTTCTAATGGCTTCATTGTTAAAACAAAAAGGACATTAAGTTATAACACTTTTACACTTCATTCATTTATTCGTTCATTCACTCACCTACCAAAAATTATTTTAAAAGTCCTAGATGACCTAGTCTGTCTTCATATAGTATTCTGTCATTAAAGTCTTATAAACTTATTATAGTTAGCCCATAATATTATAATTTTCATGAGTTCTTTCCCTAAAACCACAACCATCTTAATAGCAAAGTCTATATAGGGATTCTAGCAATGAAAATAATCAGTTTCTAAGGCTTATGCTCACATCTATCTCAATCTTTAATACAAACAAATTGAGAAGAAAGTTCTAATATATTAATATGAAAAAAGGACTCCAGCTGGACATTATCATACAAGTTGCTTTACAGTATTGTTTGTCATTTAAATTTGAAAGTATATGATCACAGTAAAAGGATTTGTTCAGGGTGTCTCTAAAAGTTAAATTCTCAGGTCCTCCCTGGTGGTCCAGTGGGTAAGACTCCGTGCTCCCAGTGCAGGAGGCCCAAGTTCAATCCCTGGCCAGGGAACTAGATCCTGCATGCATGTTGCAACTAAGAGTTCGCATGCCGCAACTAATAAGTCCACTAAGAAGCCGGCATGCCGCAACTAAAGATCCTACATGATGCAACGAAGATCCCGCGTGCCACAACTAAGACCCAATGCAACCAAAAGTAAATAAATAAATGTTTTTAAAAAAGGTTAAATTCTCAATGTATATTAAAAAAATCCTATGATCTTAAGCATATGTGCAGGCACGCGCGCGTGCGCACACACACACACACACACACACACACGCCTTTACCATAATATGAGTCTTCACTTTTCCCTTCTGAATCACGAAAGTACCTCCCATTCCTACAGGCTTATCTCCATAATGTTTTTCAAGAGTCTGTCTCATACAAGTCACAAAGTTAAGTTTTCCAGTTCTTCTTTTGGCTTTCACCTCAATGACCTAGAGAGGACATAAATATATATACCATTGTTCTAAGCTGCAAAATATTATGTAAATAACTACCCAAGTGAAACACTATATAATTCAATGCCATCAAACAAATATTCACTTGTTTGCTTCGAGCACCCAGATATGAGCAGAAGTGTCTCAATCCTCTAAGTCTTAATAATATATATAGTATTATAATATATATATGAATTATGTATCATTTACTCTAATAATATCGTATTTGTGCTTTCTTGGACTGAGAAAGAGAGTTATAGCTAAATTTTATAAATTTATAGCCAAATTCTACACTGAACTCTAGAGATTCTTATTATATGTCAAGGTGGTAAAAGACTGAGAATTCTTTGGTTTAAAGGGATTAACTTCTGATAACTGGAGGGAGGAGAAATGATTATGTTTTCTCATTTCCTTTAAAAATCTGGACTTCTGGGCTTCCCTGGTGGTGCAGTGGTTGCGCGTCCGCCTGCCGATGCAGGGGAACCGGGTTTGGACTTCTGTTACCTCCACTTTATTAGGTATTTTTGCTTCACTATCTCATTTCCCAAAGTGGCTAAAGTAGTTATCTATACAAGATCTGGGAGTTCTCACAACAGCTAAAACTGAAATCTTAAAAAAAAAAATAACAGCTTTATTGGGGATATAATTCACATACCATACAATCCACCTATTTAAAGTATACAATTCAATGGGTTTCAGTATATATATAGAGTTGTGCGACCATCATTACAATTTTGGAACATGAAATCATCCATTTTTTTGTACTAACAGGAAGTAAATATGAAGTGAGGCATTAATTCTCCTCACCTCTTCTATAATTTTTTGCTCCCATCATTTCTATCTCAATCAATGTCTGATCAGTCAGAAATGAATAAGTTACGTATATACTAACTGTATAGGTAGACATTATCTACTTCAGCTGCATGGTTCATCTATTTGACTAACTCACTCCCCGCAGGAACATCCTATTACTTTTAGTTCCTTGGAAAAAAGGCTATTGCTTACTAAGTATTATTCTTTGTTTTTTTTCTTTTTTTAATTTTTGTTTGCGTGTGCCTTTGTTGCTGTGTGCGGGCTTCCTCTAGTTGAGGAGAGCGGGGGCTACTCTTCGTTGAGGTGCTAGGCCTTCTCATTGTGATCGCTTCCTTGTTGCAGAGCGTGGTCTCTAGGCGCGCTGGCTTCAGTCGTTGTGGCGCATGGGCTTAGTTGTTCCGTGACATGTGGGATCTTCCCAGACAAGGGCTTGAACCCATGTCCCCTGCATTGGCAGGCGGGTTCTTAACCACTGCGCCACCAGGGAAGCCCAAAGTATTATTCTTAACCTTAGTTTTAAATGAGACTATCACTCTGCCTGTAGTACTTTCTGAATCTTTCATAACTGGGTTATTTAAAGAGGTTTGGGACTTAGGTAGCTTTGGATTTTCTTAAGAAAACTACAGTAGTAGGAATAAGCATTCAAATTTTTAGCTATCTGAGAACTCTTGGAGAATACTGCATTTTTTAGAACAAAATCACCTTTCCAGGTTGGCCTTCACTGGCAAAAAGATTAGCCAGTAATGCAAACCCAAAATCATGATATTTCTCACTGTATTTCTCAAGTAGGCACCCTCCATCTGCAGAGTTAACATGAGCAAAGTAACTTCCATTCACAGGAGGTTTGTGTTCACTTTCTGTTTGAACAACTGGCATAAACTGAAAAGAAAAGTAAATACGGTAATTAGTCAAGCCTAGTATCTCTACGCAAAGAGAAGATCTTGAATAATGTAACAAAATATTTTGTCCTAGACTTTAAGACATTTTATTTCAAGATCTAATAATAAAACATGAAAAATCAAATATTTAATGTTAGATTCAAAATGTTAAAGATTTACAAATATCAAAAACCTGAAAAAAAATTTTAGAAAATGTTTACAGTATTATATTGTTTCTATAAGATTGTGACATTTGCATCAAAATTTATTTATTTATTTATTTATTTATTTATTTATGCTGAGTGGCTTGCAGGATCTTAGTTCCCTGACCAGGGATTGAACCCGGGCCCTTGGCAGTGAAAGTGCCACGCCGCATCCTAACCACTGGACTGCCAGAGAAGTCCCTAAAATTTCTCACTTAAATTTTAAACTTTTTCTGTCTTGAACGCTACGCAAATTATATTAATGTTTCTGTAAAAGGACTTGTACGATTATTGACTAACAGTCACACCTGTAAGAGGCTGTGAGAGAATGGGCAGACTGAGCAGGTTATTCATTCTTCTGTTTGTGAGATGTGAAGAAACAGTGATGTTTTTATGTTGGAAATGTGTTAACATACATAGTGATAGATATTACCTTTTGTAAATAATAATCATACTACTGGGGTAGGTTCCCACAATTTGGTCTGAAAGAGGGAGTTGATTAGATCATTAAATATTTCATTCATCTTCTGATTGAAAGCTGCCCTTATACCAGCAAAGATCATAGAGAAGTTAGGAATCCTCTGATGTGTAAGGATTGAAATCTTTCACAGTCCAGAGTCCTCAGCAAATCACAGTAGGACCTTCGATGGACTCCTCTAATACTGAGTGTGTGCCATAAGAAAATCTAAATTAGAGATGAGTGCTCCATTTCAGTTGGACTAATTGGAGCATGTGCTATACTCCAAATCTGTATCAAACAGTAACAAATCTGTAGAGAGGTATGATATCAACCACTTACAATTCATTCAGAAGACAAGATTTCTGATAGGGCAGTAAAAGGAAAAAGGCAAACTAAGTGTCAAATCAATAAAATAAAATAATTATATATATGCTGACCTCAGAATTGAATCCAAGAGTCTGAAATGGGCCTGCTCCTGCTCCAAGAACAAAAGCTCCAGGAAGCTGGATTTCTTTCACGATTTTATTTAGATCATAAACCTATACAAGAGGAAACACATGTTATTTAAATCTTACTTATACAAATTTCCAGGTTTACTTTTTATTACTACATCCATTAACATTTCCTTGTCACATTGGTCAATGGACCTTCTAATAATAAAAATAGGAATCAACCCAATTTTCATAATCTTCATGTGAATGTGAAAAGTAAAAGAAACTTACTTTTTTTTTATTTATAAGAGGCAATAAGTAAGGCACACCTCCTACTTCTGCAATTCTAGTTTTCCCACAGATACCTAAAAAAAAATAAAACAAGCCATCTTAAAAATAGGCAAACATCTAAATTTAAGTATAAAATGCCAGAAGACACTAATTTATTAAGAGTATATAACTTTTCAGTTCATAGTTTTACAAATAGCAGGGGTTGGAAAATGTAAGTAGCTAGGCTCCCTGTCCTATTCTAACTTCCTGTGTTTCTACTACTGTCATAACCAAGCATGACTTGATATAGTTAGTATCATAAAGGCAATCGAAAGTTGATGATACACAACATTGTAAAGCAACTATACTCCAGTAAAAATTAATAATATAAAAAAAAGAAAGTTGATGATAGGGCAAGAGCTAGAACTGGAGCCAATGTTTGGATTGGATGAAGTTTCTAGAATTAGTCTATAATGACTTATTCCTTTAAAAATCTTTCTTTTGGGGAAGGGAAGGTTTTAGCTAAAATTATATTTTAATTTAAAATATTTTGGTAAAATATTACTTCCTTTAAAAATCCATATTGAGAAGTCCTCTTGTTAGAGTTGCTTGTTCCAAGGTTGTTTATAAAAATGACAAGTAATTTTAGGTAACTTCAGATGCTAGGAACTTTCTACTTACATTTTTAATTAAACGTCACAGGTACAGCTAGACACTGTTTGGGAAAAGGCACTTTATTATTATTATTTTTTTGTTAATGTAGAGTGGAAAATCATTACCTTTTATCTGAGAAAAAGTAGTCATAAATTTCACACTAACATCATTCCATAATAAATGTAGATATAATTGCTCAATTCAGCTATGCAGAGGACACATGTACAGAATTCTGTGAGGTTCCATTTATAATTAGGGATTTTGGAAATGTTTTCCATGGGATCGGCAGAAATTACTCATTTATAAGACTCATAAATGATAGTAACATTAAAGTTTACAGAAGCCATTAGAAGGACTATTTTAGTAGTCCAGGGAAAAGACAAGTAATGAGCTAAAAACAGATGAGGAAATTAAGAAAAAGAACAAAGAAAGAATAGGCAACTACGGTGAAGGAATGAATTGGAATTATTGACGTATAGCTAAGAAAAAGAGAAAGCTAGGTGAGATATACAGATTTCAAAGTTGTTGTATCCAAGCAGAATTAAAACCACAGGAGTAGATGGAAAAGCCAGAGAGATTGGACAAAATAAGAGGATGAGGAAAGAATTCTGGAAAGATCAAAATTTAAGAGCCTTCCAGAAAGAGAAAGGAGCCAGTAAAAATAAGGAAGACAGATCTTGAGGAAGGAAAGGCACCAAGAAAGAAGAGGCAAAGAACCAAGGAGAGGGGAGAACCAAGAGGAGAAATAATATCAGGCAGCAGTGGCCAACCAATATGAAATGTGTAGAGAGACTGTAAGCAGATAGGGTAGGAGTCCCTGGTGAAAGAGAACCAGGAATGGTTTTCTTGACATAAGAGAACTCATTTTGGCCTAAGCCATTTTGTGATCTAAGCCTGTCCACAATGCTTGCCCTAGAACAGGTCTCAGCAGTTAATGATATTAAGGGAACAAAGGAATGCAGGAACAGAAAAAAGGTAGTGAAACAATACTGCAGTGATAAAGCAGAGTCCTACTTCCTCCTCAAGGGATATAGATGATAATAATAAATCTTGGAGTTCTGCAGGAACTAAGGCCCCCACCCAGGTGGAGGATGGAATGATGATGTTGACCCTCCAGACTTCAATCAACTAAAGCTTGGACTCTGTAGACCTTTGCCCCAATTCTATGCTGAATTCTCCTGTGCTCAAGCCCTGTCATGAATATGCATGTACTCTTAGCTTAAAACTTCCCAGTTTTGCTGTTGGGCAGACACTGCCTTGGGAAAGATCCCCCAGTGTTCTCCTTACTTGCTGCAAGTGACAATAAATCCTTCCTTCTCTAGTGCTTTGGTTGTGTCTATTGGCACGACACCCACCAAGAGGTGAACCTGGTTTTTGGGTAAAAAGATGAAATAATACTAGTAAACACGCCAAGATCACTAGTGACAAGACCAGTTCATGTAGAAAGTACCTAAATATGTTTATGAAAGATCATATATGTAACATATGCATACATATCTGGCTTTCTTAGTATGTAATTTAAAGACTCACAAATTATTGACAAGAACCTAGAAAACTCTTTCAAACCAACCCTTTGGGTGACAAAATTAACTATTTTTCCTTGTACTCTTCTGTGTTTTCTGGTTTTTATTTTAATTATTTAATCAATTATTTATTTTGGGGTAAAATATATTACCCTTATAATTGGAAGAAACAGAGCTATAAAAAAGTATTATGATAGGGACTTCCCTGGCAGTCCAGTGGTTAAGATTTCGCCTTCCAACGCAGGGGGGTGCGGGTTCATTCCCTGGTGGGGGAGCTAAGAGCCCACATGCCTCGGGGCCAAAAAACCAAAACATAAAACAAACAAAAAAAAACGTATTATGATAAATGCTTTTAAGGTGTGCAAAGAAATTGTCGTTTGGTACATAAAATTTCTAGAATTTATAGGTCTCCTTAAAATCAAAGACTGTTTGAACTAGAAAGACCCAAAAAGAACATTTAACCCAAATCCCACTCCCCCCCCACCCCCCATTTTAATGTATCTGAAGCCCAGATACATTAATTGGCTTACCCAGGGTAATGAAACCTTAAGTGGCAGAGAAAGAACTAGAGTCCAGGATTTCTACTTAAAACTGCTTTTTAACAAAGATGTCAATTACATAATAAAAGAGTGAGTAAGTGTGACTGTTTCTCTCCAAATTCCTCATCACAGTAGGGTATAATGAGAGAATGTTGGACTTTGGAAGCAGACAGATCTGGATTTGAATCCTGATTATGATTCACACTGAGATTACTTAGCCTCTCTTCAGCTTCAGTTTTCTCATCTATAAACTGGGGCTAGTACTTACCTTGCAGTGTTATTATAAAAATTAAGACATCAAATATAGATATCCATCATACTGTCTGACAAATTATATTTACTTAATATTGAAAGTGAATGGTACAGATGAACCGGTTTGCAGGGCAGAAATAGAGACACAGAGGTAGAGCACAAATATATGGACACCAAGGGGGGGAAGTGGCGGGGTGGTGGTGGTGGTGTGATGAATTGGGAGATTGGGATTGACATATATACACTAATATGTATAAAATGGATAAATAATAAAAACCTGTTGTATAAAAAAATGAAATTCAAAAAAAAAAAAAAAAAAAAAGAAAAAAGAAACCGAGCAGGACCCTGTGGGGCTCCTGGGCACAAAAGTCTTTTCGTGTCCCCTGTTTGACTGAAATAGGCTTCATTCAGCTTCTGTGACCTTCCCTGAGTTCCAAAGGGCAGGTTCCAACAGTTGCTAATCAGGGAAGGGAGGGGATGAAGAGACAAGGGAGGAGCAGTCAAGAAACAATAGTGTAGCCTTGGGGCAGGGTCCTGGTTCCTCCTCACGGGATATACATAACTATATCTTTGAGCTCTTCTGCAGAACTAAAACCCCCACCACACGGAAGATGTTAACTACTTAATGAAACATTCTTCATTCCAGAGAGAAGGTTACAGTTCAATAACCTAGAGAACCATAGATCATGGGACCACCTGAGATGATCCTTAGATTGAAGGAATGCAGGCCTTGCAAGCACTCTGATCCTTATGAGAAGCCCCTCCCCTTGACTGTAAGACTCCCCACACCCCCCTCCCCACTGAGTTTGGGACACAGTTTTGAGGGCATTAGGCCTCTGTGGCCCCCTTTGCCTGGCAAAGCAATAAAAGTATTCTTTTCTACTTTACCCAAAACTCTCATCTCTGAGATTCAGTTCGGCAGTGATGCACAGAGGCTGAGTTTCAGCATCAATATTAATTTCCCTTCTCACTTTAAACACTGGCTGGATAATCACTTGACAAATTTGTTGAAGGATATTAGTATTTAATAGATGATTCAAATAAATACAAGGCTTTTAAGATCCCTTCTGGTCTTGAATGAATGAATGAATGAATAATAAATAAAAATTACAGTAAGTTTCCATAACAGTCACTTGAATGATTAAAAACAAAACTCTCATGTGATATTCAGGATTCTAGCCTATTGAATATCTATTATATAACCTGTCAAAGTTACAAAAGTACATAAAACACCATATTTTTCTACAAGGGTATAAAATGAAATTTGACCAATTTTAGAAAACACAGAAATTAAGCACAATTTAATCTAAAAGTTGGGGCAATATCCTTTGGAAATATTGCTTACCTTTTACGGGAAAGGTAAATGGCTCCTTGGTCAAATTAGGGCAATCAACTACAGAGACCTGGACATCAGCAAAGTTATGCATTAGCCCCTTCTGCAGAACTAATAAGGACAAGGAAAAGGGTTAAACATTAGGTAGAAATTTGCCATCACATATCAAGTCTTCCCTCAACTGTTTTGTGTGTCATACTTCCAACCTAAACTTGTGTAATTTATTATTTTTTTATTTTTAATTTTTGGATGCGCCACATGGCATGTGGAATCTTAGTTCCCTGACCAGGGATGGAACCCGTGCCCCCTGCAGTGGAAGCATGGAGTCTTAACTGCTGGACTGCCAGGAAGTCCCTAAACTTGTGTAACTTAAAAGGAGGGGGATAAGGGACTTCCTTGGCGGTCCAGGAGTTAAGACTCAGCACTTCTACTGCAGGGGGTGCTCCCCACATGCTGTGCAGCGCAGCCAAACAAACAAACAAACAAAAGGAGGGGGAAATGGTCTTATTAATGAATACAATCAGAAACTGGACACATAATTAATCACAAGATACATATATTAAGGTACATAAATACTTCCATAAATAACACTGTAAACTGTAGTGACTAGAAACCACTGAAGATAAACAATGCACTCAGGTGAGGACTACGTTTCTTTTAGGGAGAGGATCCAAGTATTGAAATGTAAATATTTAAACTGCTAGAAAGTAAGCAATTACATGCAACACCTTCATTAATGCTTACAGAAAAAATGTTGAGCAAAAGAAGTAAGACATGAAAGTATGTGTTATATGACTCATATGTATTTCAAAGACAGGCAGCTAATCTAAGGTTCTAACAGGTCAGAACAGTGGTCATCTCCTGGGGTAGGGATATTGACTGAGAAAGTGCAAGGAGTCTTCTGGGATGCTGGAAATATTTAATATCTTAATCTGGGTGTGTTATGGGTGTAAACATGTTAAAACTCATCAAGCTATACACTTAAGATCAGTGTACTTGGGCTTCCCTGGTGGCACAGTGGTTAAGAATCCACCTGCCAAATGCAGGGGACATGGGTTTGAGCCCTGGTCTGGGAAGATCCCACATGTCTCAGAGCAACTGAGCCCATGTGCCACAACTACTGAAGCCCGCGCGCCTCGAGCCCATGCTCCGCAACAAGAGAAGCCACAGCAATGAGAAGCCCGTGCACTGCAATGAAGAGTAGCTCCCGCTCGCCTCAAGCCCTCATGCAGCAATGAAGATCCAACGCAGCCAAAAAAAATTTTTTTAAATAAATAAATTAGGGCTTCCCTGGTGGCGTAGTGGTTGGGAGTCCGCCTGCCGATGCAGGGGACGCGGGTTTGTGCCCCGGTCCGGGAGGATCCCGCGTGCTGCGGAGCGGCTGGGCCCGTGGGCCGTGGCCGCTGGGCCTGTGCGTCCGGAGCCTGTGCTCCGCAATGGGAGAGGCCACGGCAGTGAGAGGCCCGCGTACCGAAAAAAAAATAAAAATAAAAATAAAAATAAATAAAAAAATTTAAAAAAGATTAGTGTACTTTACTGTACTTTACTGTAGATATGTCATAACTCAATCAAAAAGGTAAAAAGGCAAACAAATGTCTCAAAGATACAAATCTAGGAGCAATGTACTTTTAAGGATGAAAAGTTCTTATACAAAACTTCTCTAAGGGGACTTCCCTGGGCTGTCCAGCAGTTAGGACTCTGCACTCCCACTGCAGGGGGCACAGGTTCGATCCCTGGTCGGGGAACTAAGATCCCACGTGCCACTCGGTGCAGCCAAAAAAACCCTTCTCTGACAATATTGTCAGCCATTAGTTTAAGTCTTGTAGAATCAGACTTTCTAAAAACACAAAGTCATCCTAAATTTAGCCCTAAATATCCTAAATAGATATTCCATACCAGATCTTTTATGTACATGAGAACAGAAACCAAATTGACTGGAAAATCCCCCTACCTAGACTAATGACTGCATATTTATGAATATATAAAGCTTCAATGTATGGAAATGTAGTAAAATCTATTTTTTACCAATCACAAAGGGACCAAGTTCTGGCTATAAGATTTTCTGTAAAAACTGAAAACAAATTTTAAGCCAAAAAACTTAGATTTCATCTGTTTTGTATAGAATATACCTTGTACAGATAGAAAGAAAACAGAAACGTAAAGACACAAGAGAAGATAGGTTGTAGGCAGGCACTCGTCTGATTTCTAGCTGTCCTGTTATATCAGGAAAGACAGAAAGACTGACAGAAAAGAAATACAAAGAATACTAGTAATCCAGTTTGTTTACTAACTCCCCTTCAACTTAGGAAAAATATGAAGGTTTTAAGAGGAGAGCTACAACCAAGCAAAACGTGAATATACCTCTTTTTTTTTTCTTTTTAATGGAGGAGAAAGAAAGTGGCCTTATTTCTTTGCCAGGCAAAGAGGGAACATAGGCTAGTGCCTCAACAACTGTGCCCCCTTCACTGGGGAATAGGGTGAATATACTTCTTGACTTCAACCTTATCAGGAGGACAGAAGAACTACCAGGACAGATACACTTTGAGATAAGGGTAGGTTTTACACTTACCTCAGAATAGAATCCAAAGCCTGTCAGAAAAATGCTAGCATTCTGACAGGCTATAAAGATTTGGATTAGTACTATTCCTGGCTTCATTTTATATTCTTATTTTTATTTTCTTTTTCTTATCTATATCCCCTCCTTCAAATTAATCTTGTAAAGCTGCCTTAAGTTCTTGTTCAAATAAGATGAAATACCTAAAAACATACACAGACAGAGAAATCTAAGCAAGTTCACTGGCAGTCTGTCAGGAGAGGGGGTAAAAAGCAGTAGATTGGGAACATGATTAATACACCACAGTAGATTATATATTTCAAGAATATTACAACTGGTAAAAAGTTAATAAAGCAGGGATGGAGTCAAGATGGCGTACTAGGAGGACATGGACATGGAATTCGCGTCTCCTCACGACTAGGGCACCTATCAGGCACCGGTGGGGGACCACAGACACCTAAGGGGACGGGAGGAACCCCCAGTAACCGGGTAGGGCATGGGGCTTGGGGGGGGTGAAGGGGGAGGAGAAGTGGAGGTGGGATGGGACTGGAGCCCCTGAGGGGCAGCTGGGGGAGGGGAAGAGATCCCACACACAAAGGGGGAAATCAGGGAACCACTGGGAGGGCAGAGGATCAAAAGGGAGCATGGCCAGGTTTCCCCTGCCCACTTGGACCCCCAGGAAACTGTTGAGATCCTGGGCCTGATCCTCTGCCCACCTAGGCCCCCTCCTGCTGTGTGGGTCCTGAGGGAGTGGGAGGGAGGGAAGGGGGAGCAAAAGTAAAGGCTGGACCGCTGGGACCGGCACCCCTGAGGGGTGGCCAGGGGAGGGAAGGAGTTACTACACCCAGCGGGACCCAGCCATGGTTAGGGGTCCAGCAGTGATGGGGGAGACCCTGGGGGAGACTGTGGGGGAGGGGCACAAACGAATGCGGCCAGTGCTTTCCCTGTCCTCTTAGGTACCAGGGAGCCTGTTGGGCTCCAGGGCCTAATCCTCTGCCCTTGGAGCCTCTCTCCTGCCATTCAGAGCCCAAGCCCCACCACCACACCCCCACCCAGGGCCCAACCTCTATACTCGGAGACCCCCTCTGAGACCCCCTCCAATGTGCTGGGCCTAAACCCCACCCACACACCCTCACTCAGGGCCCTGACTCCAAAGGCACCAGTGGGGGACCACAGACACCTAAGGGGACGGGAGGAACCCCCAGTAACCGGGTAGGGCATGGGGCTTGGGGGGGGTGAAGGGGGAGGAGAAGTGGAGGTGGGATGGGACTGGAGCCCCTGAGGGGCAGCTGGGGGAGGGGAAGAGATCCCACACACAAAGGGGGAAATCAGGGAACCACTGGGAGGGCAGAGGATCAAAAGGGAGCATGGCCAGGTTTCCCCTGCCCACTTGGACCCCCAGGAAACTGTTGAGATCCTGGGCCTGATCCTCTGCCCACCTAGGCCCCCTCCTGCTGTGTGGGTCCTGAGGGAGTGGGAGGGAGGGAAGGGGGAGCAAAAGTAAAGGCTGGACCGCTGGGACCGGCACCCCTGAGGGGTGGCCAGGGGAGGGAAGGAGTTACTACACCCAGCGGGACCCAGCCATGGTTAGGGGTCCAGCAGTGATGGGGGAGACCCTGGGGGAGACTGTGGGGGAGGGGCACAAACGAATGCGGCCAGTGCTTTCCCTGTCCTCTTAGGTACCAGGGAGCCTGTTGGGCTCCAGGGCCTAATCCTCTGCCCTTGGAGCCTCTCTCCTGCCATTCAGAGCCCAAGCCCCACCACCACACCCCCACCCAGGGCCCAACCTCTATACTCGGAGACCCCCTCTGAGACCCCCTCCAATGTGCTGGGCCTAAACCCCACCCACACACCCTCACTCAGGGCCCTGACTCCAAACTCCATAACTCCACACTCAGAGGCCCTCCTTTCGACATGCTGCCTGTCCCCTTCTGCACAGGTCCTAAGCAGAGGCCCTGCCCCATGCTCAAATGTTACACCCCCACCCGACTAGGTCCCACCCCACCCAAAACCCCACCTCTAACTAAGCTCCACCCCCTGCCTAAACTCTACCCTTATAGCCAAGACTTTTTGTTTTTTCTTTTCTTTTTTCCTCTTTTAGATTGGGGCTCTGTTTTACCTTGTAGATTCATTGTCGTTGATTCTTTTATATTTTTATTTTTCCTAATCTTTTATTTTTCTAATTTTATTTTATTCTTTATACTTTGTTAGTGATCTCTCCTTTTGGCTTGTTCCCCCGCACCTTTATTTTTTTTCTTTTTTCTGTTGTTTTATTTTACCTTGTTGCAGTTGTTTCAATTATAATTTTATTTTTCTAACATATTTTTTATCTTTCTAATTTTATTTTATTTTTTATTCTCTCATATTGTACTGCTCTGTTTTTTCTTTCTTTCTTCCGTTTTTTTTTTTTTTTTTTTTTTTTTTTTACTGCGCCACGAAGCTTGCAGGATCTTGGTTCCTAGGCCGGAGGTCGGGCCCAAACTCCTGTGGTGGGAGCTCTGAGTCCAACCGGTGGACTAACACAGAACCTCAGACCCCACGGAATATCAATCGGAGTGACATCTCCAGGAAATCTTCATATCAGCATCAAGACCCAGCTCTATCCAACTGCCTGCAAACTCCAGTGCTGGACGTCTCAGGCCAAACAACCAGTAAGACAGGAATATAGCACCACCCATCAAAAAACAAAAAAGACAAAAAAATGTGTTACAGACGAAGGTAAAAACCATCAAGACCAAATAAATGAAGACGAAATAGGCAGCTACCTGAAAAAGAATTCAGAGTAATGATAGTAAAGATGATCCAAAATCTCAGAAACAGAATGGAGAAAATATAAGAAACATTTCACAAGAATCTAGAAGAACTAAAGAGCAAACAAACAGTGATGACCAATACAATAACTGAAATTTAAAATACTCTAGAAGGAATCAATAGCAGAATAACTGATGCAGAAGAACAGATAAGTGAGCTGGAAGATAAAATGGTGGATATAATTACCAGGGAGCAGAATAAAGAAAAAAGAATGAAAAGAATTGAGGACAGTCTCAGAGACCTCTGGGACAACATTAAATGCACCAACATTCTAATTATAGGGGTTCCAGAAGAAGAAGAGAAAAAGAAAGGGTCTGAGAAAATATTTGAAGAGATTAGCATCAAAAACTTCCCTAACATGGGAAAGGAAATAGTGAATCAAGTCCAGGAAGAACAGAGGGTACCATACAGGTAAACCCAAAGAGAAACATGCCGAGACACATATTAATCAAACTATCAAAAATTAAATACAAAGAAAAAATATTGAAAGCAGCAAGGGAAAAGCAACAGATAACATACACGGGAATCCCCATAAGGTTAACAGCTGATTTTTCAGCAGAAACTGCAAGCCCACAAGCTTTAAATGACACATTAAACAAGATGGACTTAACTGATATTTATAGGACATTCCATCCCAAAACAATAGAATACACTTTCATCTCAAGTGCCCATGGAACATTCTCCAGGATTCACCATATCTTGGGTCACAAATCAAGCCTTGGTAAATTTAAGAAAATTGAAATCATATCAAGTATCTTTTCTGACCACAATGCTATGAGACTAGATATCAATTACAGGAAAAAAACTGTAAAAAATACAAACAAATGGAGGCTAAACAATACACTACTAAATAACCAAGAGATCAGTGAAGAAATCAAAGAGGAAATCAAAAAATACCTAGAAAGAAATGACAATGAAAACACGACAACCCAAAACTTTTGGGATGCAGCAATAGCAGTTCTAAGAGGAAAGTTTATAGCAATATAATCCTACTTTAAGAAACAAGAAACATCTCAAATAAACAACCTAACCTTACACCTAAAACAAAGGAACACACATATTGATAATTACCTTAAATTCAAATGGATTAAATGCTCCAACCAAAAGACATAGACTGGCTAAATGGATACAAATACAAGACCTGTACATATGCTGTCTACAAGAGACCTACTTCAGACTTAGCGACACATACAGACTGAAAGTGAGGGGATGGAAAAAGATATTCCATGCAAATGGAAATCAAAAGAAAGCTGGAGTAGCAATTCTCATGTCAGACAAAATAGACTTTAAAA
>NC_041229.1:39921601-39923725 GCF_002837175.3 Physeter macrocephalus
CCAACAGAATACACATTTTTCTCAAGTGCTCATGGAACATTCTCCAGGATAGATGATATCTTGGGTCACAAATCAAGCCTTGGTAAATTTAAGAAAATTGAAATCATATCAAGTATCTTTTCTGACCACAATGCTATGAGACTAGATATCAATTACAGGAAAAAAACTGTAAAAAATACAAACAAATGGAGGCTAAACAATACACTACCAAATAACCAAGAGATCACTGAAGAAATCAAAGAGGAAATAAAAAACTACCTGGAAACAAATGACAAAACACAATGATCCAAAACCTGTGTGATGCAGCAAAAACAGTTCTAAGAGGGAAGTTTATAGGAATAGAATCCTACCTCAGGAAACAAGAAAAATCTCAAATAAACAACCTAACCTTACACCTAAAGCAACGGAGAAAGAAAAACAAAAAACACCCAAAGTTAGCAGAAGGAAAGAAATTATAAAGATCAGATCAGAAATAAATGAAAAAGAAATGAAGGAAATGATAACAAAGATCAATAAAACTAAAAGCTTGTTCTTTGACAAGATAAATAAAATTGACTCATCAAAAAAAAGGGAGAAGACTCAAATCAACAGAATTAGAAATGAAAAAGGAGAAGTAACAACTGACACTGCAGAAATACAAAGGATCATGAGAGATTACTACAAGCAACTATATGCCAATAAAATGGACAACATGGAAGAAATGGAAAAATTCTTAGAAGAGCACAACCTTCCAAATATGAACCAGGAAGAAACAGAAAATATAAACAGACCAATCACAAGCATTGAAATTGAAACTGTGATTAAAAATCTTCCAACAAACAAAAGCCCAGGACCAGATGGCTTCACAGGCAAATTCTATCAAACATTTAGAGAAGAGCTAACACCTATCCTTCTCAAACTCTTCCAAAATATAGCAGAGGGAGGAACACTCACAAACTCATTCTACAAAGCCACCATCATCCTGATACAAAAACCAAAGAAAGATGTCACAACAAAAGAAATTACAGGCCAATATCTCTGATGAACATAGATGCAAGAATCCTCAACAAAATACTAGCAAACAGAATCCAACAGCACATTAAAAGGATCATACACCATGATCAAGTGGGGTTTATCCCAGAAATGCAAGGATTCTTCAGTATACACAAATCAATCAATGTGATACATCATATTAACAAATTGAAGGATAAAAACCACATGATCATCTCAATATATGCAGAAAAAGCTTCTGACAAAATTCAACACCCATTTATGCTAAAAACGCTCCAGAAAGTAGGCATAGAAGGAACCTACCTCAACATAATAAAGGCCATATATGACAAACCCACAGCCAACTTCATTCTCAATGGTGAAACCATGGTTTCAGGAAACTGAAACCATTTCCTCTAAGATCAGGAACAAGACAAGTTTGCCCACTCACCAATATTATTCAACATCGTTTTGGAAGTTTTAGCCACAGCAATCAGAGAAGAAAGGAAATAAAAGGAATCCAAATCAGAAAAGAAGAAGTAAAACTGTCACTGTTTGCAGATGACATGATACTATACATAGAGAATCCTAAAGATGCTACCAGAAAGCTACTAGAGCTAATCAATGAATCTGGTAAAGTAGCAGGATACAAAATTAATGCACAGAAATCTCTTTCATTCCCTTACACTACTGATGAAAACCCTGAAAGAGAAATTAAGAAAACACTCCCATTTACCACTGCAACAGAAAGAATTTTTCACAGAACTAGAACAAAAAATTTCACAATTTGTATGGAGACACAAAAGACCCCGAATAGCCAAAGCAATCTTGAGAAAGAAAAACGGAGCTGGCGGAATCATGCTCCCTGACTTCAGACTATACTACAAAGATACAGTAATCAAGACAATATGGTACTGGGAGAAAAACAGAAATATAGATCAATGGAACCGAATAGAAAGCCCAGCGATAAACCAATGCATATATGGTCACCTTATCTTTGATAAAGGAGGCAAGAATATACAATGGAGAAAAGACAGTCTCTTCAATAAGTGGTGCTGGGAAAACTGGACAGCTACATGTAAAAGAATGAAATTAGAACACTCCGTAACACCATACACAAAAATAAATTCAAAATGGATTAGAGACCTAAATGTA
>NC_041229.1:39928607-39929207 GCF_002837175.3 Physeter macrocephalus
CCATACACAAAAATAAACTCAAAATGGATTAGAGACCTAAATGTAAGGCCAGACAGCATAAAACTCTTAGAGGAAAACATAGGCAGAACACTGTATGACACAAATTACAGCAAGATCCCTTTTGACTCACCTCCTAAAGAAATGGAAATAAAAACAAAAATAAACAAATGGGATCTAATGAAAGTTATAAGCTTTTGCACAGCAAAGGAAACAATAAAAAAAGATGAAAAGACTACACTCAGAATCGGAGAAAGTATTTGCAAACGAAGCAACTGACAAAAGATTAATCTCCAAATTATACAAGCAGCTCATGCAGCTTAATATCAAAAAGACAAACAACCCAATCCAAAAATGGGCAAAAGACCTAAACAGACATTTCTCCAAAGAAGATATACAGATTGCCAACAAACACATGAAAGGATGCTCAACATCACTAATCATTAGAGAAATGCAAATCAAAACTACAATGAGGTATCACCTCACACCAGTCAGAATGGCCATCATCAAAAAATCTACAAACAATAAATGCTGGAGAGGGTGTGGAGAAAAGGGAACCCTCTTGCACCGTTGGTGGGAATGTAAATTGATACAGCCACTATG
>NC_041229.1:39929400-39982127 GCF_002837175.3 Physeter macrocephalus
CGAGTTCACGCCCCGGTCTGGGAGGATCCCATGTGCCGCGGAGCGGCTGGGCCCGTGAGCCATGGCCGCTGAGCCTGCACGTCCAGAGCCTGTGCCCCGCAACGGGAGAAGCCACAACAGAGGGAGGCCCACATACCACAAAAAAAAAAAAACAACAACAAAAAAAACTAAAAATAGAACTACCATATGACCCAGCAATCCCACTACTGGGCATATACCGTGACAAAACTATAATTCAAAAAGAGTCATGTACCACAATGTTCACTGCAGCACTATTTACAATAGCCAGGACATGGAAGCAACCTAAGTGTCCATCGACAGATGAATGGATGAAGAACATGTGACACATATATACAATGGAATATTACTCAGCCATAAAAAGAAACGAAATGAGTATTTGTAGTGAGGTGGATGTACCTAGAGACTGTCATACAGAGTGAGGTAAGTCAGAAAGAGAAAAACAAATACCATATGCTAACACATATATATGGAATCTAAAAAAAAAAAAATGGTTCTGAAGAACCTAGGGGCAGGACAGGAATAAAGACGCAGATGTGGAGAATGGACTTGAGGACACGGGGAGGGGGAAGGGTAAGCTGGGACGAAGTAAAACAGCAGCATTGAGATATATACACTACCAGATGTAAAACAGACAGCTAGTGGGAAGCAGCTGCATGGCACAGGGAGATTAGCTTGGTGCTTTGCGAGCACCTAGAGGGGTGGGATATGGCGGGTGGGAGGGAGATGCAAGAGGGAGGGGATATGGGAATATACGTTTGCATATAGCTGATTCAGTTGGTATACAGCAGAAACTAACACAACACTGTAAAGCAATTATACTCCAATAAAGATGTTAAAAAAAAGTTAATAAAGCAATAATGTACAACTCTTTGGGCACCACACATGTTTAAATTGTGGATTACCATATTCATTTTCATTCTGTAAAGTTCGTATCTCATCAAGAATCTTTGAATCGTGAATTTAGATTTTTTTTGAGGGGCAGAGTTTTGGACTCTCTCAAGAAAAACAGTACAGAACAAATACAGAAAAGGAAAATTAGTTCTGTGTCAAAAGTACTATGTATAAACCTGATCTTAGAATGTTTTTATTTTTAAATTTTTTTCCTTAGGATAATTTAAAAAAGTCAGCATTGCATTTACCTCCAACAAGCTCCTCTAGACTTGGCACATGAAAAGAATACTCAGCACAAGACATCTTCTTTCTGAAACAGGAAGGGGGCAGGACACAACCTTTAAAAGAATGACATAGCCGTTGGGGGACACAAAAACTGGTTAGAACCAACTAGGTCCAAGATGGCAGACTTCCAGTAAAACTTGAGCCTCATTATATGCTCATTGTAATGCATTAGCATCTAAATGACACACCCACAGGTGCCATGACCATAAAAGGCCAAAAGTGGGCAGTGGCCCAATTCCTGGAATTCTCTGCCCCTTCCCCCAAATAGCTTGAATAATCCTCCCACGTGTTAGCCTATGAAATTACCCAGTCCATAAAAACTAACTACCCCATATTTCGGGGCCTCTCACCTTCTGAGGTGTTCCACACTCTGTGGAGTGTGTTTCTCCCAAGGCCATCTCACCTTTTGAGATGGACCGCATTCTGTCTATCTAAAAAAATCCACTTCTTACCTATCACTTTGTCTCTCACTGAATTCTTTCTGTGATGAGACATAAAGAACCTGAGCTTCGTTAAGTCCTGAGTGTGTGATCTCAATTAAAGGACAGTGTGTTCAAGTCCCAATCGGAGTTTTGGCTGGGGTCAAGTCTCAGCCCGTGGGCTCAAGTCCCAATCTGAGTTTTGAGGTTTCACGAGGATGTACAAAATAAAGCAATTGTAGGCTAATTATCGCAGTGCACCAAGCATGAACA
This sequence comes from Physeter macrocephalus, assembly GCF_002837175.3. Taxonomy (NCBI): domain Eukaryota; kingdom Metazoa; phylum Chordata; class Mammalia; order Artiodactyla; family Physeteridae; genus Physeter; species Physeter macrocephalus. The sequence goes on from NC_041229.1 coordinate 39,931,290, forward strand.
ACTGCTGCTCTGAAAGAGTTCAGTTATATAAAGAGGGCAAAAGGGCATTTAGGTGTCTGTCCTCACAGAAAGGCAACCATAACTTCTTCTATTTAATATTCCAAGTGAGAAATGTCCAAGTAACGTCTTTTAATACTAATACCTTAAATAGCTGACATTTAAAATAGACAAGAGGAATACCAAACCAAGAGGGCACATGATTCATTTTCTTCAGTCATGTATCTGGATTGAATATGCAGCTTTTTTTTTTTTTTTTTTTTTTTTTTTTTTGCGGTACGCGGGCCTCTCACTGTTGTGGCCTCTCGCGTTGTGGAGCACAGGCTCCGGACGCGCAGGCTCAGCGGCCATGGCTCACGGGCCTAGCCGCTCCGCGGCATGTGGGATCTTCCCGGACCGGGGCACGAAGCCGTGTCCCCTGCATTGGCAGGCGGACTCTCAACCACGGCGCCACCAGGGAAGCCTAACATGCAGCTTTCTAATGGTTGACTTAAGGAATATACATCCTGAAGCAAAGGTAGTTATTAAGGTTTATGAATGTGTTTAAATGGTTGTAGATAACGGTACAGGATGCTTAGGTAATTCTATAATAGATCATTTACTTGTGTTTTCTATTCCATATTTGACATTCAGGCTAAAAGTTAAACAAGTTTCCTAGACTATCCCTTTTACAAGAGAAAATTTAAATTACTAAGAGAAATGGAAACTTCTACAAATTATTAGCTTTTGAAATTCAAATTATTTCATTTACAAATAAACATATTTTCTTGGTAAACAGCTTCAATGTTCAATTATTCTGATAACCTAACCAATTATAATTTGATTTTTTAAAAATATATGCTAAATTTATTTTACAATAAGTAGACATATATGCACAGAGATTAGTATCTTACCTCAAGTGTACAGGTGATGAGGTGTGCAAGCAGAGAGTTAAATAAAATGCAGGCAAAAAAACCCAAACAAACGAAAGTAATATGAGGTAGGTGGGGAATCCCACTGGAGGCCAATCACAACAAGGAATAAAGACAAAACTGTTAAGGCTGTTTTTAAGAACACTGTTGGAGTTCTCATTAAAATTGTTAATGAAATACCTCATTAATGTGAATAATCTCTGATATACCATTACTTAGTAAGTGAAAGATGGTCCTTCAACATCACTTGAAATACTCTTCCAAAAAAAATTTTTTTTTAAATTTTCCAAAGATTCACAGTTTTCTTAGATACTGGATTTCTAATTTTGATGATAATATCAAATAACACATCCTCCACAAACATACATTTAAGACATGACATTTCTTTAGTAGTTTATCAAATAATACTTTATTACCCTTTATTTACTTAATATGCATAATTTGGTCTCCCAAAGAAAATGTAAAGTGTTGATAATGGGCCCCAAACCCTATATAATCATATTCAGATGATCTCAAATATATTTTCTTTTTTTTTGGCCGCGCACAGAGGCTTGCAGGATATTAGTTCCCTGACCAGGGGTCAAACCCTGGCCCTCGGCAGTGAAAGCGAAGCACTAAGTCCTAACCATTGGACAGCCAGGGAATTCCCGAAAATATATTTTCGAATTGAATAAGCTATAATTGTTTAGGAATGAGCCATTTTAACTTTTTTGAAATAATTTCAGATGGACAGAAAATACATACAAATAATCTCATATATGCTTCACCTAGATTTTCCAAATGTTGACATCTTATATTTTCTTTCTTTCTTTTTCTTTTTTTTTTTTGGCCGCTCTGCGAAGCATGCAGAATCCTAGTTCCCAGACCAGGGGTGGACCCCGTGCGCCCTGCAGTGTTAGTGTGGAGTCTTAACCACTGGACCACGAGGGAAGGCCCATCATCTTATATTTTCTTTATTAGAAACCAGCAAGTACTAATTAAGAACACGTAAAAATCTGCTCAGTGAATACCATGTTTATTTAAAATGAAGATAATAAAAGCACTCTAGATATTTCTACTTACAGTAGGAATAATAAAGACTCAAGTTTAAATTAAATACAATCCTAATGCTCTCAGGTGGCCTCGGCCTGCAGCAGCTTGAAGCAAGATCTCGTTCCCCAGTGAAGTCAGGCCATGGCAGTGAGACCACTGAATCCTAGCCACTATACCACGAGGGCCAGTGGCTAGTGACAAAGGCCCCTGGCTTGTCTTATTTGTAAAAATTAATTTCAACAAAGAGATGGAAATTAGTGAAACAAGTAAAGTGTTTATCAGGAGGGAAAAAAGTACGTGTGAATAGACACACATGGGTGGACTAAGAGAGTTGCGTCTTCGTGGTAGTTTAAATCACTTATATGGGGCATTTCTTGCGGGTTTCCTCTGGCCAATGTCTTGCTTTGCCTGGCTCTGAGTCCGTATTTGGTATAACTCAGTGTTCTCCCCTGTATGTGTGCACATCTCTTAATGCAGAGACCTATGGGAAGGTTGACATCACCTACTATGGGGTGGTGCCCCCTCCCTTCCCACATCCCCAGCCTTTCTGCACCTGTATAGTTGGGAAGATCTCCTTGACCTTGAGAATGAGAACTATGTGGTCTCTTTATCTTTTTTCTGGGTGGGACTCAGCTCCTCCCAGCTCCTGGCATTATCTTATCTTGGAGTAGCTGTCCACACAGGACAGATTTCAGCTGCTCAGCCTGGGGCCCATCTATATCTCCTGCATCACTAATTTTACACCCTTTATTATCTTTCAAAGGTCAGGTTTTTGTTTTCTTTCCCCACCAAAACAGAAACAAATTCCAACCCTAGGAGGCTACAGCCTGAATAACTGGTTTAGAAATGCAAGCCAAAAGCCCAGAAGGCAGCGTGGTAGTGTGTATAAGGGTGTTTCTGTGTGAGTGAGAGATAGGGAAGAGGAGGTTGGAGTTGGAGTGATGAGAGAAAAGGGTTAGAAAAGTTCTAATACAAATCCAGAGTGGCTCTAGGAGGACAGGTTTGGGCCACATGGAGGCAAACAACATTTACTCTCCAGATTCCACTGCTGGGAGTCAGTGGCCCAGAAGTAGGGTCTAGAGAAGGGAAGAATGGAAGATAGGAGGGAGAAGGATAAATGGAGCTGCAGAGGCAATGCCTAAAGGGGTAGACCAACTATGGCCGATAACTATTGACAAACTGCATTCTGTAAGCCAGACAGTATGTTAGACACTTTACAGACATTCCTTCAAAACCTCACACAATGACATATTATCTTTCTCATTTTACAAGAGGAAATAGGCCAGAGAGAATATATTATTTACTCCAGATCACTCAGCTATTAAGTGGCAGAAACAGAATTCAAAACCAAATCTAGCCCACTGTAAACCCAGAACTCATCACATTATACCTTGCCATTAACTGGTGAGGGAATGATACAATTCAGCTCACAATAAGGGTAAGTTTGTATAGAGCAACCATATAGCACTCAGTATACCTGTGGTCATCTGTTTGCTTTGTTTCTGTCCCTTAGATTGCGATCTCTTTGAAGATAGGACTGTATTTCTCATATTTGTCTTCCAGGTACCTAGCATACAATGGATACCAGTTCAGCCTTAGTTTTTTTTATTGAACATTTATGACATTCCAGACTCATAAGGTTCTGGGACACGGCTGGCTTCATGGATGTGCAACTAGTGAAGTTACACAGGACCATGTGCTCAGAATAGCACGTGGTTTATGCTCCATTGCCACCATCTTTAAATTCTTAACTTTAGGGACTTCCCTGGTGGTCCAGTGGTTAAGACTGCACGCTCCCAATGCAGGGGGCCCAGGTTCAATCCCTGGTCAGGGAACTAGATCCTGCATGCCATAACTAAGAGCCTGCATGCCACAATGAAGACCCCGTGTGCCGCAACTAAGACCTGGCGCAGACAAATAAATAAATAAAATAAATATTTTTTTAAATTCTTACCTTTATATTTGAACTTTTAAGATGGATAGGACAATGGAACATGCTTGGGATCAGAGGAGAGAGGGTCTATGTGAATGTCCACCAACATTCCTTGCTTCCCATTCACAAAAAGTGTTTTAAGTCCTGTGAGCATAGAATGCTGGTAGATGCACAGTCTCAGGGAGTTCGAGACTCAAATTCCCTGGATTCCATAGTGTAGGTAGAATGTGCACGCATGGAGAAGTAAAATAAATACAGGGGTGCTAGTTTTGTGCAGTATCCAGTGTTCTAGTAAGAACAAAATACATACGCCTACATAGTACGAATTGTGAAATTTCAGTAATTCTGCATACAAGCTAAATGTTCTTATGTTTGTATTTAAAACTGGTATTGCAGAATAGAGTGGCAAATCTCATGCTAATGAGTTCAACTCAATTTTTCTTTACTTAGAGTGACAATAAATAGCAAATTAATGCTATTATTTAATAATAGTATAATTAGTGATTAATTAATAATAAATCAATAAACTAGAATGATTAATGTCATTAATAATAGCAAATTAATGCTATTAATTAAAACATCATGACAAGTGGAAAGAGATACTACAGAAGAAAGGAGACAGCTTATAGTTTAGTACCTTTAATGGCACTGTCCCCCTGCATTTTGAACAAGGGGCCCCGCATTTTCATTTCATACTGAGATTCACAAATTACATAGGCAGGCATGTTATAGAACATGGCAGTGAATAAGACATGCAATCCCTGTTCTGGAGTTTACGGTACTTCATAATGCCTAGAAGACTAGACTGTGCCTGGAATTGTTCAACATTTAGAGCAAAATTGAGTAAAGAGGCTAGATTACCTTACAGGTCTGTCCAATCCGAAAATGACACTAACCACAGATTAAGACTAGACGGCTTTCCTGGTTTTATCATATGCATATGATACAAGAGGTCTGAAAGTGGACAAATCAAGCCAGCTCATTCCTTTTTGTAACTACTTTGGGGGAAAAAAAAACCCCCAAATACCAAAACTAAACTAGTTTAAACTTTTATCTTAACATTCATTTATCATTCAGCGAACTAAGGGAGAAAACAAACAAAAAAATTCGCCGCTGGTATCTCTTGTGATATGTTAACCAACCCCTGGGAGGCTGACACTTAGCTCTGAGTGAAAGAGTAGTTAACAAAAGTCCGAAGGGGAGAGGGGACCTGGATGTACTACGGGGTAACACTGGCTTCCAGTACAAAGGTTACACATTTTGAGTCTCGGTCAAAGCATGATCGTCTTACAATTTAACGCAGAGGACATTTCTGAAGGCAAAAGTAGACATAATATGACAAAACACACCTGGCACCGTACACACACGCACACCCCCACACACACTCGAGATCAGATTTTGAGAAGTCAGAGGACAGCTCAGCAAAGGCGAGACCACTGGAAGCAAGGCAGGTGGAGTGCCTGTTTCCTTGCAGTTCACAGTCATTCCGTTCACCTGACCCCACAATTTATTTCTTGTAGTTTGCCTAAATATTCTTGTCTACTCCACTTACCTAACTGGTGAGGGAGGCCTACACCTGAAACCCGATCTTGCCTCAGTCAACTCCGCCTCCTCTGGATCCGGGAGATCAGACCCCGCCCACTCGAAATAGCTCCTCCCCTCACGGAGATCAAAATGGCGCCCCGCGGGTCGTCACTTCCCACCTCTCACTTTCTTCCGGGAGTCAAATTGTTATCGCGAGACTTCGGCCTCACTATTAGCTGGGTCGCGCAGCCCGCCTGTCCTTTTCTCCAGCGCGGTGGTGGAGGTTGGTGGTACTCAGTTTATTGGGGTGCTGGAGGGGTCCGGAGGTTGCTGAATGCGGACTTCCTAGGGAGGGGTGGCGGGTATCTGGTACGCAGCTGAGGCCCATGCCGAGCCGGCGCTGGTTGGTGTAAGCTGTCCGCTCTCTCGACGGGTAGGAGAGAGGACGGGGGCTTCCGGGCCTTGTGGGCGGGGGAGGGTTTCCTCTTGTAGCCTTTTCCCAGACCCTTGCGTGGCGTGGCGAGGTCCAGCCGCGGAAGTCAGTGCCCGAGGGCGTAGGGCTCGTGGTTTTTGTGGACTTCGGGCCTAGTGGCTATACTGCGGCCCACAGTACACGTTTATGGCGTGGGCGTGGTGCGTTGTTAGGCATGTAGATGTTAAAAGGTGGTACAGACAATACACATTTTCTGAATTAATAGCGGTTAAGTGCGAGGTAACCATTGCTGACGCCGTTCTCCTTGCACGAGGTTAGGCGCTTCCTGGAGACGCTCGCCCCAAAATCGCACAAAGTGCTGAAGGGGAATTGTTAGAGCCAGTGAAGGGCAGTATCGTCATGTGCTCCTCGCAGAATCTCGGAATAGGAAGCCACACTTCCGTAGGAATGCTTTCTAGTTTCCGAAAAAGAGGTTTTGAGTCAACTTTAATTTTGATAATACGCTCAGATTTTTTTTTTTTTTAAATCTTAGGTATACCGTTAGTGCCATTGGATCCACTTGTTGAATTTCTTTTGGGGCAGTTATTTCGTGACTTATTTCTTAGATTTTGCATTTTAGAAAACTACGATAAAACATATACCATGAAATTACCAGGAGTCCATTGGATATTTTGCGAATCTGAGATCTCTGTGACCTTATTGGTTTCCTATGTTTGAAGTATATTGTTCTTGTAGGATTTCTTTCATCGTTGCTCATTTGTCATTACCAGGAATGCTAAAGACTAAGAACAGTATACAAGTAGGAAGAATGATGGCATCCCCGATAAGGGAGATGGAAAAGTAAAATTAGACATCTTTTTAAAATTTTGTCCAAGCTATTGTAATGTATCTAAGGAGATTACAACAGTGCCCTTTGTCTTTTTTTTTTTTTTTTTTAATCTGTAAGCCTTTCATCGAAAAGTTTGAGAATTCAGAACTTTTAAATTAATACCCATAACAGCAAATTCCAGACCAGGAGTTTGGATAGAGGTAGTTAATCCCTGCTGATTATTTTCCCAGGTATACTGAGGCCATACTCCACCTTCTGGCTTTGTATACAAAAGATTTTCGTACTAGTTCCCATCTGCTGTTGAAAAATGGCTTTTTGGCCGTTAGTTGAACATTGATACTCTTCATTGTACATTACTATATGGCTAAGGGTAAAATTACACTTTTTACACTTGTGGAAAACTTTGATACTTTCGTTGGAAATTACACTACTCTTCTGGAATCTTCCATTGGATAGATTAAGGAGGCAAAACTGAAAGATAGAACCTGTGAATAAAATCTCTAGATTTTAGGATTGACCTGAAATGACAGTTCCTACATGAAAATATTAAAGGCCTTGTATGTGATTTTGCCTTAATTTATGTGTAATTAATTTACATAATTGCACGACTACATCAACATTTTCATTACTCTGATACTAGCTGTTTGCATTTATTCAGGGAAACAACATCACATTTACTGAATTTTATATGGTCAGAAATCTGTTTAAATCAAAGGACAATTGACAACAAATTTGAGAGGGGCTTGGAGAACCCATACCAGGAATGGATTCTCTCAACTATGCAAGGGCATCTGACTCAGCTGTGGAGATTGAGAATCAAAGGTAAGTGCCTTTTTTTTTTTTTTTAAATAACAATCACCAGGTTTTTCTGGAAAAGAGACTAGATGGTAATTTTACTGTATTTGAATTACGGGGAAAGCATAAATCATTGTAGATAATGAGTGGTGCTAATGGTAATTTTCATGCATTAGAACAGAAAAGGAAAACCTGGTTTGCACAGGCCTTTGAAGTTTTAACTACTTATAATCGTGGGACATATTGTTAACTCAGGGAAACAGGAGTATATTCTCCGGGCCAAACTGGTGTCTTCCTGATTAAATCATCTTCATTTTATAAGAAGAAAATGGATATCAGTAGGGAATCTTGTTTTAAAATCAACTTGTTCTTATATTCCACATTATCAGGGATGCTGGCTTATGTATATGTTGAGAGGTATCTAGTCCTAATCGTTGTTGATCTCACTGGGAAAACAAATGAGCATTTCTAGTATACTCACTACATCTCTCCACTAGGATACTCTTTTTTATTTAGAGGAGGCTTTGTCTTAGTTTAGCCTCTGGCTGTGAACAAGGCTGCCTTTGTGGAACTTACATAAAGGAAGATGATTTTTTGGCTAAGTGCTATGGCACATGGTATTATGGGCCACTTGTGGTAGAGTGGTCAGAGCTAAGTGATTGGCTAGTACTGAGCCCATCTTATAAAAAATTACTTTGAGCATGTTTTTCTGCTTTGATTTGTAAAAGAATAGTATATTACTGGTAATAAACACTCAGTAATATAAGAGGGTACAATTACTCTTTCCCTGTTTTCTAGTGATAACTCTTCCTCTGGTAGCAGCTTATTTAAAACTCAGTGTGTTCCTGTCCCACCTAAAAGGAGGCAAAGAAACCCTATTAGAAAATTTGTTCACACACCTGAAAGTACTCAAGCAAGAGATTCATCTAGTGATTCATCTATAGAGCCAAGACCATTGACTTTAAAAGCTATTTTTGAAAGATTCAAAAAAAAGAAACGTAAAAAAAGGAAATATAAGCCAACGGGAAGATCAAGGGGAAGACCAAAAGGAAGGAGAAACACTAGAAGCTCACAAATAAATAAGAAACAATTTAAAGACAAAGGACCTGGCTTCCCATTTTTAGAATCAGAAAATGGAAGAAAACCATTACCTTGGAGAAAAATTTTAACCTTTGAGGTGAGTCTTTATATACGCCGATGCACATAGCTTAAAATGTTTGAAATGAGTTGTTTGTCGCTTTTAGAATTCAGATGTACCTGGAACATAGAGTCTTCAACTTTTGTAATACTTCTCTATACTGAACTATACTGCTGCTTAAATGCCACCCCCCTCCTTCAGCTCAAAGTTCACTTGGACTTCTGGGTGGAATCTTGCACTGGTAACACTGGGTGAATGTACCTGTATATGAAGTCCTCTAAGGCTGATTTTATACCTTGATCTTATCCTGTCAGGGCTGTAAACATCATTCCTAAAACTCAAATGCCCAGTTTTACAGTAACCGAAGTGAAACCCCACACCTGCCTTTCATGTTCAGTGGCTTTAGTAGATTTCATTTTGTTCAGATATTTCAATTTCTGACAGAATTACCAGACAAATAACGCCAGTACTTAGCCGTAGACTCTGAAATATTTGAGATAAGTGATTGTATAATTTGTAGTCACTTGTTCTAGAATCTGATATATTGGAAAGGATTAATACTCATTAACCTCTTTATGTTTTAAGGTGATTAAAATAGTTCTCTGCATTAAAAAATGTCTTAAGTAATGCCCAAATGATGCAAGATTTGTGCTTGTTTTTCTTGGTACTAACTTTGATAACTTGCTAGGTAGAACTGTGAATTGATAACACGTGATCTCCATGTGGCAGAGCAGTTAAATCAAGATCAGTAAGGACCTTCTTGTTATGGGGATCCTTGTCATTTTGGAACATAGGCATTTGCTGAGTGGAAGAAAATTTTTTTAAGTCCTTGACTTAAAATATGGTATTTTTGGTATATAGCAAGCAGTGGCAAGAGGATTTTTTAACTACCTTGAAAAACTGAAGTATGAATACCATCTCAAGGAATCCTTGAAACAAATGAATGTTGGTGAAGATTTAGAAAAAGAAGACCTTGATAGTCGTAGATACAGATACTTGGATGATGATGGATCTATCTCTCCTATTGAAGAGTCAGCGTAAGTTCTATTATGGATTGGAATAATTTTGGACATAGATTTTATAAGATTAAGTGTTTTTAAATTTTAATGTTGGTCCATATGCTATCAGTTTGTTTATACTTTAATAGTGATGTGAGCACAGATAAAATATTAACAGACTTAACTGGTATTGCTGTTTCAGTTGTATGTCATGAGAGTATACTAATTGGGTTATAAAAGATTTGTCATCTGAGTGATACCTTTTTTTTAAACTCTTTATTGGAGTATAATTGCTTTACAATGGTGTGTTAGTTTCTGCTTTATAACAAAGTTGAATCAGTTATACATATACATTGATATGCGTTTAATATTGCAGAGCAGAGGAGGAGATTTCAACAAATCTTGAACATGATGAATGTGATATTAAATTGGTGGTAAGTGACAATTTTATCCCACTTCATTTTGGGAGGACAGCTGTTGACAAAGGGAGAATTTTATCCTGTTGTGTTACTGTCTGTATTAAAGTTTTGAAAGGTTCAATGCCCTTGGTGCAGGAAATGCAAGAATAAAAATAAGAATTTTATGGGTAATTGGTGAGGACATGAATTATCAATACTGTATCAGTAAAAACAATACTATTTTAAGTTTTCATGTGTGGTGTTGCTACTAGGATATCAGATGAGAAAATCGGCAGAAGTTAATTTGGATTTTTAATATCCAGATGTAGTATCCAGGTTATTTTAAGTAACCTAGAGTTTAGTTATATGTAATTACTAATGCAGTAGTTTCAGTTATTGCTTAGTATTGTTATTTCTTATGCAGGAGGATAATTATTTCATAATAAGTTCTGAATTACCGAAGAAGAAGAATGTATATTTGGAACAAGAGGAATATACTGAAGAAGCTGCATTGCCTAAAAAGAGAGCATCAAAATCCAAAAAACACTGGACAGAGGACAGAATGGCCTGAAAATAGATAGGATTATGACTACCAGACAAGGTAAACAGAGTAAAGAAAAAGGAACTTTATGAAGGAAAAGATGATAAATGTGAATACATATGCCAGCCTTATGATAAAAAAGAACCTTGTAAGAAAATAAAAGGAATAAACAAATTTATAAAACTCCTGAAGTAGTAATTATAAGAAAAATAATAAAAACAGTAAGATTATGTAGAAAAAACATTGAGGCTGTTACAGCAGAGATAATCACTTCCCAAAAAATAAACGTCTTACTGTTTTTGCATATGGTGGTGTATTTCTGAGTAAGAGAACTTAAAGGTGCCATTTGAGCTTTGAATCAAAGAAATAAGATTGTAATCCTGAAAAGAAAATCTTAGTTGCAATAACCACTAATGATTGACAGCCAGCCACCCTCCTTAGAGTACCTGCAACTCCATTTTTATTTTTTTCAGAGAAATTTAGTGTGAAATGCCTATTACTGTAATAAGAACTTAATATTTTCCTTTCCTAACTACCTATACTATTTCAACTATCATTTTCATCACCACTGTATGTTGCAGATTATGCCACTCTATATACTGCATTTTACCATAGCACTTGTGTTTGTTTTTGTTTAATTTTTGGACAAAGACTTCTAGACAGGTGCAAAAATAAATCCTCTTTTGCAACCCAGAGCTCATTGTTCAGTATGAGTTTTGATACAGATAAGAAGGAACATGATACCTAAGAGAGTCAAGTGATGGGGGTGTATTGATAAAGATTGCTTCCAGGACTGTAGAGCTGATAATTTCCTTCATATCTTAAGCTTTTAAATTATTAGCTGTATTGATTTAGTACTCTAATTTTAACGTTGACATGAAACAAAGATGGCTTCTTTTTTTAGGCTTTTATCTTGAACACAGTGTCTGGATAATTTAAAAAGGTATGTCTTATGCTTTAGGTGAGTCTGGGTCCAATTTGTGTAAATGTGATAAATTGTCAGGATTTAACCTCCATAGGTTTCATTATTGAAAGGCATTTTTGCCAATTTTAAATTTCTGTTCATAATGTAATTTCAGAAAATGAATCTCAGGATTGACGTGCTTTATAGTGACATTGTGCCAGTTTCACTTCGCTTGAAGGAAAGGGTCCCAGAACTATAAATTAGGCAATTATAGTCAGAATCTTGGATATTCCTGCTTCAAGCACACACAACATATTTTTAACCTCCCCACACCCTATACAATATTGTTTAAAAGTTTATTGAAATATAGTTGATCTACAATATTCTTGTTGTGCAACAAAAACTCAGTTATACATGTTTCTATTATGATTTATCACAGGATATTGAATATAGTTCCCTGTGCTATGTAGTAAGACCTTGTTTATCTGTACTATATACATAAGTAGTTTGCATCTGCTAATCCCAGACTCCCAGTCCATCCTTCCCCACATCCCCCTCCTTGGCAACGACAGGTCTGTTCTCTATGTCTGAGGCTGTTTGTTTCATAGATATATTCATTTGTGTGGTATTTTAGATTCCACGTAGAAGTGATATCCTGTGGTATTTGTATTTCTATTTTTGACTTACTTAGTATGATAATCTCTAGGTCCATCCATGTTGCTGCAGATGGCATTATTTCATGCTTTTTCATGGCTGAGTAATATTCCATTTTGTGTGTGTGTGCGTGTGCGCGCGCGTGCCACATCTTTATCCATCTCTTGATGGACATTTAGGTTGCTTCCATGTCCTGGCTACTGTAAACAGCGTTGCAATGCATGTATCCTCTCATCATGGCTGAGTAATATTCCATTGTGTGTGTGTGTGTGTGTGCGCGTGCGTGCGCGCGCGCCACATCTTTATCCATCTCTTGATGGACATTTAGGTTGCTTCCATGTCCTGGCTACTGTAAACAGCGTTGCAATGCATGTATCCTCTCAAACCATGTTTTTCTCTGGATATATGCCCAGGAGTGGGATTGCTAGATCATATGGTAGCTCTGTTTTCAGTTTGAGGAACCGCTATACTGTTTTCCAAACGACTGTACCAGTTTAAATTCCCACCAACAGTGTAGGGGGAGGTGTTCCTTTTTCTCCAACACCCTCTCCAGCATGTATTATTTGTAGACTTTTTGTTTGTTTGTTTGTTTTTGCGGTACGTGGGCCTCTCACTGCTGTGGCCTCTCCCATTGCAGAGCGCAGGCTCAGCGGCCACGGCTCACAGGCCCAGCCGCTCCGCGGCACGTGGGATCTTCCCGGACCAGGGCACGAACCCGCATCCCCTGCATCGGCAGGCGGACCCTCAACCACTGCGCCACCAGGGAAGCCCTTATTTGTAGACTTTTTGATGATGGCCCCATTCTTAGTGGTGTGAGGTAGTACTTCATTATATTTGCATTTCTAATAATCAGCAATGATGAGCATCTTTTCATGTGTCTGTGTATGCCTTCTTTGGAGAAATGTCTATTTAGGTCTTCTGCCAATTTTTTGATTGGGTGGTTTTTTTGGTTATTGAATTGTACTATCCAATAGTTTTATTTTTATTTATTTTTAAAATTTTCTGGCCATGGCCCTACTCTATATACTTCATTACATCTGGACTGAACATGTTTACTAAACACGTCGTATGTTTTCAAATTCTTCCTTCCCTTCAAATTTGGGTGTACCAAAATTGATGTTCTGCTGTTAATTCACCCTCACATGATGTGAAGAATTCCCAAATAACTTTTCTTGAAAACCTCATGACCTAAATGAGATGAAATGTTGCTCCTAAAGATTATTTTATTTAATGTTATGCATGTTAATATGCTGAATAATTTAATAGATTATAATTTTGATTTAATCTGACCTTTGTTATTTAGATTTGCAGAAGGGATATATTTTTCATACACTTGTTTGGCCAGTGCATTCTTTTATTTTTGGCTGCACCAAGTGGCTTGTAGATCTTAGTTCCCAGACCAGGGATTGAACCATGCCACCTGCAGTGGAAGCGTGGACTCCTAACCACTGTACATCAGGGAAGTCCCTACAGTGTTTTTAATGAATGCATAATGTAAAATGAGGTAGAAGATTTAAAAGTATAATGCTAGAAATGACTACACAGGACACAAAATTTCGTTAATCTGAATGATATAAAGTTTAATTAAATACACCCAGTTTGCCTTCAACGATTCCCCAATGGTCAGAACATCAGCCACATTAACATTTTCTGTATTTTTATAATATCAACTAATGAGAAAATGCTTTTATATAGTTCTTAAATTAAGGCAAAAATTCAGTTAAAGTAAAAATTTTGCAGTAATCTGGGAATTGCATAGGCAAAATACATTGCAGTAATGAAGTTCTTAAAATCAAGCTTAAATTTATATGTGGAACTTTTCCTTTGTTTGGTTCATGTATAATAGCTAATAAGTACTTGGCATTTTTTTATCTGTTAGTATAATGCTATCTTGTCTAAGCATTGTTAAAATACCTACCATGTGATTAATTCATGGGATGATTTCCTTAAATTTCTTTAACATCCTTTGTGATGTCTGACTGTTACTGCACAGTTTTGAACTCATCTAAGAGACTGGAGCTCTTTCAAATAACTGTTCTCTTGTGGACTTGTTTATACTTTTTAAAAAGTAAGCAGTGGTTGAGGTCTATCCCGATGGGGCTTTTTCTGTAAACCTACATCGTTGGAAACGCCTCATAGATTAACTGTGTGGTTTCCTTTACTCATAGAACTACCTGTTAGATCTGTGGGAAAGAACTACAAGACAGAGTTGCCAAGTAAACTGTGAAAAACCTAACAGACTTTTTATCTTAGGTATTGGCATATCCCAGTGATCTGTACTGTTCTAGGGTGTGATGGCTTAGGTAAGTTTTAATCAGTGTAATTTGTGCGGGGGTGGGGGGCGACCATTCCAGTTCAGATGATGAATTTAACCGTTCAACTGCTGAATGATACAGACATGAACTAAAACTTAATTCTGATAGAGCTGAGTATGCTTAATATCTAAATATTTTAAGTTAATATATTGAGGTTTTAATTTTTAATCACATGAGTATGGTATCCATCTTTTTATTTGATATTTTATCTGCAGGAGTGAATATGATTTGAACCTAATACATTTTTAGAGGTAAGTGGAATATTTAATTTCTATTCAAAGTAAGGATTCAGAAGTTCTGAAAAGAATGTAAATTTTGAGGGTAGCATTCCATTACTGTTGTGATTGCTAGTTAATTAGATATAAAACAATTATCAGGATTTTGGCCAAAAATACTGCTGTAATTGTGTTTACAGAATTGGAAAAAAAAATTAAGAGACAGCACTGACATGTAAATATGTATAATCGGATAGTTTTCCTATGTAAGTTCTATAGGTATAGAGAGGGTAAAGGTAGCAATGGCTAGGTTCATAGTTTAAAATGGAGTTAATGTAGTCTCATTGGAATGACAAATTAACATGTTACAAGAACTTAAATTTTTAGAGATGTGTGAAGATAATATTTCTCAGATAGTAACATTACAAACTTGAGGGGTTTTTCTGGTTCAGTCATAATTGCACTGCATGGTATCTGCATTCAGCAGTTTGTTCCTGCTGGGTGTTCAAAGGACAGTGCAATATAAATTCAGTATTTGGCATCGTTGGTTTTCTTGACTTTGTGCATGTTAGACCTGGTATTTCCACTGATACAGTATTCCTATAGTTTCTCATACTGTTCAGTTTGACGGTCTTCAATAGTAACTAATACTATTTTTCTAGGGTGTCAAATTCATAACCAGGCAGATCCATCTCCTGACCCTAAACATGTAAGGCTTTCTATTTCTGTTGCTTCTAGTAGCTTTCCTTCCTTGATAGCATTGTTAGCAAAACAGCAGAACTTCTATACAAGTGCAGAAGCCTTTTGCACAGTGTATATATAAGCTTGAGAGAAATGTTTATAAAGCCTCATACTATTGAAAATGGGCACTGTTGTTCATGGTGCCTGTAAATTGTTAATGTGGCTACATTGAGAACACAGGTTTTGCTTCCATCACTGTAATTTTATTGCGGTGGTGACAATGAGACCTGCAACATTTTTTTTTTTTTTTTTTTTTTGGCTAGGCTGATGAGTAAAAATTGGATATAACAAGGCTTTTCAGTATTAGAAAAGATGAAGGGATAAATAGCAACGTACTTGCTATATTTAATTTCTAGAGTCCTAAAGTAAATTGCTTGAGGAAATTGGATCCCAAAGATTACAGGTATGATTTTCATTTCATTTTTTTCCCTTGTATTTAATGAAAAAGACTATAATGAAGTTAAAAAGGCCATTAGTTGTTTTACTATTTACCAGTGACGTATGATGTCATGATGATGGGCAAAATGTTCAACTGCTCTGAGTGGGCTGAATGAAAATAGCCTTTCTGAACATCCATCTTACATAAAGCTATATATTTTAAAACATGAAAGCTCTAAGATAAAAGTTGCCTGAAACATGCATGTTTGAAAACAATCAGCTAAATTTAGGTATGAATGAAAATGGAACCTCATCAGTCTCAGTTGCCATTACAATCTTTTTCTGTAGGTGGGGAATTTTGAAGTGTGTCCATATTTCATTGGAGATCAAAGAAGCCTAACTAAAAGAATTGTGGTAAGTTTTTTTATTTTACCACACCAAATTATTTGTCAGGTTTTAATGGTCATTACCAAGGCTTTTAGAATGCAGTTTCTCATTTGCTGTGGACATGACCATAAAAAAAGTTTCCCACTAGGTTTTATTTCTGCTACTTTGTAGCATTCAGCCTGTTGGGAACATTTTATTATTTACTTGTATTTCCATTGCTTAGGTCAGCACTGTTCCAGTATAAATAGAACACAAGCCATTTTTTCTAATTAGATTTTTACAGTACCTATACATGGGTAGTGACTATTATATTGAACAGTGTGTGCCTAGATTGCTGGAGTTCTTTGTTTAATCCTGGGCTTTTAGTTTATTACATTACAGGTTGCCTGGTTACTAAAGGAGGGGAGGCTGGCTTCAGAATTTTACATGAGCATCTCTGAAAATGGACCCTTATCTTTATATTTGTTATACAGGGCTGACTCACATGATAACTTCTTTTTGAAAGGTATGTACACATAACATTAAAGAAAATAATTTTATAGGTCATTTCAAAGAGGGCTGATGGGACCAAATCCAGGAGCTCTTTACGCTGTGACCAAAGACTGAGTTCTCCACTGGATATAATAGTAACTTGATAGTGCTATGTTTTCCGGATGGAGATACAAGCCACTCCTGCTAGGGAAAGTAAAAATAAATGTAAATATCTTCCAACTTTAACCAATGTCTACTCTCTTCTTTAGGGCTATTTTATCTTGAAGATTATGAGTTTGGCGGAACTAAGGTGATTGGCAGTGGAAAGAATCAGAACGTGTGAAATTCCTTAAAAATTTATTGACTTAAATAACTTTGTGTTACACATAATTAAAAAAAAAACCCTTTACACTTTGTGGAAAGTCAGCATGTATTTTTGGCTCGAAGTTTCTCTAATGTTTTCTGTAGAGGGAATAATAACGTTTATCAGTTGTAGTTCTGATGTGACTTAGACATGAAAAATTGGTGGGCAGGGGCGGTGGCTGCTCACCTTATGAAATTCTTTTGCCCTTGCTCTGTTTTGGGCATATGCGTCTTGCTTTGCTTTCTCTTCCTTCTGCTTTTTCACTTCAGGTAACTGATGATATAATCTGTAAGAAATTTATATGGAATTAAAGACAGACATTTAAGCTATGTGAATTCATATATCTTCATATATCCACATACATACCTTAGAGCCCTTTGGTGCATATGGGCTTGTGCAGTCTTTCTGTCTTCAGGAAGAGACACTCTAACCTTGTTCACACCCTTTAGGTGACTGACAAATGAACCTGAGCGGAGAACAAGTCATTTAATATATATGTAATGCCAGATTCTCTTTGAAAACTGATGTGGAGAGTATACCTGTAGGTTTCTCCTTTACTATTTTGGTTTGAGAACTTCCAGAGACACGAATTTTATTCCTTATTTCTTTCTGTCTCTGTGAGGACCTCTCCATAAATTCTTTTTTTCTTTTCATAAATGCTTCTTGTAAGCTCCCTGGAGTAGCTGTAAACTTTGAAAGGGTTTCTGTTTAAAAAAAAAAAAAAAAATCGAGGCTATATGTCAGCAATATACGAACGTGTGGGGTTTCTGCTCAAGTAGGGGGAACCCCACTGGCCCCTGGGCTCACTAATCTCATGCTCAGGGCATACATACCTGCACACACAGCTGGTTTCTCCACAGGATGTTCTGATGCAGCTGGACAATCTGAGTTTTGTGTTTCTGACAGAAGAGGCAGAAATTCACTCACCTAATTGCGAGAAAGTCATAGATTTTACCACTTTACCTCACTGTACAGATTCACAGCAAAGGTTCTAAACTTTACCCATTCTAAACCCTAGGTCTTTTGGAACTGCCTTTCTAGAAAGTTCAGTTGTCAGCTTGTCCACTGTGAGCACATTCATACAATTCTAATGTAAGAAGAAATGCCATGTAGAAAGCTAAGTAAAACTATCCTTTTCTATTCCCTAATTCTCAACTGTGGGTTGCTGTATAAAATGAGAGCTATGAAATTTACCTGAAAACAGCTCTTTGCCTCATCTTCTCTCTTTTCTTCTAGAGTTAAGTTTGCAAAATCCATTTCAGCAATACTGATATCACTGTTGCTTATCAATGTAAGTTCTGGTTCTTCCATTATACCATGGCCACATTCTGTCTCCTGTGCAGTAAAATTAAAAGGGAAACAATATTCAAAAATCATAGCCTCCAACACTCAGAATGTGAAAAATATGTACATTATGGAGGAAGAACAACAGGTTCTTCAACTAAGGATACTGGAGAAGACAAACTCCTCCGTGGGTTACAGAGCCAAGTGCCTGCTGACTGACTGGGGGGCTGTGCAGAACTGCAGTGTGTTGTGTGTCCCCTACCTACCTGAATGGCCGTTGGGCTGCAGCTGAATGCTGCGAGTCTACAAGTTGCTTCAACCATGTGTTTGTTTTTTGATGTGGCCCACTTTTAAGTTACAGTATTGCTTCTGTTTTATGGTTTGGTTTTTTGGCTGCAAGGCCTGTGGGATCCTAGCTCCCTGACCAGAGATGGAACCCACACCCCCTGCACTGGAAGGCAAAGAAGTCTCAACCACTGGACCGCCAGGGAAGTCCCTAGACCACACTATTGAAAAAACCTTTCAATACTGAACAAGAATTTACCAAAAAAAAAAAAAAAAAAAATCTAAAAGCTGCCAAGTAAATCACATTTTCTGCTTATTTGTGGAGGGACAAACATAGTACAAGAAGGTAAGCTGAAACCAAGCAGAGTAATCCAGTGCAGCACAATGAGGTT
This sequence comes from Physeter macrocephalus, assembly GCF_002837175.3. Taxonomy (NCBI): domain Eukaryota; kingdom Metazoa; phylum Chordata; class Mammalia; order Artiodactyla; family Physeteridae; genus Physeter; species Physeter macrocephalus. The sequence goes on from NC_041229.1 coordinate 39,950,209, forward strand.
CAACACTATTGTGCTGAAGCACAGGCTGAGCCACCATTTTTCAGGAAAGCTGGAGAAAAGAAATGTGAATTGGGAAGATGTGTAAAATTCAGAGGAAGGTCAAATTAAAAAATTTTTTCTCTTTTCATTGGAGATTTCCAGTGATTATGAGATTGACTATATCTCAGATAGTTCTGTTGCATCTCTTGCAATTTTCTTTAAAAAGTCTCCTGAAAATGAAACCAAAAATTACAACATAGATTTCACTTACCCAGATTGGAATAGAGTTCTGTAATGAAAACGATCCAGAACTTACAAAGAGCTCTGACTGTGCTAGTTGAGTTTGGTTTCCTATGATTGTTGGAGATTCTGCGGTAGTTGAATCCTCAAGACGTTTTTCATTCTGAACAGTGACTGAATATGGTGTCTGAATTGAAGTTCTTACACATAATTGTGGATTTATATTTAAAACTCCACTGGTTTCTTTATCGTCAGTGAGCCCTTGACCTTGTAACACTGTACTAACTCCTCTTTCTGACAGTTCTTCAAAGCCCAGTCTTTCTTTTCTGCCTTCTGGTTGGTCTTTTATTGAGCACTCACTAGAGGTAGAACCACATGGAGTGCTATGCTGTAGATTTAATTGATGAAATACATTAGCCTCACCAGATGAACTGAAGACTGAACTTTGCAAATTTCCTACAAAGAGCTGGAAATGAACACTTTTTTGCTTGTTTTGTAATATTTCACTCTGTTCAGAGGAGTATTGATTTTCCGCCCCTTGGGAATAATCTCTTGCTTCAATGCTGCTAAAAATACTTGGTAAGTCAGCATGCTGGCTTCCTTCCTGTGAAGAAAATTCTGGCAGAAGTTGTTGAAAAGATTGTTCAGACCCTATAAGAAATCAGTTGATCATAATTATATGTTGTAAAACTTGGATAGGATAGAGGTACAGTCTCTAATAGTTGCTGAGAACATTGCAAATAATAAAGTCAGGTTACTTAAAATTTTAAGAATGAAAACTGATGTATAGAAAGTTAAAGGATGGTCACAGTGATTTTCAAATAACTACTGCTCACACCGTGTATTTTCTCCTATATTTAACAAAGGAGCTATGACTATTAAACACGGGCTTTTCCCCCCATAACAATATTGACTTTATAACAAAGACTTAAACATTTAAACATGCATGTGCATCTCATATATATGTTGTGATGTGTGCATATATATATAAAATTTGTATAAAAAGTTTTAGAAGGATACTTAAACTGATAACTGTAAGGGTTGAGGTAGGGAAGTTGAGCAAGAGGCAGCACTTTTAATTTTATCGAAATAAAATGCAAACTGAGCATATATTTCTGTTATTTAAATAAATACACAGAAACTGGTGAGGAGTGGAGACAAACCAAGAGCTACTAGGTACAATTTTCCAAGGAAAATTGATATAAACAACCATGAGAAACTACTGAGCTTTATTTAACTTTTTGGAACGTCTACATACCTTCAATAACATTTTCTGTAGCAAAACTCTGAGCTTCGTCACGAGCCCAGTTAGGGTCAGGCTGCTGGTTCAGGCTGGTGTTAAGAGAAGAATGCAGGCTGGTCCTCCGTACTTTAAAAGAAGCTGTACTTTTGGGTGACAGACTAGAACGGAGGCTTTCACAGGAGGAATCTGACCTCTGATGGAAGACAACAGGGAAAGGCTGAAATATTAGTATTTACTATGTTACCACTTGAATCAATGTTTTGTTTCTTCAATATTATTCCTTAATTACCACTTTACTACCACATAAACCACTTGCTTATTCAAGCCCAATTCTTTCACTTTAGTAAATATGAAACAGACTTTGTTTAGAAAACAAATTGTGAATTAACAAGACAGGTCAGAATATGACTGAATAATTTTCTGATAAGCAGGAACTATGCAGAGCTGCTTGGAAATCGAAAGACCCAGGTTTGAATCTTAGCTCCTTTATTGTATAGGAAGAGACTTTAAATTTTGCAAAATTCTGTTTACCTGACTGAATTCCATTAAAGTAACCCCACCCCCCAAAACCCTGAAGACAAGTTTTTATGGGTCATCATAGCTGGAGATAAAACTGTTGGGACAAAATTCTAATGCACCTGTTTTCAATCTTGGTTCCGCCTTATAATCACTGTATGTGACCATTCCTAGGGATTCTGATTTAATTGGTCTGAGGTACAGTCTGGGCACTGGTATCTAAAAGCTTACCAGATGATTTTAATTGGCAGCCAAGGCTAAGAAGAATTGTTCTGTTCTAACGGAAGAAAAGATAGTTTTTGGAAATTCACTGCAAAGAAGCATCTACTTTATTATACCTGGTAAAAGTCTTTGCTGTCTTGAGAAATCCCAGAGAAAGATGATGACGAATCAAAATCTGGATGTGGTTCTAAGGGTTTAAACAGCTGACGATGCAAATTTGGAAAACTGTGCTCCAGTTCTGGAAAGTCAAAGTCAACTGTTGGAATTTTAAGGAAAAAAGACACATTTTAAAAATAAAGCCTAGAAAAGTAGTACTAAGAACATACTCATAAAAGTTATTTTAAGATAACTCCAACAAAATTACTTGCATTTTTTTCATTACCAGCAGATGCTTTCAAATTAAGTCCTACCATTATCTCTCATGTACAAAGAGGGCGGGTGGTGGCAGTGGTTTGACCAGAACCTTTGACAAATGCAAGTTTCCATTTCTACTAGGCTCAAGGTCTTTATGGGGTTAGTTAGGAGTAAGATGCCATCATGGTCACTGCTTTGTTACAGTAAGCTATGTTATTCTCAATTAGCTCATTTCAGGATCAATGATTTGAAAAAAAGAAGAAAAGCTCACTGTACCGAGTGTTGTCACAGGCCAGACACTGCACTTTATGTGCATTATCCCCAACAACCCTCCTTCCACAGGAGACAAAATAGTAAGCTTCCTGTGGTCTCACAGGAAACGGTCCAGAGGTCTGATTTCTGAGTTCTTGTGCTCAGTATTGGCAATACTGAGCTACTGTAGTTAACTTTGCAAAGGTGAACGAAGATCTGCTCATCTCTTCTACACTGTCTCAGTTAGTCTGTTTCCAGAGCCCCTCTCTCACTAAGTGCCCGCCTCAGCGTTTTCCATGTTATAACTGCTACAGCAAGTCATCAAAACACAAAGCTCAAACACACACTACTTCCAACTAAAAAGCATGAAAGGTTAAAAGTTAAAAACACTTAGTTTACATGAAAGTATTTGTTTACAAATAATTTTACCCCACAAGTCTGTTTTTTCAGTCATCAAATTTGCTTCATTTATGTACTTGTCTATCATCTGCTGAATGTGTGTCTGACCAGATGTAAATGTTTCCAATGCAGGTAAAAGAGGTTTAAGGGCGTCCTGAGGGTCCTGTCTTTGATAAATAACTTGTGTTGAAGGAACTACAGAACTTAAAACATTTCTTTCCTCTTCTTTACTGGTGGGAGATTCTTGTTCCCTCTGGTCCACAAGCTCTGAAAACGACTCTGAAAATTGGGTTTAATGAAAATATTCAGTGTCTGGGTACTTCCTTTGAGACAGATTTTAGCAGAGAGGCATAGCAATACACATCAATAAGGAATCAGTGCAGCCAAGAAATGTGCTCTGTAAATTCCCACCAACATTAGCAAACCCTCCTCAACGTGCTACTGGAGATCAGTGGAGTGTCTCTGCGTCTGCAGCCCCGTGACTTCAATCACGATTAGAATGTCATACTGTCCAATATTCTAAAGGCATGATTACTTCTGAGATTTAAAGAACAATCCCTCTCAGCACCTTGTGAAAAGCAATGTTGGCTCTCACCACTGTACTGCAGTGCAACTGGTGCTTCTCTTTCAATTTATTTATAAACATTCTGATATGCTTACCTGTAAGGCTCAAATCTGTGTTTTCATAACTTAAAAAGCTCCCAGTAGAAACAGTTATTGAAGATAATGGCTCATGATAAATTTCTTGTGTTTCAGCCTAAAATTTAAGGAGAACATTTAGGCCACAATGTAGGAAGTAATATCTAGAAAAAGCCCAAATCACCAACATTAGCAGTTATTCTGAGCTCAGATCAAGTGTAGAAACCTTCATAGTTATAAAGGTCCGTAGTAAAACCGTTTCATCATTGCTCAGAACTGATCAGCCTTTCATACACACACACCTCCAGCCCACTCTCACTCCCCCATCAATAAGTCCTCAGTTATCCACTGTCACCTTTACACACACACTCACACACACACACACCCACCCCTTATTGTTTTAAATTATTCTTTTGCTTCTCAGAACTATAGAGATCATGCATCAGGTAGACTAAGAGGTCTTCTGATGCTCAGATTTGGCTGTTTTCATCACCGATCCACTCCAGTAAGAGCAGATCTCAGAGAACATAGACTGTAATATTCCACAACTTCTGTAAACTTAAAAGACAGTATGAAGCCAAGCAACTCTAACAATGCAGCACACATCAAGACATTACTAACCTTATCATCTAGCTTCACATTTGGACCCAGGTACGTATGGTCTTCTTCCTTCACAGCGTAACTTAATACTGCATGATTCTCAACCACAGCCTCACTGACATTGACTAAAATGGGGAAGGAGGGGGAAGGTCTGGATTATGACAAATCAAAGTTTTAGCACCAGAGGGCATAATTTCCTGCTTTCCTACAATTTTCTCTCACATTTTGCTTTGTAGAGTTGCCTTATCTTAGACCAAACAGAAAAAAGAATTTTGTAGATATCCAATAACAGAATCACCCTTGCTTCCTGATAATATCCAATACTAACAAGCAAAGCCCTATTTCAAAATCACCTAGTAAAGCCCAAATCTTACAGTAAGTCCCTTCTAATACCCTCTCACTAATTCATCGGCCTCATGGTTCCCCACAGTGTGCATTCTCCCTCAGTACAACAAGTCAAAGCACCCAGCTTTCTTCAATTACATGTGTGTTCTTGGTAGTCTTTGGTTAGAGGACATTGACAGGTAGAATAAAAAGAAATGCAAGTATTCACTGGCTAAATCTAAAAAAATGGTAATGGTTTTTATTTTAAAATGTCAAAAACTACAATTCATTGGAAATTATACTTTGTAGTTATTTCAATCTCCAATTAAAAAAGGAGAAGCTAAAGTCAATTTTTCTATAAACCCTCAAAAAGAAAATAGATCTTGTTCATCTCTCATTGTATTAAACTCTAGATACAACTAAGATAACAATTATCCAAGTATATGTGACAGCTAAAATAAAAAGAAATCTGGTTAGAAAAGGCAACTACTTAAAAGGTGCTTTAGAACTAATGAAGCAGTACTGGAACTATGCTTTGCAGGGTCAATATTATACATATAAAATAGCCTGTTATAAATATGCACAAATTCAAAAGTGAGAAAATTAACATCAGTTGTCTCTGGTGGCAGAATTAAGTGATTTAAAGTTTTTTCCTTGTAACTTGTTCCTTAATACTTTCCAAATATTTAAAACTAAACATAAAACAGCTCGTTTAAAATGCCACAGATAGAATTTTTAAAAGGTAATACTCAGTAGTATTTAATTAAATGTGGATTGTTACAAATAGGCTTAAACACAAAATGTGTAGAGTTTGCCAACTGTAAAAACCTCATACCCTTACATACCTCCTACTAACATTTACTTATTTAGTGAAACAATTTAAAAGTGTAATTAATTATTCTCTAAATAAACCACTTCCTTCATTCAACTTTTTGTGTACAGAAATAATATAGGCTTCTTATGGAAAAAAAATTTCACAGTATGTAAACATATGAAATAGAAGTGTGAAACCCAACCTCCAACAAAGATTAACCCATACCTAAACTTTGGTGATTCTTATTCCAGACAGTTTTCAAATGCATGAACACAGACTTTTCTCCCCTCATTAAACACCTTCACAAAACTGCAGTTTCACTGAAGTTATTTACCATTTTTCATTACAAATAAATTACAAATAACTATGTTTTGTCCACATATTCTTATGCACAGCAATTCCAGTTTCAACTTCTCTCTCACCTGCTTTATCAGAGTCATCACCACAGATGTTCTCCTGGGCAACTGGGTGAAGATGACCAAATGGATCACAGTCCAGGGGGCTCCCAAGAAAACTTTGTTCTCGGCTTACTGAGACCCTCAGTGGGTCTCTGTCTTGGTAAAAGTCTGGTTTACCTGGGAGGGAAAAAAAATTGACTCACTGGATTTCCACTTACGTTTCTAGTTAAAACTAAAAAGGCAATTTAGATTATGGGTAAAAATCTAAACTCTTAAAGAATCAGTGTAGCAAGAAAACAGTAACTGCTTAACTTTCACACAGCCTTTTAATTATTTCACTTCAATTTTACTAAGTTTTTAATGAAACTCCTACTTCCTAATAATAGAAAATGCTTCAGCACTGACTAATCACAGGAAAAATGCCTGGAAAAATTATTAACCATTAAGTTTTATAACGAATAATATGCATTCATAATATAAAGTTCAAAAACAGCTACAGCTAATCTGTGGTATTAGAGATCAAGATAGGGGTTTACCCTGGGGAGAAGATGAGGAAGAGTAATTGCGAGAGTACAAGGGAAGAGTTTATGGAGTTCTCTAACATTCCAGTTCCTGACCTGGATGGTGTTTACCTGAGGGTGATTATCAAAGTAATAATCACTGAAATAAACACTTATGAAACAAACAAACAAAGGAGTCGGAGACACTCAGAAGTAGAAGCTAATTTACTGTGCAGAACCTCAGAAAAACTTGGGAATTAAAGGCAAGAGGTATTACAAAAGGAAGGTGTGGGGTTTCCCTGGTGGCACAGTGGTTGAGAGTCCGCCTGCCGATGCAGGGGACATGGGTTCGTGCCCCGGTCCGGGAAGATCCCACATGCCACGGAGCGGCTGGGCCCGTGAGCCATGGCCGCTGAGCCTGCGCGTCCGGAGCCTGTGCTCCGCAACGGGAGAGGCCACAACAGTGAGAGGCCCGTGTACCACAAAAAAAAAAAAAAAAAAAAAAAGGAAGGTGTGAATCAGGGAACTGAAAACAGGGAGAATGTTTAAAAACATGTACGTGGAACAGATCCCTCCCATCACCTGAGATTCCTATTTCTCAACAACATCCCCAGAGAAGACTAAAGGTTTATCCTCTAGAGAAACTGAATCCTATACACTCTGTAATCAAATTTATAGCAGACTCTCCAACTGGTAAAGTGTCAAAGGATTACCCTTCTAAGGGGAAAGGTGCAGTAGTTGACAGGATTTGAACCTGTGTGGGGAAACCCCAATGGATTTCTAGTCTGTCATCTTAACCACTTGGCCACAAGTACATGAATCCAATACACTCTGAATTTAGGGGGATCAGGCACTGAAAGGGGCAAGAGTGGAGGGAAGAAAAAGAATGCCATAAGGAAATCAGAGGTATTAAAAGAAAGTTTGCACCCTTAACTCAGATCCCCCTAGGTCTGCCTCCATAACAGCAACAGCCAGGCTTATATCAAACTTGGAGGATCTTTCTTTGAAGAAACTAAACTGTAAATTGCTCAGGGAAAAGAACCACAGATACTAAGTTGAGGGTCCTCAAGGAAAAGCCACATTTTCCAATGAAATCCAGAAGTAAATAAGGTCCCCACCTATAGAATTTCCAATTAGCCATTCAGTGTTCCGCTCAAATATGCAAGATATCAGAGAAAAGCCTCTAAAATTTCAGACAGAAAAAAAACGGAAGAACCCAGACAAACAGAGAAAATACAGGAACCCAAACCAACAAAAACCTATAAATATTCAAAGTAGGTAGTATTTTGCATCCATAAAACAAGAGCAGGATGCTACAAAAAGAAAAAATCAGAAAGGAGGGCAAGCTTTTAGAAACTATACTTTGAGAGCCAAAATAAAAATTCCTAAGAAATGTAAGAAGAAAAAGCTGAGAAAATTCTCCCAGAAAATAAAGCCAAAAGAAATAGACTACAGGGACTTCCCTAGTGGTCCAGTGGGTAGGACTCCGTGCTCCCAATGCAGGGGGTCCAGGTTCGATCCCTGATCGGGGAACTAGATTCTGCATGCATGCCACAACTAAGAGTTCGCATGCCGCAACTAAGGAGTCTGCATGCCACAACTAAAAAAAAAAAAAGATTAAGACCCGGCGAAGCCAAAAAAAAAAAGTAGAATACAGAGAAGAAAAGAAAATTGGAAGAATATTATAGCTCAGTGTTTCTCAATATTAACTTTATCATCACCCACCTAAGGAGCCCTTTCAAGACTTTTTTCCTAATTGCCTCCTAACTCCATGAAACTTAATAACTATATATATACTGTATATCTTTTTATGTACATTTGTGCTTTGGTACATAAAGAGTAAGACTTTTTCATCTCCCTGAGAACCAATTTTCATCCCCTTTGGGGACAATAATAGCCTTAAGAATGTATCATCCAATATCGCACTAAAAGATGTTCTCACAAACAGAGAAAATGATGTGATCTCAAATTATTTTAGCGGTGTTTAATATTTGGCTTAATTTTTGCTAAAATCCATTGCCAATTACAGAAGTAAATACAAGAAGAAACACCTGAACCCAGACAGAGAAAATACAGGAACCCAAACCAACAAAAACCTATAAATATTCAAAGTAGGTAGTATTTTGCATCCATAAAACAAGAGCAGGATGCTACAAAAAGAAAAAATCAGAAAGGAGGGCAAGCTTTTAGAAACTATACTTTGAGAGCCAAAATAAAAATTCCTAAGAAATGTAAGAAGAAAAAGCTGAGAAAATTCTCCCAGAAAATAAAGCCAAAAGAAATAGACTACAGGGACTTCCCTAGTGGTCCAGTGGGTAGGACTCCGTGCTCCCAATGCAGGGGGTCCAGGTTCGATCCCTGATCGGGGAACTAGATTCTGCATGCATGCCACAACTAAGAGTTCGCATGCCGCAACTAAGGAGTCTGCATGCCACAACTAAAAAAAAAAAAAAGATTAAGACCCGGCGAAGCCAAAAAAAAAAAGTAGAATACAGAGAAGAAAAGAAAATTGGAAGAATATTATAGCTCAGTGTTTCTCAATATTAACTTTATCATCACCCACCTAAGGAGCCCTTTCAAGACTTTTTTCCTAATTGCCTCCTAACTCCATGAAACTTAATAACTATATATATACTGTATATCTTTTTATGTACATTTGTGCTTTGGTACATAAAGAGTAAGACTTTTTCATCTCCCTGAGAACCAATTTTCATCCCCTTTGGGGACAATAATAGCCTTAAGAATGTATCATCCAATATCGCACTAAAAGATGTTCTCACAAACAGAGAAAATGATGTGATCTCAAATTATTTTAGCGGTGTTTAATATTTGGCTTAATTTTTGCTAAAATCCATTGCCAATTACAGAAGTAAATACAAGAAGAAACACCTAGGAGACTTGAAAAGTGACTGTGTCTGGTGAGTAGCATCAAGGGGTGGGGGGTGTGTAGGGGCAGGAAGAAATGCTGTTTCATGTTGTAACCTTTTAGCACTATTTGCCTATAATATTTTGGCTAAAGTATTACCCAAAGAAGTGTGATGAAGGCTACGATGAAAGCTCCCAAACAGCACATAAGAGGGATGCCTGATAGCTCAGGCAAAGTTTATGCCACACAAGTGGCACTTACCTCAACCCTGAAGGGAGGGAGTGAGATCATGAAGGGCCTTGTGGGTGAAGCTAGGGACTTAAGACTTAATTTAGACTTATTCCTCTGGTCAAAGGGAAACGACTGAAGAGTTTAAACATTGAGCAATAGAGGCAGATTACCCTGAGTACACCATGGGAAAATGAATGAGAGTAATGCTAGACTGGAAACAGGGAGACACGGGGAGTTGTAGCAGCCCTTCAAGAAAGAAATGACAGCCTGAATTAGAAGAGTGGTAGTGGGAATGGAAACAAATGGACAGACTCCAGGGTTGATCAACTAGAACTGAGAAGAACTGGTACTCTGTAGGACGTCACAGAGGTATAGACAAGGAAACAGTCAAGACTTACATCTGGGTTCTTTTCATTGAAAAAAGGCTGAAGGATAAGGAGGTGGAAGTGAGGGAATATATAGCTTTCCCTTTTAGACAGGCTGACAGTTTTGCAATCTCAAACACAACTCATTAAATTATAGGAATCAATGGTCAGAATTTCCCAATGCTCATTCAGAATTAGGGAAAGCACCAATCAAGTCCTGAACAGTTGTGTTTACCAAATAGTGCAAAATGAAGAAAAGCTTCCAAAGCCTAGTAATAAATAGAATAATTACTTTGTTATAATTTCCATAAGACATAAGAAGAAAGTAAAAAGGGGAATGATTCTTAAGAGTTATTCTGAATCTCTACCTTCTGAAACTCTTTTAGCTGGAAACAAAGGTACAATATTTTATGGCTTTAAGACCAAAATAGCTAATATTAACATTACATTTCTAAGTACCTTTCTACTGACAAAGTTATTTTCCCCCTTAAAAAAGAATTTACTTTGATAGATTTGATCAAGAGAATTATCTGGTTGAGTCTGAAATCTAGAAATAATTAAAAAATGAAAATAGGGCTATTTACTAAGGATCGCAGGGAGGAATTTTTCAAGATAATTGAATCTAGGAAGAAGTACGGTGAAGAAATATACGTGTTACAACTGCTCTTAAAGCCAGGGTTTTACACACCATGATTATCCTGTGAAAGATACAGGAAAAGAGCAGTGAAGGTACTGAAGTGAAAGGGCAGCAAGGCAGAAGAGAAAAAGCTGGGTTATATCCTAGAGAAACTGGTTTAGAAAGGAAGCAGAGGGAAGCAAAAGTGTCAGAATAATGGATAGCAAAGAATTCTTGTCTACAATAAATTGCTTTTCCTCATATATAAAGAAACTAGTTACCTAATGACATATTTCTTTAAGTCCACATTTTAAATACTGTTTGTACAAACCATTTTTTCCCCTTCATGAGTACTCACAGTCTATGTTTCCTCAACAACAAAATATTTAGCATCCTGAAAAAACTGTAGAAAACTGGCAAATATTAAAAAAATCATATTTTATCAAACCATCTGTTTACCTAGTATAGAAGTTCTGCCACTTGCTGGTGATTCTACCTCTTGTATGGCACTAAGTTCATGTTGGTTCAAGTCCAATCCACCTTTAACTTTTGCTACAGGTGGTTTTGAGGATTTCCCACCCAGTTCTTTGTCCTGATGCTCCCCTATCAAGTCAAAGACAGAGTTAGGCACGATACAAATCTGTTAACGAAACAAACTTCTTCAACCGGCAAGTTGCAGGAGGTTAAAATAAAGAATCATCATCAGGATAATCAGTACAATAAAATGCAGTTATCTTACCACTTTGCTTGGCATTACTATCTTCTGAAAGGAGCTGATTATCATCACAGTTTCTCCTGCCTGCAGTACCAATGTTTTCCTGATTGTCTTTGGCTAGATCTTGGAGATGAACAAGGCATTCTCTGAGCTTCTTAGTTTCAAAATAATTTTCAACTGTGGGCTTACTTGTCTGAAAAAGTAGACAGACGAGGGTGGGGATGACACAAAATGAAAGATCATGTGAAGAAGTCATTAGATTTGTATCTCCCTTCTTCAGTTAGAACCTCAACCACATGAACAGCTCCATCAACAACATTATTACAATTTTATCTATAGATAAAAATGAGAAGTACTTCTAATATTGAAAGGGTAATAATTCCATTGAAAAGTACAACCAGTCACAGCCTCGGACCTTACAAACAGCCTCCACTGCACCTTTCAATAAGAGATTATACTTTAGCATCCCTCTCTGCTTTTCTTTTCCCATCCCTTTTCCTTAAAATGACCAGTAAATACCCAGAACTCAAGTTCTCATGAACGCAACTCAAGCTTCTCCTGAGCATCAAAGGATTGCAGAATTCTGTTTAGGCTAACTCATAAATTTAGGAAGTGGCCTTTTAAAATAAAATGGACACATTCATATATAGGAGACTATACTGTCTCGCATATAGAGAAACTATGAATAGTCATCTGAGTGACCACATCAGAGTCCTCTCAACAACTCAGTCACAAGCAGCCAGTCCAGTGGTCCATCAGCCTAAAATCGCACCACTTTTATAACAGATGTTAATATTGTCACTTATGGAAAAAGATGGTACTGGTTTTGATTCTACACAAATGTCAACAAAGTGCTATACAGAAAGCACAAAGTCTGCCATTTGCCTAAGAGAAATTCTGCTAACTAGTTATTTTACAATTTAATCTTCTTGTGGCAAGCTCAAAATCCTTTATAACAAAACTTCAAAAGGCAACCTACATTTTCCATGATGTTTGAGTTTGGTTGTATCAAACCAGTGGCTGAAATTAGTTGGGCTTCAAATAACTATTAACTTCATAAACGCCATGCAAGGTGGATCAATTTTTACCTTTTAATTTCCACGGTGTTTAAGGTAGAAAATTAAAGCACAGTTAAGGTCAAACCACTTATTCTCAATAACTCAGAACTTATTTCGACCTCGGATTGAAACAAATATTTAGCTTGGCTGAGTTGGGTTATTGTCGATGTTTAATTCTTAGATATTCAAGATTAATACATACCTGACTGTCTTTAAAGAAATCCTTCAAGGTCTCCTGATGTTTCTGAATGTGCTGCTGCAATGCTGTTTGTCTCTGTACAAGCGATTCTTCTTGGGCTTTCTGGCCATAATGCAGAACTTCTTTTTGTAGCTCCATCTGCTTCTGAAGTCCCAAATTATCTTGCTGAGCTAAGAGAGGTTGTGAAAAACTCAAAAATCTATCTTGAAGTCTTGGGCTCATAGAAGCACTTGAAGGAGCTGCATGTTCATTCTTGGCTGAATACAATTCACAAATGTTTTTAGATTTTACTTCAGCAAAAGGTAGTGGAATAAATGAATGCCCTCTTTCCTTGGGTAGAAACATAGAGGGAACAGGCTGCTCAGAAGAGTCACCTTCAATCAGCTCTGCTTGCTTGTTTAAAAGCAGTTCTTCCTGAGCTTTTTCATTAAAACGCAGCACTTCTCTCTGTAAGCCCAACTGTGCTGACACATGATCTTGCTGAGGCAGAAATGCCTGGGATAAACTCAAAAGCCTATCCTGAGACCTTGGAATCTCAGGATGACTTGAGGAAACAGTACTGTCACTTCTGGTTGGAAGAGATTTTTGGATTCTTTCAGAGTCAGCAACAGGCAGTGCTATGTGGGAAAATGATGAAGAGGTGCTGGTCTGCTCAGGTAAGACCCCTTTCTCCAATTTACTTAGTCTTTGCAAAAGCAATTCTTCTCGGACTTCTTGTCTAGATTGAGTGGCTTTCCTCTGTCTGTCTAACTGCTCTTGAAGTGCCTTCAAATCACCATGGAGAGGTTGGATAAAATGCTCAGATGACTTTTCCTCAAATTTACATTGTCTGGGCAAAACCAACTCTTTCTGGGTTTTCTCGCTACATGGAAGGGGACCTGTCTGTGTATACACGTGTTCCTGTTGAAATGTAATCGGATAATCTTGTTGAGGTAAAACAGGCTGTGGTAAACCCAAAAGCCTATCAGGCAACCTTGGTATCTCAGAACAACTTGGGGAGACTATATTATCACCCTTAGTTGAACAAGGTTCTTGGATTCTACCAGCTTCACTAAGAGGTAATGGAGCAAAAGGACGCTGTACAACTAGGGATAGGAAGGACGAGGTGCCAACCTGCTCGGGAGATATTCTTCCCTTCCACTCACTCTGTTTATGCAAAAGTAATTCTTGCTGAGCTTCCTGTCTAGACTGAATGATGGCTTCCCTCTGTGTAGCTAACTGTTCTTGAAGTGCCTTCAAATTATCTTGTTGAGGCTGGATAAGCTGTGATATCTTCAAAAGTCTATGCTGCAATTCTGGGATCTGAAAATGGCTTGAAGGAATTCTACTCTCACCCTCTGCTGAAAGAGGTTCCCGGGCTGTAAGAGATTCAGCAGAAGGCAATGAAGGAAAAGAAAGCTGTGCTAACTGGGGTGTGAACGAGGGGCCAGTTTGTTCAGAAGATACATTCCCTTGGGTATTCTGGCTAAACTGAAGGGCCTCCTCTTCTGTGTCTAACCATTCTTGGTGTCCTTCCAAATTATCTTGTAGAGGCTGTATATGTCGTGAAAACCCCAGAAGTCTTTCCGGAAATCTTGGGATCTTCCAATGGCTTAAGGGAACTGTACTGTCACTCCTGAATGACATATAGTCCTGGAATTTTTCAGATTCAGCTCCCTGAGACAGAGATAAAGAGGTGCCAGTCTGTTCAGAAGGAATTTTTTTTTCTAATTCACTTTGTTTGTGTACAAATTCCTGAGTTTCTTGTTTAGCACCAAGCATTACCCTCTGAATGTGTGACTGACCTTCGAGTGTTGTTAGATTTTCCTGCTGTGGCAGGCTACGCTGTGGAAAATTAAGAGACTCATCCTGAAATGCTGGCATTACCAAATGACTTGAGGGAATAACACTCTCCTTCTCAGAGAAATAAAAGTTCTGAATTCTTCTAGGCTCAGTTTTAGAAGAAACTTGTGAAGCAAATGAATGTTGAGTGACCACTGGCAGGAATGAAGAACTCATCTGCACAGCCTTAGAGTCTTCCAAATCCCTTTGTCTACGTAAAAGTAATTCTGCCTGGGCTTCATGCCTGGCCTGAAGAGCATCCCTCTGTGTAGTCAGCTGTTCTTGGAGCAACTTCAAACTATCATGCAAAGGTTGGAACTGCTGTAGGAAACTTGAAGACCCATCCTGAGATTCTGGGATTTCAGATTGGATTGAGAGAATTTCCTTCTCATTCTTAGATGAATACTGGTCCTGGATTTTTCCAGATTGAGTACCAGCAGAAGGTAGTGAAGTAAATGTATGCTGAGCTCCTTGAGATGGGACAGAAGGGGGCTCGGTCTGTTCAGCCCATACTCTTCCATCCAATTCACTCTGTTTATGTACACATAATACTTCCTGGGCTTCCCGTCTAGCCTGAAAGCTGTCCCTCTGAATATTTAACTGTTCTTGGAGAAATTTAAAATTAAGCCTATCCTGAAGTTGTGGGACCCCAGGATGGTCTGAGGAAACTGTAGTCTCTTTCTTGGTTGGAGAAGATTCCTGGATTCTCCCTGACTCAGCTTTGGCAGAAGGCAGTGAAGCAAACGAATCCAGAGGTACCAATGGAAGGAATACAGAAAGGCCAGTTTGCCCTTCCAATTCTTTCTGTTTGCACAAAAGCAATTGTTCCTGGGCTTCCTGTCTTAACCGAAGAACTTCTTTCTGTAGGTCTAACTGTTTTTGGAGAGCCTTCAAATTACTTTGCTGGGCTATGATATTCTCTGAGAATGGCAAAGACTTATCCTGTGTTTGGCCAACTACAGAATGGCTTACAGAAACTACACTTTTGCTCCCAGTTGAAAAGCGTTCCTGGATTTTTCCAGACTCAACTTTAGTCGGCAGAGAACTAAAAGAATGCTCAGCTACCAATGGTAGGAATGAAGAAGGTTCAATTAACTTAGACGATATACTTTCATTGTTCTCTGAGAACATTTGCTGGGAGTCTAAAGTTTGAAAAGTTGTTGCCCCAGATGTTTCAGCTCTTTCTCTAGCATCCTGTACTATCAGTGGCTTATCATGTGACAAAGCCCTTGAAAGTGTATGAGAGTCTTTAGGGACCAATTTATACTCTCTCTGTTGTGCTTCAGTCTGTGAGAGTTGCTTTGGCTGTTCCTGTGATTCCAAAGCTTGCTCGGCTAAAACATCTGAAGTAACTAACGTTTCAGTTGTTTCTACCTGTCTTTGTGGAAAGTGATGTTGTCTTGAAGCCTGAAAATCTTGCTCTAATTTAGAGATCTGTATGGGTTGCATAGGTTGTTTGTTAGGACTCAACTTGGGTCTCTGACCTTGATCCTCATGTTCTGATGTAACAGCACGTCTTTCAGATTTCTGTGGTGGTACTGATGTAACAGAACCAGGTATCAATGGTGTAGCTGACATGGATGGGTACTTTCCTTTTAACATAGTCTGATAGTCGAGTAATCGTTTCCTGGCTGTTTCAACAGACTGTTTGTGAAGCCTACCCAAAACAAACAAGCATTATTCTTTTTTGATTAAAAAAAATGCCCCACATTCTTAAGTGTTTATACATTAAATTCAATCTAGGGGTGGCCATAATCAAGACAGAAATGGAACAGTGTTATTAACATTGCTCTTTGAGAAATCTACATGCCATAGTTCTAAAGGGAATCCTGGTAAGACCTTCATATAAACCAAATAATAAATCCTGAAAATGCAGCCACACACTATCACATATAAATTGTACCCTAGCTAATACCTGTTTTGCTGTAATAGCTGTTGTTGATAGTTATGAATCATCTGCCTGTGATTATCTTCATCAGAACTTATGGTGCATGATGCTGGTGCAGTGCTAACCTAATAAAAGACAAAGATACTAACTAAAAGGCAAATCCAGAAGTAAGTACTAAAGTACTTTACATAAACTGACGTTCTATAATTGTAAACTTCCATATAGCTTTATTTTTTATAAAAAAGACTGGCATTTCCATTGTTAAGAAATGAAGTAATCTACCGCTCTCCTTTAGTGTCAAGCCCAAGAGCTCAACATACACATTACATACAAGTCATGGTCACATATATTAGCACCCTCTAGAAACTGAAAGATGAAAGTTATTAGGTTTGTATAAAGTTATTTTTACGTATACATTGTTATTTTTTTAAATTATCAAATACAAATTAGAAATGCACTTTACTTTTCTGAATGCGAAGATTGCCCACACTTCTTTATCCCCCAAAAATCTACGTAGGGATGAGATTTCCTGCATCGTACCCCAGTCTGTTGAGTTTTTTTTCTTTTTTCTTCTTCCAGCTGAGCTCTGAAGCACTCAGTTTCTAATCTTAACTTCTGTTGTTCAATTTGTTCAAGTAATTCCAACTGTTTTTGCTTCTGTTCTTCTATTTCCATTATCTAAATAACAAAAATACTATTGATTTATTAACAACAAACTCATGCCAAAGAAAAGTTTATATGCATTACAATGAAAAGAAACAGGTCTCATCACCAAGAGTACCAATTATCCAAGAAGAAAGTGGTGATGTTTTATCTGTTATTTGCACTGCCAGAGGGAGGAAGGAAGCAAGAGACAGGAAAAGGGGAAAGAAGGAAAAGGGAGAGAAGTAAAAATAAACATATTAACTATTTCTATTTCCTGGGAGCACAGGGAAACCTTGATCACCACTGAAGCACCACCTCCAGAGAAGTAGCAAATTCTGTGTTCACATCTTTAATTTTACCTTGTTCTCAGTAAGAATAATGCCTAAGAAATTAAACATCGAGAACGCTGACAACACTGATTTCTTAGGCATACTCATAAAAGGGTGCAGTTATCTACAAGCTAAATAAAAGTACAGTGAGCAATATTCAGTCCTTACTGTCAGGCATTAAAGAGATGGAAAATAATGGCAGAGTGATGACAAATCAACTCAAAATTATACCAACACACATACACATAAATCCAAGAACTAAAAACATGTGTTAAAATAACTAAGATTCATGAGGCCAGAGACTAGTCTGTCTGGTTGCCTGTTAAATCCAGCACCTAGTAGTCCTTGAAACATATATAAGAAACATATACTGAATAAATAGAAAAGGAAATGTATGTGAAGTTTTATTAAGAGGAATACGTCTACTAGAGATAATGAAGAATGATCTTGTTTTCAAAATTAAACAATTAAACATGTCTCAGTACAATATTACCTATTCTTAATCAGGCAATAGTGGCTATAGCTTAGTTCCTGTCTTCACCTTCCTTTCCTTCACTCATAGGAGCCACGGAATTTACACCATTTACAGTTTTGTAGTAACTCTAGAACCGCACTATCAATATAGTAGTCACTAGCTACATGTGACTATTAAAATTTAAATCAATCAACCCAAAACAAATAAAATTTAAAATTCAGTTTCTCAGTTGCACTACTCATACTTCAAGTATTCAACAGCCCATGTAGGTAGCAGCTACCATACTGAACATAGATATGGAACGTTTCCATTACTGTAGAAAATCTATTGGACAATACTGCTTTAGAATATTGATTAGAAAGCATTTATCTGAGACAAAATACTGGCTCATAGAATTGTCATCCCTCAGCTGCATTTTTATAAAAACTATGACTATAAACTGACTGGCTTAGTAACAATTAGCCTCTTTCAAGGTAATCTGTGTTAAGAAAATCTTTCACTAAAGTAGAAGGGACAAATATTACAGTTACGGAAGTTGAATTTAAAATTTTTCTTTGAAATACAGTGTTTCAAAAAAACTTTTGGGATTACAAAGCCCAGATCAATGTTTAATATTATGACAGGGACTCATTTATTCAACAAATATTTATTGAGTACTTACTATATATAAAGCATTGTACAAGAAACTATGTAGGATAAAAGACAGTCTTGGACTTCCCTGGTGGTCCAGTGGCTAAGACTCCATGCTTCCACTACAGGAGGCACGGGTCGATCCCTGGTCGGAAGTTCCACGTGCCCATGGTGAGGCAAAAAAAAAAAAAAGAGTCTCTGCCTTTAAAAAACTGATAAATTTTATAGGGAAGATAAAATACATACCAGAGTATAAAATACAAAGCAGAATGCAATAAGGGTCAAATGAGTAGTACAAGTAAAGATGAAGTACCTTCTATCAAATGAATGTGTAAGACAAAGCAGAAGAAATGGTATCAAAAGTAGCCAGATGTTAAGACAAATTTCACTGGTCAAATAAAACTATAGTACATAGGGGAAGAAAGAAACCTTTAAAAATAAAAATTTCAGGGACTTCCCTGGTGGTCCAGTGGTTAAAACTCCACACTCCCAATGCAGGGGGCCTGAGTTCCATCCCTGTTTAGGGAACTAAGATCCCACTTACCTCAACTAAGCCTGAGCACTGCAACTACTGAGCCTGCGCACTCTAGGACCTGCTCGTCACAACTAGAGAAGCCCGTGTGCCGCAACGAAGGCCCAGTGCGGCCAAAATAAATTAAAAAATGAAAATAAAATAAAATAAAAATTTCAAATTACCTGTTTCTGCCTTGCTGCCATTCTAATTCTGGCTGCTTCTTCCTGAGGATGAAGTAGAACTGAACTCTGAGCTACAGCTGTGATAGGGTGAGTCTCTTTCATTTCTAAGAGAATCCCCAAAGCAATAATTAGTTTCAGTAATTTAGAATTTGATACCACTGTAATGTCTTTTGTTCATTTATTACATGTAATTTTATTAGGAAAAAGATGTGAAGAATCAAGCAAGTTTAATTTGAGAATATGATAAAAAGAAATACCTTGTTCCTCTTCAGAGTCTGTATTGAATGAAAGTGGTTTATCTTCACTAGTAAGTGGTCCAGAGTCAACTGTTAGTGTGTCACTTTCAACAACTGTAATAGATACATCATTATGAACATATTATCACTGTCAACCTTAAATCTGACAAATGTAACAAAAATCTACATTCAGATTAACACTGGTCCACCTGAATGTCTTATTTAGTTAAGATCCAGCCACCTTCCAGAGGCCACATATTTTATCCAATAAATTCTAGCCTAATACAAAAAGACCTAAGACTAAAATTATAAACAAAAAAGGAAAAACGAAGGAGAACTGACTTAAAAGGTAGGCTGACAGAGTTTCAAACACAATGGGAAAGCATAAAAAGAGCAGAGTTAAGCAAGGCACCAAAGTGTAAAAAGAGAAGAAATTTAAATGTATCTCTGACATATTTAGGTATTAGGATTTTTATTATCTATGAATCCAGAGCAGAGAAGGAAGTTAAAGCAGTATACTTTGATCACATCAGGGTAGCCAGAAACTGAACAGAGCATTCAGTCACCTCATTCGTTCAGTACCTACTTATGTGCTATATGCACATTTACCATGGTCATCAAGAAAGGGCCTCAAAGGAGGTAAGTGGGGGACAGAACATTATATAATTATCCTAGAAAAAAATTATAAAATTAGAAACGGTGCTAAGTATTATATAAGAAAAAAGGGGGGTTATACAACAGAGTATTTCAGAGGAATCTGAATTAGACTAGGAACTCAGATGAGATTTCTCTTAGGAAATGGCATTTAAGTGGACATTTGAAAGGTAAGGAGAAATCAAGCAGGTAAAGAGTGTGGGGATGTACAGGAGACCTTTCCAGACAGATCAGCAGGTATTAAGACCCTGTGAGGAGTGAAAAACTTGGCTCAGACAAGGGGAAGAATGAAGCCAGATGAGGCTAGAGAAAGCCTACTCACACAGGGCCTTTTCCAAAATAACTTGGTTATGGATTAAAGATGAAAGTGTCCCTTTGTATTAAATGCCAACACCATACTCTCTCTCCTTCTTCTCACTCCTTTTTACTGCCTTTGCTGCTTGCCCCTTCTCTAGCCATCTTCTAAATGATGCAGTCCCTTCAGATGGTCTTATAAGCCCTTTTTGCACTGAATTCTTTCCCCTAAAGAATTCTTCCATGCCCATGTGCTTGAATATCATATGTATATCTGACTTCCAAACTTACCTCTCTTTGCTTTAGGCTAGTCAAATAATTCAACAAATATTAACTGAGCACCTTTTATGTATAAGGCACTAGTCTAGGCTCTGGGGATACAGCAATGAACAAAATCAAGCCCTATATTAAAGGACTGGAGGATGAGGAAGGTGGAGAGGGGTAGGTGTCAAGACAAGAAGCAAATAAGCAAGAAAGTAAATTTATGGTCCATTAGATGTTAAGAGCTATGGAGTAGAGGTGATAGGAAGTGAAGATTATGGGGGTGGGGAAGTGATAGGGAATGAAGATTATGGGGGTGGGGGAAGGCATAGAAGTTTGTTGTTTTACATAGAGTGGTTTGAGAAGGCGTTACTGAGAAAGCAGTATCTGAGCAAATGTCTGAAGGAAGTGAGACAGTGAACCATAAAAATATCGAAGAGCATTCCTCCCTCCCCCAACCAAGACCAGCACTTGCAAAGACCATATGATTCGTATTTGCTGTGTTGGAAAAATAGCCAGGAAGCCAGTGCCTACAGTGCAGTGGTTGGGGAGAAAATGAGGTCAGAGAGAGAAGTAGTGGGGAGGGGTGTGTGCGCAGTTCATGTAAAGCTTTGATGCCACTGTAAGCAAAATGGTTTTCCTGAGGGAAATGGGTAGTTGTTGGAGGGCTTCTCCCAGAGGAATGATAAGCTGATGTGTTTTAACAGGATGTCTCTGGAAACAGATTATTGCAGGAAGGTGCAAAAGCTGTGGATAGAAGACCAGTTAGGAGGCCACCAGTAATACAGGCAAGAATCTACACTAGAGAATGAACATCACTTAAACTAGGATAGTAGGTGGTGAGAAACAGTTGGACTCTGGATATATTTTGTGGGTAGGACTGACAGGATTTGATGATGGTTTGGATGTAGGATACAGAAGAGCAGAACCAGAATGACAAGCTTTGTGGCTTAAGCAAGAGAATTTTTTGCCACTTACTGAAATATGTAAGATTATATATACATATATAATTCCACTATACTTAAAGTGCTCTGGAAGGATATTCACTAAGGTTTCGAACATTTATTGCCTTTAAGTGGCAGCATTATGGGCTTTAAAACATTTTCTTCCTTTTGACCTCTATTCTTCGATTTTTCAGAAATGAGCATATTTTTGAACAACTTAGAAAGGGTTTATGTGCTATAAAATGAGATGACTGGCAAGAACTACCTTGTTTCTGCCCAGAGGATAATGTTCTGTCTTCACTCACAGTTGCTCCTGATTCAACTGTCAGGGCTTTACTTTCAGTTTCATTAACAGTTGTATTCATTTCGCTTTCATCCTCAGACATGGATTTAATTGTCCAGAGAGACTTTTGGTTTCGTATCTTATTTAATAATTTTTTAAAAAGAATTTTTGAAGGAATCTGGTGGGTCTTCATTGCCAAGGGAACTAAAAGAAAAGAAAAGAAAAAAAAATTTATTCAGCACCTATTACAAACCAGGTAAATTATTCTATCTTTATACTTAGTTACTATAACAACCACTGGTTAAAACAAAAGCACAACTTTATTTTCCTCAATATTTATAATTTAACACAATTTTATAACCAGGAATAATTTTTCCAACTTAAATTTAAATAAGGACACCAAAATTCAACTATAGTTCACCCTTGAACAACATGCACTTGAACTGCACAGGTCCACTTATTTGAGGATTTTTTTTCAATAAATACATACTACAGGACTGCATGATGCAGGGTTGGTTGAATCTGCAGATGTGGAACATTGGATACAGAGGGCTGACTCTAAGTTATATGCAGATTTTTCGACTGCATGGAGGATTGGTGCCCCTAACCCCTTGCTGTTCATGGGTCAACTGTATTTTTCAACAACAGGCAGCAACATAAATTTCAAGCGCAAAAATGTATCAGGAAGATGTTTATTCCGCTTGCTAAATGAGGACAGAACGCATATCTCTTAATCTGTGTGTAAGACTAGCATTCAAAATATGTGCTGTAAGGTTCACAAGAAAATAAAAGATTCTGCAGAGGCCAGAAATGAAGTTTCAAGGGGAATTCATGGCAATTGAGCCCTAAACCCATCTTCTGAAGTTTATGCCAAACCACAGGAAGCTTACACTTTGTTTGGACAGCAGTGTGGGCACAAGAGACAGGGATAAAGCTTAGAGCCCTCACCCAAGGAGTCTAAGAGGAGACCCACATAAAATTGGAACCCCAAGGACTACTTATCCACAGTATAGGGTGAAGATGAAAAGAAAGCCTGAGTGGTTTTGAACGAAGGCGATACTCATAGGTACGGGGAGAAAAGAAGTCAAAAGGAAGAGGACTTGGTCTCTAAGAAGATGTGGAGTAAGAGACACCTTTATCTTTTTAGAGGTACCTCTCATGTCTCTGGCTTGGATTACTGCAGACTGTGGTATCATCACTAACATGAGGAAGGCAGGAAGACAAGGTTTCAGTAGGCAAGAGAAGATGATAAATTTATTGCAAGACACCAAGTTCTAAGTACCTGTGCAACAGCCAAGTGAAAAAGTTCAGAATGGTGGAGATAGAGATAAAGTTTAGAAGAGAGACCAAAGTTTGTACTGATCATCATTATACATGAAGTGCCTAGCAGTAATTAATACGGTAGGATTTCTGGTGATTTGATCAAAGTCTTAAAAAAAAAAAAAAATTGCTGGGCTTCCCTGGTGGTGCAGTGGTTGCGAGTCCACCTGCCGATGCAGGGGACACGGGTTCGTGCCCCGGTCTGGGAAGATCCCACATGCCGCAGAGCGGCTGGGCCCGTGAGCCATGGCCACTGAGCCTGCGCGTCCGGGGCCTGTGCTCAGCAACGGGAGAGGCCACAACAGTGAGAGGCCCGCGTACTGCAAAAAAAAAAAAATGCTGACCTTTCAAATGAATTCAAAATTGATCATCTAACTTAAATAACCTAAAGATCTTTAGACTATATGTACATATAAATAAAATAACATTCCTCCTATGTATATGAAAAGGATCTTTAGTAATGGAAATCTGAAGTTCCCTCCTCCCATCACTCCCATGAGTATTAGTCACTGTTTGCACTTAAAAGAGACCAGACTTTCCTAACTGTTGGCAAATGATTAGCATTTTTTTCCTATGAAATACTGCAATATTCAGCTCAGAAGTTTTTACCGTCTGCTTCACTAGAACATATTGTTTCAGCTTCTGTCACTGGAATGTTTTCAGTCTCCCCTGAAATTTCTTGTTCCATTGAGAGGTCCAGTTCTTCATCTTGGATCTGATTAGTCACAGTGGGCAGAGGCTCTGGTTCAAGGTGCAAAATCAGGTTTCCTTTCACCTCTCAATAAAGAAATACAGAGACATGTTTCCATTCCAAAATGACTAAGAAGAACTTGAGCATAAAATTTTAAAGACCATTATAGTTTAAAGTCTAAAATATGAGAGCCTCTTTCAAACTGAGAACTCATTTCAAAATAAAAACTGCTTCAAGACAAATGTATTTTCCCACCAAAACGCTTCAAAGCATTGTTGAAAGTTTACTGAAAATATCTTACTCTTGTCTGCATTGTACATGTCTTCAAAGGCAAATTCTAGCTCTCTCTGCCAATCATCTTTCATTTCACTGCGTTTGTATGGAAGTTCAACTAGTTGTGGTGGCATCCGTGCTACCATCTGTCTCCTGCGTGCCAGGTCCTCTTGTTGTAGCTGTTTGAGTTCTTTCATTAGTTTCTCCTGATTCTTCAGAATAAAGAGAATTAATTAACAATTGAGTAACACACTTTGGACAGTGGATAGTAACATGAATCGTGAGGGGAAAAGTGGAGAAATCATGAAGACAGGGACTTTAGTACCCTCCCCTCCTCTACCATTTGTTCAAACACAAAGACACTAATTAAGAGTCGGCCCTCCAGGGCTTCCCTGGTGGCGCAGTGGTTGAGAATCCACCTGCCGATGCAGGGGACATGGATTCTTGCCCCGGTCCGGGAAGATCCCACATGCTGCGGAGCGGCTGGGCCCGTGAGCCATGGCCGCTAAGCCTGTGCGTCCGGAGCCTGTGCTCCACAACGGGAGAGGCCACAGCAGTGAGAGGCCCGCGTACCACAAAAAAAAAAAAAAAAAAAAAGAGTTGGCCCTCCATACCCGCGGTTCCTCCACATCCATAGATTCAACCAACCATGGACCATGCAATACCACAGTATTTACCACGGAAAAATATGTGGGTATAAGTGGACCCATACAGTGCCAGGGTCAACCGTATGATGTTAGTAAGTACTATGAGAAGACGGCTCTGGTTAGGCCACAGGGCTTCAAAGTGTCTGTGAGGCACAGGTCTTCTTCCTCAGGACAGTCATGAAGCTACCTTCTATCTAAGCTGCCACCGCTCCTGCAGTGTACTTTGTTCCAGCTCTCCACACAGCCAGCAGCAGCTGCCAGTCTCAGGTGAGCACCAAGACCCAGACAGGGTAACTGTGGCTTAACAGATATTTCTTGTTACTCCACACTCTTATGAGTCCTCAAGATTAAAGGGGATTTGTACATATCTCTTTTAAGTTTAAAGAGTCTGGCAAATATGAAAGTTTAAGCACAATGTTTTAGTGAAGTTATCTAACTTAATTTTGGTGGTGGAGGATAAGGAGGGGGGGATAAGCGAAGACCTCTCACCCCCCGGGGATGAGGATTTAGCCAGATATAAGTGGGTGGAGGAGGAGTACAAGTAAGAAATAACAACTCCAGCATGGAATTATGCAGATGAAGGCATGGGCAGTCAGGGAGAGTAAAATGTTCATTACAGATAGGGTATGGAGGGCAGGGATGATTAAGGAAAAAAGATAAAGTTGGAGAGGCACGTAGAGGCCAAATACAACACACTATAGCAGGAAGTAAGATCCCAGGGCACAATAGGGTCTGCAGCAAAAAGGTTCAAACAGGGGAAAGGAAATCCTCTGTATGTATTGCAGACCATTCTTGTGTAAGAGATACAGTCTAGAAAAAGGTGGAGAGCCTGTATAACAAAGTTTTTGTTAAGTGATTACACACTACTTATTTGTAAATATTGTCATTTGGAGATGAGTTTTTTTTGCCCAACCTTGAAAAGAATCAAATTATGAACAAATTCATTTTTTATTTTAAGATTCAAACCATATCATTAAATTAACTTCAAAGTTATCTGAGTAAGCATACTATTTCTGGCTCACTGAAAGTGTGGCATATTATTCTACTTGAATTATTTATAACAACTACTATGACCACTGACACTGTGAACTTATGAAATTCTAGGCACAATTCTAAGGGCTTTACTAAACTCATTTAACCCTCATAAAACAGATGATGAAACAGAATTTGGAGAGGTTAGGTAACCTGCCTGTGATCAAACAGCTAAGCAGTGAAGAAGGGAGGAAAATCCAGGAAGACTGACCACGGAGTCCACTTTCTTAACCACTAAACACTTCTGATTTATGGAAGAATGTGCTCTGTTTACCAACTGCTATTTTCATGTTTTTTTTTCCTATAGGTTTAAATCTTAGATGAAAATTATGGGTAATAATTCAGACATTCAGTTATTTTACATTCAGTAAGTAAGTGAATGTCTGAATTATTACCAATATTTTCATCTTTTAATTTTTATAAACTAGAGGTAAGTTATGATAATCATAACTTACCCTTAGTTTATAAGAACTAAAAATTTAAGGGAGAAGGTCATAATTCAGTGCAAACCATACAAAAGAATTTTAAGGCATTTAATTCCCATAGAATTACTTAAAAACTCATTCTTCAGATGAATATTTAAAACATCTAAATGCATTAGTCAAATTCAGACTTCTAAAAAGATGAATCATTTTTATGCTGTTTCAAGAATAAACACTGGGCTTCCCTGGTGGTGCAGTGGTTGAGAGTCCACCTGCCGATGTAGGGGACACGAGTTCGTGCCCCGGTCCGGGAAGATCCCACATGCCGCAGAGCTGCTGGGCCCGTAAGCCATGGCCGCTGAGCCTGCGTGTCTGGAGCCTGTGCTCCGCAATGGGAGGCCACAACAGTGAGGCCTGCGTACCACACAAAAAAATAAAAAAAATAAAAAATAAAGAATAAACACTGAACAATAAGCAAGACAGATGTAAAGCTGTGACTACAAAGCCAGTTTGCACGATACATATTTTACAGCTCTGCAACAAAGTCAAAGCTCCTTGACAGCAAGGTCTGGAGCCTGTGCTCCGCAATGGGAGGCCACAACAGTGAGGCCTGCGTACCACACAAAAAAATAAAAAAAAAAAAAAAAAAAAAAGAATAAACACTGAACAATAAGCAAGACAGATGTAAAGCTGTGACTACAAAGCCAGTTTGCACGATACATATTTTACAGCTCTGCAACAAAGTCAAAGCTCCTTGACAGCAAGGATCATGACTCTACCTTTGAATTAATATTCTGCAAAGCCAACAAGTGCTTTGCTCAATAAATATTTAATGAATCGAATCTTAAAATTTGCAGAGCACAAATGCAATTCAAATAATTAAATTAGAAAAGTTATTAATTTCTTCTTGGGCTATTTTCAGACTGACTAAAATATTAAAATTTTAATACATTCATCAGTAAAAATTTTAGAAGAGAAATGAGAACAGCTTCACCCAACCTGAATTTGAAACAGGAGGTAAAAGCAAGTTGGGAAGCCTGAAATGACACGGATCAGAGAGAATATTTTCCCATTCTTCACAACTCCGTCCTCTGAGCCTGTTCACTATCAGTTAAGTTTTACAGTGCCATCACTAAGGCCATCAGTAGTGGTCACAGCCAGAATTTAACTCTTACTTGAGCCAAATGGATCTTTTTCATTGCTTGGAAACCCCGTGCAAGTGCCTTCTCACACTGCTCCATTCTCTCTTCTGCTGCTTGTTTCTGTAGTTCTTCCAATCTTTTAGCCTCTTCTTTAGCAGCCAAATGAGGATCTGGCTAGCAGTCAATCAGTAATATTTTAGATAATTAAATAAAGTGTGAAACAAAGTGATAACTAAAAAACAAAACAACCTTAAAATCATGTTTTTCTACTTATATCAAATTAAATGATAACAAGTTATAGTTTTAAATGCCCACAATTATCAACAGCATGTACGTATGAAAAAAGTCAAATTGTTAGTGTAAAGTTTTACAAGTTGTTCATTTTAAAGCAGAGTAAACTACACTCATCCAAATACATTTTTCCATCATTTTTTTAAGAAATTCTATTAAAACAACAGTGTTGAAAGGTAAACACCTGCAAAGCTAGTAGTTAAGAAACCACAAACACTGAAGATCATGTAAGCCATTTGGGGAAGCACTAAGATTTGTCTTTGGTTTTTAGCCAAAACGTACAGCTTGGCTTCAGCCTCAGGAAAGCCAAATCACCAAAACACCTGCTTTAATATAATTTCTGGTTTCCTAGAACTTGTGCATAATCAGTGATTACATGGTTGCACAGTGAGCCATCATCTCATTGACGTAACAATAATATCAAATGTGGGAGGACACAATGTGTATTACACATAAACGTTCACTTTGTAAAAAATCTTATATATTTTATATGTTGACAATTAGTCAAGTGAAACAATAATGACCATGAAAGCTGTTAACTACATATCTAAAATTATTTATAACTCTCAAAGAGTGAGATAAATAGGTAGAGACAGTTAACGTATTCAGAAAGAGTAGGAACTTCCCTGGTGGTCCAGTGGTTAAGACTCCGCATTTCCACTGCAGGGGGTGTGAGTTCGAACTCTGGTCGGGGAACTAATATCCCCACATGCCACTTGGTGCGGCCAAAAAAAAAGAGTGCACTGGCCAAACAAGTGTATGAAAAATATTAAATCCCTTTGGAGCTAATAAATATTTACGCAAATCTAAATAAACACAGGTCAGACTGCATTAGTGTATAATATTAAATAAAATAATCTTTAGGAGCAACACTTCATTTCATTTAGGCCATGAGGTTTTCAAGAAAAATGTTATTTGGGAATTCTTCACATCATGTGGGGGTGAATTAAAAGCAGAATGTCAATTTTGGTAAACCAAAATTTGAAAGGAAGGAAAAACTTCAAAACATACAATGTATATAATAAACATGTTCAGTCCAGATATAATGAGGTACATAAAGAATATCAAGTAAATAAAGGGTTAGAGAAAAATTAGGTACCCCAAACAAGTTTTAATCTGACTGCCCAATGTCAAAACAAGATTTTACAAGAATGTTTTAGAAAGACAGTCCCTTAAAAATTTGTGTCAATACAGTTAAAACTTTAAACAAAAATCTGGTTGAAATAATAGTTAGATTCCATTTTAGCAGTTGAACTCAAAAGATCTGTGAAATTTGCAAAAACTGTGAATCCCAAGCAAAAAATTCTTTCTAGAAAACGTTCCTGAAAATCTTTTCCGTGAACTGTAATCTGCAGTGCACAAAACAGTAAGTGATTACTAAATATGCTACTTCTGCATCTTCTACATCAGACTTATCTTAAGTATGATGGTAAATTGAATTTAAGTGTTTCTGCTTGTCTGCTGACATTTCTGGGTCTCACAACAAACAATATAATGGATCTGATTGGAAAAATATTTCTAGGATGAAAAATCCATTTTAACAAGTGCTGTATTAACTGTTGCTGACAAAGGAACAAACAGGATGAGGGGCACGAGTAATTCAGAAATTTCAAGCATACGAAGTTTTAATTGTGTGTATAGAACATAAATGTAGCATAAAACAAAATTTAGAGAATAACTGGCTCTAAGTAGGAATACAGCAGGTCAAATTCATCATTTTTCTTCAAAGACAAATTTTATAACATACAAGAAATTTTAGAACCACTTTATCAAGATATTCAAACAAAAAATGATAGCAACTCTTATTACATGCTAAAAGGCTGACTGAACAAAAAGAAACTAGCTTATTTGGAGAAAGCAGCTGAAGGAATAACTAAAATGTATGCCAAGAGTGCAAGTATTTTTTATATAATACCTGCTGTAAAGATCCTATTATTCTACTCCAAGAAAGATTCTAAATTATTGTGCATGTGAAATAAGCTTAGATGCAGATGAAAATGCAGAGATTTGTTATATGGAAAACCAAGCACATTGCTCCACTGTCCCATTTTAAACCCAAGGATTAAGGACAGATTTTTCCTAGGTGATGGTGTGAGGAAGCAAATAAAAGAAAATACCAGAATGCTTTAGCTTGTGTAGCTGTTTTTATAAAACTGCATTATAACTACTGATATAATCTTCAAGCCCAGAAATTGAAGAGAAGGTAGGTCTTTTAGTTACTGTCAAATAGGAAAGTTTAATAACTTACTGTGATACCATCAGCGGCACCCTATACTACAGCTAGAAGAAAAATGTCTTTCTTCATCAATCTTAGTATTAAACATCTACTTAATACTGTAAAAACATATGTAAAAACAATGTTTTAGTGAAGTGAACAAACATATAGGACAAGAGCAAGTTAGAAATAGATGGAAGTTATTATTTCTGTATTATAAAATACTGACCTTGTAATAATATTTTACAATTTTAAACAAGTTTCAAGATTTACTCTTATTTCCTAGAAGTTAATTCTGTGATGACATGCACAGAAAGATAGACAAGATGAAAAGGCATAGGGATATGTACCACATGAAGGAATAAGATAAAACTCCAGAAAAACAACTAAATGAAGCAGAGATAGGCAATCTTCCAGAAAAAGAGTTCAGTATAATGATAAATGAAGATGATCCAGGACCTTGGAAAAAGAATGGAGGCAAAGATCGAGAAGATGCAAGAAACGTTTAACAAAGACCTAGAAGAATTAAAGAACAAACAGAGATGAACAATACAATAATGAAATGAAAACTACACTCGAAGGAATCAACAGCAGAATAACTGAGGCAGAAGAACGGATAAGTGATGTGGAAGACAGAATGGTGGAATTCACTGCTGTGGAACAGAATAAAGAAAAAAACAATGAAAAGAAAAGGAGACAGCCTAAGAGACCTCTGGGACAACATTTAACACAACAACATTTGCATTACAGGGGTCCCAGAAGGAGAAGAGAGAGAGACAGGACCTGAGAAAATATTTGAAGAGATTTTTTTCAAAAATGTCCCTAACATGGGAAAGGAAATAGCCACCCAAGTCCAGGCAGCACAGAGAGTCCCATACAGGATAAACCCAAGGAGAAACACACCAAGACACACAGTAATCAAATTGGCAAAAATTAAAGACAAAGAAAAAATTATTGAAAGAAACAAGTGAAAAATGACAAATAACATACAAGGGAACTCCCATAAGGTAAACAGCTGATTTCTCAGCAGAAACTCTACAAACCAGAAGGGAGTGGCACGACATATTTAAAGTGATGGAAGGGAAGAATCTACAACCAAGATTACTCTACCCAGCAAGGATCTCATTCAGATTTGATGGAGAAATCAAAAGCTTTACAGACAAGCAAAAGCTAAGAGAATTCAGCACAACCAAACCAGCTCTACAACAAAAGCTAAAGGAACTTCTCTAAGTGGGAAACAAAAAAGAAAAGGACCTACAAAAAAAACCCCAAACAATTAAGAAAATGGTAACAGGAACATAATATAGATAATTACCTTAAACGTGAATGGGTTAAATGCTCCAACCAAAAGACACAGGCTCGCTGAATATATACAAAAACAAGACCCATATATATGCTGTCTACAAGAGACCCACTTCAAACCTAGGGACACATACAGACTGAAAGTGAGGGGATGGAAAAAGATATTCCATGCAAATGGAAATCAAAAGAAAGCTGGAGTAGCAATACTCATATCACATAAAATAGACTTTAAAATAGAGAATGTTACAAGAGACAACGACACTACATAATGATCAAGGGATCAATCCAAGAAGAAGATATAGCAATTATAAATATATATGCACCCAACACAGGAGCACCTCAATACATAAGGCAAATGCTAACAGCTATAAAAGAGGAAATCGACAGTAACACTATAATAGTGGGGGACTTTAACACCTCACTTACACCAATGGACAGATCATCCAAACAGGTAATTAATAACGAAACACAAGCGTTAAATGACAGAATAGACCAGATAGATTTAATTTTTTATAGGACATTCCATCCAAAAACAGCAGATTACACTTTCTTCTCAAGTGTGCACGGAACATTCTCCAGGATAGATCACATCTTGGGTCACAAATCAAACCTCAGTATATTTAAGAAAACTGAAATCATATCAAGCATCTTTTCTGACCACAACGCTATGAGAATAGAAATCAATTACAGGGAAAAAAACATAAAAAACACAAACACATGGAGGCTAAACAATACATTACTAAATAAGCACAAGATCACTGAAGAAATCAAAGAGGAAATAAAAAAATACCTAGAGACAAATGACCATGAAAACACGACAATCCAAAACCTATGGGATGCAGCAAAAGCAGTTCTAAGAGGGAAGTTTATAGCAATACAATCCTACCTCAAGAAACAA
>NC_041229.1:39983159-39983649 GCF_002837175.3 Physeter macrocephalus
CTGTAAGACACTGAAGAAAGAAATTAAAGATGATACAAACTGATGGAGAGACATACCATGTTCCTGGATTGGAAGAATCAATATTGTGAAAATGACTATACTACCCAAAGCAATCTACAGATTCAATGCAATCCCTATCAAATTACCAATGGTATGTTTTTACAGAACTAGAACAAAAAATCTTAAAATCTGTATGGAGACACAAAAGACCCCGAATACCCAAAGCGGTCTTGAGGGAAAAAAACAGAGCTGGAGAAATCAGACTCCCTGACTTCAGACTATACTATAAAGCTACCATAAACCAGACAATATGGTACTGGCACAAAAACAGAAATACAGATCAATGGAAGAGGATAGAAAGCCCAGAGATCAACCCATGCACCTATGGTCAACTAATCTATGACAAAGTAGGCAAGGATATACAATGGAGAAAAGATAGTCTCTTCAATAAGTGGTGCTGGGAAAACCAGACAGCTACATGTAAAAGAAT
>NC_041229.1:39983680-40005927 GCF_002837175.3 Physeter macrocephalus
GACAGCTACATGTAAAAGAATGAAATTAGAACACTCACTAACACCATACACAAAATTAAACTCAAAATGGATGAGAGAGCTAAATGTAACACTGGACACTATAAAACTCTTAGAGGAAAACATAGGAAGAACACTCTGACATAAATCACAGCAAGATCTTTTCTGATACACCTCCTAGAATAATGGAAATTAAAACAAAAAAAAAGAAATGGGCCCTAATGAAACTTAAAAGCTTTTGCACAGCAAAGGAAACTACAAACAAGACGAAAAAATAACCCTCAGAATGGGAGATAATATTTGCAAACGAATCAACAAAGGATTAATCTCCAAAATATATAAACAGCTCATGCAGCTCAATATTAAAAAAAACAAACAACCCAATCTAAAAATGTGCAGAAGACCTAAATAGACATTTTTCCCAAGAAGACATACAGATCGCCAAGAAGCACATGAAAAGCTGCTCAACATCACTAATTACCAGAGAAATGCAAATCAGAACTACCATGAGGTATCACCTCACAGCAGTCAGAATGGCCATCATCAGAAAATCTACATTACTCAGCCATAAAAAGGAATGAAACTAGGACATCTGTAGAGATGTGGATGGATGCAGAGACTGTCACACAGAGTGAAGTAAGTCAGAAAGAGAAAAACAAATATCATATATTAACGCATATATGTGGAACCCAGAAAAATGGTACAGATGAACCGGTATGCAGGACAGAAACTGAGACACAGATGTAGAGAACAAACGTATGGACACCAAGGGAGGAAAGTGGCGGTGGGGGGTGGGGTGGGTGTGATCAACTGGGAGATTGGGATTGACATATATACACTAATATGTATAAAATGGATAACTAATAAGAACCTGCTGTATAAAAACATAAATAAAATTCAAGAATTCAAAAAAAAAAAGAAGTTAATTCTATAATACTCATCTCATGTCTTGACTGAATACTGACCTGCTATTACGGAATTTGTTGATTTCTAACCTCCAGATGAATGCTATACTATGAAAATTTATTTCCCTAGTAGACAGATATATCTAATACAAAAAAAGTGAAAACCCACTGTTACAAAGAAATAGCAATTATAATAAGGAGTGGTAATCATTTGTCACTCTTAAGACTGACAATAATTTTTAAACCACAACATTTCATACAGACAAGGGCATGATAAAATGGCCATTTTCATATGTTGCTAATGCTATTTAAAAGGCAATTTAATGATCTGTATTAAATATGTTATCAAATGTTGTACAGTTTGGAACCTATAATTTCTCTCTAGGAATCTATTCTAAACATACAGTCAGAGCTGTAGACAAAATGTGCAAGATGATAATGTTTGCATTTATGAAGCAAAAAAAAAGAAAACCACAATAGAATGGTTAAATTCTATAATGAAATATTAAGTAGCTATTAAAAATCATGTTTTGAAAAGTATGTATATATGTTTATACATAAACGTATAACAAATCCATTAATGTATTAACTGCATTACTTTTTGGTGATGGAATCATGGGTGTTTTTCCTAGTTTGCGCCTATGTGTATAGTTTCAAATTTTCACAGAGTATGTATTATTTTTATGTTAAAAAAAATTTTATGGTAAAAAAAACTTTTAAAATATAACTGTTTAAGTAGCCAACTCTTTTCTTTCACATTAAATCAGCATTCATAATAAACATGACATCATAATTCAAAGCATATTTAAAAGTTTTTTTTATCACTACTACCCTAATATGGTTGGTAGAGCTGTTCAAATTTTGGTATCTGAGAACAATAAACGGAGAACAAAGATGTAACTCAATTTAATGAACAGAGAAATAATACAGTGAGGGTCATGAAAAAACAGTCAATCACCTGCTTTGTGTCCACCTCTCTATGAACAAAAGTATAAAGATGATGGTAGGTAGAACTATTGGTTTTCACATTAGAAGTTTTCTTTACTTCAATGTTCTGAAAAATGAAAGAGAAAATAGACTGTTAGGTTAAAAGTATTAATTTTCATTTAAAGCAGGATCCAATGAAAAAAATAATTTTGTATTTTAATCAGTTATTCTTTTTTTTCCATGAGATCATGCACTGTATTTCCATTAAGCTGGAATTTAGGTTTAAAAGCCAGATTATATTTCTGTTTTTTTAAAAAATAAATTTATTTTATTTATTTTTATTTTTGGCTTCACTGGGCCTTTGCTGCTGCGTGCGGGCTTTCTCTAATTGCGGAAAGCGGGGGCTAGTCTTCGTTGCAGTGCACAGGTTTCTCATTATGGTGGCTTCTCTTATTGGAAACATGGGCTCTAGGCACGCGGGCTTCAGTAGTTGTGGTACACGGGCTCAGGAGCTGTGGCTCGTGGGTCCTAGAGCGCAGGCTCAGTAGTTGTGGCGCACGGGCTTAGTTGTTCTGTGGCATGTGGGATTTTCCCGGACCAGGGCTTGAAGCTGTGTCTCCTGCACTGGCAGGCGGATGCTTAACCACTGCGCTACCAGGGAAGCCCCAGATTATATTTCAACAAGAATACTGAATAGGTGATGCTGTACAGTTTACTACATGATATCAGGAGGCACACAATGGCAAGGTGCTCTGCTATTATTGTTTCTAAATTTGATCATCTGGTTGTGGTGGTTCATAATCACTGATAAGAGAAAGTTCTCTTTTCTTTTGTCTAACAGAAGTAGGCCAATGAATAAATGTAGAAGGGTGATAGATACCTATTTAGTGCCAAAGTATCATTTCCCAGATTACTTGGCAATTGAAAAGAGAAAAATACACCTTTATAATGGAGATCTCTTGTAGTCACATAACCACATCAGACAAATACAGAATATAAGAAACTAGTCTAGTCTATTCAAAAATTCTGAAATAAAATGTTGACTAGGGTTGGGGGAGATAATGTTTCACATTGAGAGAGACCAAGAGACAAAGCAAGCAGAGGCAACAGGTAAACCTTGACTGGATCCTGGTAAATTTTCCTAGTGTGATATTGTGGTTGCATAAGAGAATGTCCTTATTCTAGCAGAGGCATGCTGAAGTATAGAGGGTGAAATGCAATCTCTACAATCTATATTCAAATGTATATATTTATTCATTCAAATGTATACACAACCATTTGAAATCTATACACAATGCAAACAGCTTTTCCTTTGTACTCTCCTTTTAACTTCTCTGTATTTTGAAAATTTTCATAATAAAAAGTTGGGGGAAAAAAGTACAACCACACTTTTACATATAATGCATATTTGCCAAATCACTTACACAATGTTTTGCTTGCTTTATATTTTTGACCTTGGCTTGCTAGGAACATTAGGAATTATGACAAATGTAATCAAAAAAACATGGATAAAATACTGCCTGCCTTTTAACAAGGTACTGAGGGAGTGGCTGAAATTTGCCTTTTCCATTTGGATCTTGTTGGATCAACGTCACATGGCAGATGGCTCAACATAAAAGTAGGAAGGCTGACAAAACAGAGGCTTAAGACAAGAATATCTGGTACTTAGGCTGATCATACATACAAATACACTTGTCTATACAACTAAATTAGATATCCCTGTATATATATTTTTTACTTCTACTTAACTTTTTTGATAAAAATAACTATGTAATTTTGATAATCATCCAAACTAGCCATTTTAATAACCATAACAAGATAATCTGAACAAGAGGCAAGACCTTTCAAAATTAATTTCTGCTTAATAAGTTAAATGTTTTTATTTAAAAAATAAGCTCCAAATCACAAAATCGAACATTTTACTCCCATAAAGAAACAGGCCTCTCTTATCGCTTTACATAATCTTTTTTTTTTTTTTTTTCTATTTTTCTTTTTTTGCCGTGCAGCTAAGGGATCTCAGTTCCCCTACCAGGGATTGAACCTGGACCATGGCAGTGAAAGCATGGAATCCTAACCAGGGAACTCCCTACATACATTATCTTATTTAATTCTTATATTAACCCTGTGAGATAAGGCATTCTCATCCCATTGGCCATGGCTCACGGGCCCAGCCGCTCCGTGGCATGTGGGATCCTCCCGGACCGGAGCACGAACCTGTGTCCCCTGCATCGGCAGGCGGACTCACAACCACTGCGACACCAGGGAAGCCCTCATTTTACATAATCTTGTGTAAATGTATTAATTTATCTGAACCTAATTGCTTTATCTGTAAAATGGTAACTATTTACAATAGTCAAATCTTGAATGTAGGAAAGTCTTTAGGGCAAATAATTGTTTTCTTTCCCCCAATAAAATAAAAAAAATTACAGTTTTTCAAACAACAAAAGAAATTTTTGAGACAACTGGGGAAAACTGAACACAGATTGGGTATTAGATTATATTAAGAACAATATTATATTAGTATTGTGCTTTTAAAAAAGTCCCTAAACATCAGAGATACATACTAAAGTATTCATAGGTAAAATGATATCTAAGATTATT
Organism: Physeter macrocephalus; assembly: GCF_002837175.3. NCBI lineage: Eukaryota > Metazoa > Chordata > Mammalia > Artiodactyla > Physeteridae > Physeter > Physeter macrocephalus. The sequence continues at coordinate 39,988,111 of NC_041229.1, forward strand.
TTTAAATATTCCAGATATGTGTTACCTGTACAGTTAAAAATTAATACAAATGGTATTTTGACCTACACTGAATTCTAATAGTAAAGAAGAATTATTATAACCTAGCTCCAATACTCAAAGTAATTCACCTCAAAAAGAGTTGGAGGAGGAGGTGGCAGACTTGTAATTTTGGCAGATCTCTCTTTTTCCGCAAGCAGTGCTTCTTTTCGAGCTTTTATATGCCTTAAAAAACACAAGATGTCATAAAATTAATCTCTCAGATAATATTACAGTACAACTCAGGGTTAAGAATATAAAAGCCATTACAATCTCAAGAAATCCTCCAGTCTGATCCCACAGGCTCAATATGCTGTTTAATAAAGAGTCTATACACAGTGAACAGGTAAAAAGATGTTTACTACCAAGTGAAAGAGGTATATCTAAAGATATAAAGCTCCACAATGGGGAGTGACCCAACAAACATCTAATGTTCTTTAGTTGAGAATAATTTAGAGTAAAAAAACTAGAAATTATCGATAAAGATGGGCCACTGTATAAAATGACCACTGCTGACTAGTAACATGCTTTCATTTTTACAACATGCAAAAATCTCATCAATGACTTACAAAGAGTCTACAACCTCTTTTAATGTTCATAATTGCACTTATTTTTTTCTTTTTATATCAGAGGCAGACAGATTTTGGTTGACTTGCATTCTAAACTAGTAATACATTTCTCCAGAAACTTAGTAATTGCCACTACAGTCAGACTAGAAGAGAAAGCTCATTTGTTAGTATGTTCATCTAAGCAACCACTCCCCCACTGCATTATTTTAAACCAAGTTTAACAAACACAATGGATATACTGACTTTTAAAAAGTATCCAATGTACCCTTTACTTCCAGCCATATCAGTTTCAGTGGAGAATATGGTAAAAATCACTATTACTTTACCAGGTTTTTTGTTTCATTAACATTTCTTTTTGATTTTTCTGTACTTTCAGGGCCTCTTTATGCCTCATTTCTGCTTTTTTTTTTCTTTCTGCTGCCCGGTGTGCCAGAGCATTTAAATCAGGCTCCTAAAAACAAATATTACTTAAAATGTCATATTAAACAGGATTAAAATGTCAAATATATGATAATATGGGTGGTACCCAGTAAGGGCAAAAATCATGAAGGTGTACTCAAATGAAACACTGCACTAAAGCACAAAATTAATGATGGCATAAATAAAGCTACAAAAATCTGATGTCAGAACTTATGGCTATTACTAAAAAACACAAACTAAAACCAGGGACTGAGAATATTTTGATTGCCACATTCTTTAGAGTTCTCTTATTCCCTAAAAGTTTGGTAACAAAGACGTGCCTTCTTTGGAACCCAGCTTGTTTATTTTGTGTGACTACCTCTGGGACCACAATCTAGCATTTTCCAACCATAAAGCACAATAAACAACAAAATAAGGTCAGGGAGCAGTCTTAAATACTGAGTTAAGTTCTACTTGGCCTTTGTGAAAGTCATCAAAGAATTTTTACTGTCTGTGAATGAACTCAAGTGTATACACACTCCACTACACGTTTTGGAGGTATGAGGAATAATGAATGATAATGAAAATGAAACCAGAAATCTGAATTCACTCCACTGAATCTGTCCAAAATGCCTGAAATGAATAACAACTTCTAAATCTGAAGGTTACTATTTTATTTACACAGATAATTAAGGATTGGAAGAGAATGTTTTTCTTTTTTAATTGAAGTATAGTTGATTTACAATGTTGTGTTAGTTTCAGGTGTATATTACAGTGATTCAGTTATATACATATATATATTCTTGTTCAGATTCCTTTCCTTTGTAGGTTATTACAAAACATTGAGTATAGTTTCCTGTGCCATCCACTAGGTCATTGTTGGTTATCTATTTTATATATAGTACTGTGTATACATTAATCCCAACTTCCTAATTTATCCCCCCCCACCTTCCCCCTTTGGTAACCATACATTTGTTAGAGAATAATGTTAACTTAAACATCACTGGAAATAGATTATTCTTGACAAGACTCTTACTAGGAAATGAACCTAGCAGAATTCTTAAATTATATTAAATTTACAAAAAAGTTCGGGCTGCCCACAGCAAATTCTCTACATGAAAACATTTTTATAAGTGTCTAACAACTGTAATCTGCTTTTAACAAGTATCACTACCACAGGAAGGTAGTCAAATAAGTGCTCACTTACATTTTCTTTGGCTTGTTGATGCCCCTCTCCCATATTTCTTAAACTTGCCAAATACAGTTTTTCCAAGTTCTTTATTTTCTGAGTTTGTGATTCCTCCCATTCTGTCCTTAGTTCTTCTGCCAAACGAGTGAGTTGCTGATTTCTCCTCTGTTTTATATCTTCTCTTATTTGTAAAGCAATATCTCTTTCTTGTTCTCGAACCTGAAGGATGAGTATTTAACACATTTTATGAAAAGAGGCTTCCTTCAACTTTTTTGAAAAGCTATTTGGAAAAAGGAACTTAAATGAATTCTCTTTAGGTATTAGCTACATCAATTCTCCTAAATATTCATATTATATTAGATAAGGCCTATTTAAAGCAGAAAATCCAAGTGATGGAGGAAAAATTAAAATCTCAAGACTACTTCTAAAGTTCCCTGATTAGCAATTATGTTCCCTCCCCAGAGATCTAATCGGACTGCCATTATCATTCTAATAACATACAAGAGGCTAAATTGGTCATCACGATTCAATAAAATGTATAGCCCAGACAAGTACAGAAAGATCTAGATGAGAATTCCGTATCTGTGATACATCATCCTCAATTCTAGACAGAATGGCACCTAAAATGTTTCACAAAGACTTAACCACGTAACTCTAAAAAGACTTCTAGAGAAGAATAGACAACTTCTGAATAAATTTATTTCAGTAGCTAATTATCTTTCCAGTAAATCTTCTTCAAAGTCATTCTAATATTCTTGCTCGAATCTTCATCAGTTACATATGATTTTTAAAATGAACTATTTTCAGCAATGGGGTTGGGGAGTTGGCCTATGTTTTTGTATTGATTCGTAGGTTTTTTTGTTTGGGTTTTTTTTGTTTTTTGGGTTTTTTTTTTTGCCTTTATGTCAAATGATGTATTCTGCAAATTTATTTGGGGGAAGATCTTGGGGAATAAATATTGCATATATACATTATATATATACATATATATATAAAGAAAAAAGAAAAATATTGCTAAATATTTAATAATCTCAAAAAATGAACTATTTCCTAATAATCGAGTCAGTCCTTATCCTCAAACTCTTTTTCAATTTATTTACTGTTTCATCATACTTTTCAAATGTTCCAAAACTAGTTAATACGCAAGAACCGGGGCTCTTGTACAGCCAGAAAAGACTGTTAAATGCGACATTTTATTTAAAGCACTCTAATGTAAAAAATACTGATAATTTGGGGAAGACAAAGAATTTGACACTATGTTCCAAATAAATCTTACCTGTAGCAATCTTAGTTTTCGTCTTCTTTCATAATCTTCCTTTAAAATGACGGCTTCCTCATTAGGACTCAATCTCAGCTTGCCGGCGGCATTCACCACCTTTCTTTTCATTTTCATGTAGTACTTTAAATATGAAGGTTCTGATTTAAAATATATATATATATCTATTAAAATAGGGCAGCAAATATTAGAAAAATTTTTTAAATTCATATTAATATTTTTTACCATTTAAAGGGCTGTGTACTTGCAAATGAAATAATTTGGGTAAACTAAGTCCAACTTATTTACAAATAGCAATTTTTTTTTTGGCTGCATCAGGTCTTAGTTGCAGCACATGGGATATTTCGTTGCAGTGTGAGGGCTCTTTGTTGTGCCGTGCAGGCTTATCTCTAGTTGTAGTGCACAGGCTCCAGAGAGTGAGGGCTCAGCAGGTGTCATGCAAGGGCTCTGTAGTTGTGGCACGCAGGCTCAGTAATTGCAGCACATGGGCTTAGTTGTGCCACAGCATGTGGGATCTTAGTTCCCCGACCAGGGATCGAACCTGGGCCCCCCTGCAATGGAAGTGCAGAGTCCTAACCACTGGACCACCAGGGAATTCCCTTTCTGAAGCTTAAGCACCACTTCTCCTTGAAGCTGCCCTCCAGTGATTCTTGCTCCACCCACCTACCACTCATTCTTGACTTGCCCACCTATAACGAATATTACCTTCACATTCATATGGGGACTAACCTTATGCTATCTTGGTATCACCTTCCTCTTGTTTTTCATCAATTACAGCTTGCCCTTTCTAGTTAGAGTCCTAACAATTAAAGGACAGAGGCTCTAGGTTTTTTTTAGTTTTAATATTCAAATTAAAATAATAACAATGAATCACAACTACCAGGCATTATTTCACATGCTATGGATAGATACTGCTTTCACTCAGGTGTAAAAACAGCAGCCAGAAGAAGCTGGGGTTATCTAATAGGAACTAATACTTTCTCAATGAATTCTCCACCAAAATGTAAGCTCAATGAGGGCAGGAATGATCTTATTCATGGTTTTATGTGCATAGACTAAAAACAGTGCCTTGCATGTAAGCAGGTCCTTCAGTGTGTTGACTGAATGAATGAAAGACTCATTCAATGAGTTAATTCATGTAAAGTGCTACATACATATATGTGGTCACTGTTACAATCTGATGCCAAAAAAGGAGTAATCTTTTCCAGTGCATCCCACTCAGCTGATACTCACAAGGCTTTGGTAATGTACTCACAAAACTTTGGAAAAGTGCCAATTTTTCTCCTTACTTTAGACAAGAAGAAATAAAGGCCTCTTAAGTTAAAGGACTTGACCCAAGTGACAATATCTACTGGCAGAACCAAGGGAAGAATCCCGTTTTCTTACTCCATATGGCTCCTAACTTTCTGAAATGCTAAAATATATGGAGTGAGGAAAATTTTGTTTAAGCCAGTATATTTTGCGAGTGGGGACTGAAAAACAGGTAATAACTAAACAAAGAAGAAAAAATTGAGCAAGATTAAATTGTCTTCACAATGCATCTTTATTCATTTGTCTGAAGGTCTCTGAAAAATCACTCATATTCAAACTATTAAAACTAATTTCTGATAAGTTCCACAGACATAGTACCAAAGGAAAAAAAGCAAAAAAGAGACATATTATAAAATTCCATTTACATGAAATTCAAAAACAAGGAAGACCAATCTATGATGAAAGAGGTTAAAATAGGGGTCAGTCATCTTTCTGAGACTACTGAGAAGGAGGGGGCACAAAGGAGCCTGCCGGAGTACTAGAAATATTCCATATTTTAATCCGTACGATGGTTTTACACAAGTGTAACAGGTGTATACATATGTAAGGATTCCTCAAACAGTACACTTAGGTTTGTGTATTTAATTCTAAGTTAAACCTCAACAAAAAAGAAAAAAACTTAACTTTTCAGTGTTTTGAGTATCCATCCATTTCATTTCCTAGAGGATTACAGGAAAACATAATACACTTGTTATTTTTACCTCCTAACGTGATAGAATAACCGTTTTCTCTTGTATATCATTTTCTTAATTTTTAAACTTATTTGGAAATAATTTGACTTAGAATTCCCAGCTTCTCTAAATGTCAACCTTAGTACAATGACCAAAACCAGGAAATTAACACTAGCACAATACTTTTAACTAATCTACAGACAGTATTCAAATTTCATCAATTATCCCACTAATGTCCATTTTCTGGACCAGGACTCAAGCCAAGGGAAACATATCCTTTGACTGTTGTGTTACTCTGGGTCCTCCAAGATGCCAAGATGGGATGAAACCCACAAAGATTTTATTAGGGGAAATTCTGTGTGAGGGAAAATGGGGAGGGAGCTGGTAAAAGATGGGAGCATTTCAGAATCCATGCAAATCAGACACTGAGTGAAGGAGGGAGGGAAAGTTGGTTAGATGCCTCTTAGACTGCCATGCAGTCTCAGGAAGGTTCAGCAAGACTTCTGGGGAGTCCTTAAGCCAGAATCCCTTGTGTCTTAGGAACGGGCCTGCCTTCACATCCACACCAGGCTCAGTCATTAACTAGGAGCAGTCCATGGAAGGCATCCATACAAACAGATTTCAGAACACCGGGGATGAGGGTCTATGAATTACGTTCTAATGGCTGCCAAGGTTGTTTTGCCTCCTTCAACTCCTCTAATCTGAAACCTTCCTCAGTCTGTTTTTTTTTTCCCCTCAAGATCTTGACATTTTTAAAAGATGCCAGTCAGTTATTTTGCAGACTGTCCCTCAATTTGGATGTGTTTAATCCCTTCTTGTGTTTGGACTAAGGTCATGCACTTTTGCCAAGACCACTGCAGAAGTCACTAGGCACCCTTCTCAGTGCATCACACCAGGAGGTAAATGATGTTAACATGATGCAAATTTTGATCACTTGATTAAGTAGGTGTCTAACACGTTTATCCACTGTAGATACTACTTCTCCTTTTTAAGTATTTGGTGGAGAGATAGTTGAGGTTATATAAATGTCATGTTCCTCACCATACTTCTACCAACTAAATTTAGTATCCATTGATAACTGCCTGAAACAATTACTAAGGCATCTGTCAAAAGGTATTCTCTATTTCCATTATTTCTTCTACACTTACCAACTGGAATCCTACTGTAAGAGTTTACCCCATTCCCTCACTTTAGTATTTATTCACATCAATATGGATTTTCAAATTGTATGTATTCTAACTGACAAATAATAAAGGTGATGCTACTTATCTTGCAAGACTTTGTCCTGAGGATTAAATGGCAGCTGGCACATCGTAATCACATATACCAGACTTAGAAGATCTGGGTTCAAGGCCCAACACTACCACTTTAAAGAAGGAAAACCCTTAAGTCACTTTGGTCTCGTTTCCTTAAACTATATAAGGGGAATAACAATACCGTGTCCAACAGGTTGTTCTGATGATTATGTGACTTAACGAATATAAACTGCCAAATATTTTCTAAATATTAAAGATTCAAAATTCCCCACTGTTGTAAAAGCTCGGGCTTGTGGCAGGACTTAATATCTAAGAAATTAAAGGTGAGAGACACCGAGAAAGAGTACGCTCTCCGCATGAAACAATTCCAGGCAGTGCTCTTAAACGGCTACCAGGATTGAGGCCACTCCGCAGGTGACCTGGGGGCAGGGTGGGCAGGACGCAGCCAGAAGCGTTCGCAGTAGCGACCGCGAAGGCCGTCCCGGCCGCCCTGACTTGGAAGCTCAGGGACCCCGCGAGACCCGATCCCGGGATGACCCGCAAAGCCACCCACGCCAAAGGCCCCGGAGTGGCCTCTCGCACGAAGCAGGCGGGTCTGGGTCGGGACGCGCGTGCCCGCTGCGCCGGCGCTCCTCCCGGCCGCCTGCCCGACCCCAGCCGGGGCCCGCGGGCCGTGCTGCGTGCGCGGCACCCCCTTCATCCAGAGCACACTCCCGGTTCCCGGCCTCGGGGAGTCGTGCACGCCCGCAGCCGTCACTCACCCGGGAAACAGGACCCCGGACTCAGGAACCGCGGCTCAGACAGAGAAGGTCTCAGCGGCCACCACACAGCAGCCTCCCAACAGCCGTTTGTGCGCCTGCGTGGCGGCCATCACCGAGCTCCCGTCACTTCCGTCATTCAAACCGCCCGCCAATGGCGCGGCGGAACCGCGGGAACCCGCCTCGTCCCGCCTCCTCCGGGGGCCGCCGGGACTGCCGCGCCGGAAAGCCGGCTCCCTGCGCACGCGCACGCGCAGGCCCCCCGTCGGCCGGGTTATTTCTTCCACCGGGGGCGGCTCACGGGTTTTACCTCACCTCTCAGAACGTGCTCATTTTGCAGATCGCGAACAGAGGTCCGGAAAGGGGAGCACGTTTACCCAGGGCCATGAGGGTGATGTTAGTCTTTAGTGCCATCATGAAGATTCCTTGGGATATGCATCCTTTTGTGTACTGACTATGCAATTCATGTGGTACTATTACGGTGCATTTATTTTTTTGTTTTTAAAAAATTTTATTGAAGTATGGTTGATTTACAATGTGTTAATTTCTTCTGTACAGCAAAGTGGCTCAGTTATTCACATATATTCTTTATCGTATTCTTTTCCGTTATGCTTTGTCACAGGATATTGAATATAGTTCCCTGTGCTATACAGTAGCACCTTGTTGTTTATCCATCCTATATATAATAGTTTGTCTCTGCTAATCTCAGATTTCCACTCATTCCCTCCCCTACCCTGCCCCCCCAACCAGTAGTCTGTTCTCTATGTCTGTGAGTCTGTTTTTGTTTAGTAGATACATTGATTTTGCAGTTATTTTCTGATAGCTTTCAACTCGTGCAACAGTGAACCGTATCATGATATTCTGTGCCTCCAGAGGTCTGCCACACCTAGAGCATGTCAAGGATTTATCTGCTGTAAATAACGGAGAGTCAGAAAGGGGGTGAGCGCGGGTTCATATTTATTGAGCACCTATTCTGTGCCAAGTACAGTGTGCTAGGTGCAGGGGAGACAAGGGTGAATGGATTATGACCCCATCCTAGATTTTGTAGTGTAGAGGGTGAAACATACCAGGAATCAAAGAATTAGAACATGGGGAGTGGGGGAGAGGGAAGTTGCTTATATGATCAGATCTGGCTTCATTGTGAAGAAGAAGTCAGAGGAAGTTAAGACTGAAGCCAAGGCAGGGAAGCCAATTATGATTCTGCTGCAGGAAGTGAAAGATGATTACAATAAGAATGGATAAGTGGATAGATTTAAGAGGCAAATAGGCGGTCAGACATCGGGAGTTGGTGGTTATCTGGTTATGGAAGGCAAAAAAGAGGGAGAAGTCAATGGTGATGCCCAAGTTCCATATTTAGCAACTGAGTGGATGGGGATAACATTCTCCTAGAACACACAAGGAGAGGATCAGGTTTGGGAAGGGAAAATAATGAGTTAAGTTTTGAATATTTTTAATTTGAGCCGTTTCTGGGATATCTTTTTTTTTTTTTTTTTTGAGGTACGCGGGCCTCTCACTGCCGCGGCCTTTCCCGCCGCGGAGCACAGGCTCCGGACGCGCAGGCCCAGCGGCAATGGCCCACGGGCCCAGTCGCTCCGCGGCATGCGGGATCCTCCTGGACCGGGGCACGAACCCGTGTCCCCTGCACCGGCGGGAGGACTCCCAACCACTGTGCCACCAGGAAAGCCCTGGGATATCTTGAAAAAGGAATGAATTCCAGAAATATTTAGGTGGAAAAATTAGCAGTACTTGACAAACAATTGCTTGTGAGGTTAAAGGAAAAGGGAGAGTGAAATTAACTTCACGGTCATTGGCTTGAGGAGCGCTATTATGGTGCTGCCAGTAACCAACGGAGAAGTCAGAAGTGGGAGTCAGTTTAGTGGGCAAGGTGATGAGCTCGGCTCCGGACATGTTGGGCTTCACGTGCCTGTGGAATGACGTGCAGCAAGAAGAGGAATACAATGGTAGACAGCTCACAGAACTGGGCTAGCGTATAGACTCGGGTTTCATTTCCATATGAGTTATAACCAAAGCTATAAAAGTGGTTGAGATCATTTTGGGATAATTTGCAGAATGAGAAGAGCAATGAACTAAGGACCAAACTCTGAGGAACACCAAGACTTAAAGGAATTGGAGAAAAGAACTGTCAAGTACACAAAGAAGAAATAGTGTGGGGACTTCCATCGTGGCACAGTGGATAAGACTCTGCTCTCCCAATGTAGGGGGCCCAGGTTTGATCCCTGGTCAGGGAACTAGATCCCACAAGCCTGTTGCAACTAAGAGTTCGTATGCCACAACTAAGGACTCCATGTGCTGCAACTAAGGAGCCTCCCTGCCACAACTAAGACCCAGTGCAACCAAATAAATAAATAAATAATTTTTTTAAAAAATCAAGAAAGAAGAGAAACCATTATGTTAAAAAAAAAAAAAAAGAGGAAGAAGATGAAGAAGAAATAGTGTGATCCAACTTGCTTTTACAGACAAGGAAGCTGAGTTACAGAGAAATTCAGTGACCTGGCCAAGAGCACATGTAAGGGAAGGGTGCAGCCAAGACTAGAGTTCATGTATTTATCCCCAATACTGGGGTTCTTCCTCCCTGCTTCCCTATCCATTTCCTGTCACATTTATCTTAATGAATAGCTGTATTTATTCTAAACATACCTCCTCAACATCCTCAACACAGATTCATAGATACTCTCCCACACCCAACAAAAGGTGTGCCCGTTATTTCATGCCTTGGGCTAGTTTTAGTGCCCACCATGTTTTCCAGGAGCACCCTGCACATTCCCCATCATGGCACTTATCAATTCTTATTGAAATGACCTGTTTATTAGGCACTCTGTTGATTAGACTCTGAATTCCTCAAGAACCAGGAGTGCATTTTGTTCAGTTGCCTGCCACAGAGCTTCTCTAATGTTTATTAAATGAATGAACAAATGAATGAATTATATGCATCACTTCCTCTACCTCCATCCTGGGCAGAAATCTTACAATTGAAGATTTTGAATTACGACTTGTTATGGTTTTAATAGGAAGCACTGAGGAATCAAAGAAAGCCCAGTGGGCCTAGAGTCAGAGTGTTTGGTTTAGCATCATAACTCTGAGACTTTCCAGCTATAGGACACTAAGCCAATGAGCCTTAGTTTCTAGTTTGGTCCTCTACTGTTGCCAACCAAACCAACCCAGGATGTCCAGAATGGCTCACTCATTATGACTAGCAGTTGATTCTGATTGTCATTTGAAAACTTAGCTGCAACTATTGACTGAAGTGCCTTCATGTGGCCTTTCCATGTGGATTGGACTTCTTACTAGCTGAGTTTCAAGAGGGTGTCCAAAGAATAAGTATTTCCAGGGCAAGAAAGTGAAAGCTACGAGTCCTTTTAAAGGCAAGGCTGAGAAATAGTTATAGTAAGTTCTGCCACAGTGTATTGATTAAGTTTCATAGGGCCAGCCCAAATTCAAGTGAAGGGGAAACAAAAGCCATCTCTCAATGAAGTGACAAAAAAATCTGCGGCCATCTTTAATTCACCACCGTTTCCTTAGTAATACTTGATCAGCCCTCTTCACTGGCTGGTTGTGAGACTCAAAGGCATGAATCAAAAAGAGGACTTATAAACTCCAAAACCATGTTAGATACATTAGCAGTTATTTTATATATGGGAAACTTCCTTTTCTGTTCTCATACAGACCCAGCCCTCCAGGCCACAGGGGTAGGCATGTGACCCAGACTGGGCAAATCACAGTTCTCTATCTCCCTTGCCATTGAGATTGACCCAAGGATAGGAACATAATCTAAATTGGGTCAATCAGAGTCTTTCACAGGAATTTTCTTACTGGAGTCAGCAGGGATGAATATTTAACTCTCTGAGCTCATGTTATGATATGAAGCTGGAGATTCCCCAGCAAGATTTCCCACCATGTGGTCACCCACAGGCTGGTCTGAAAGAATAAGTTTGACACTCAGCCAGGAACACAGAGAGAGAATCCTGACACTTGTCAAGTGCCTGGATCGAGCCATCCCTGATGTGAGCTCTTTCTAAAGCTTACTGGTAGGAGCCATTAAGTTCTCCCTGACCTTTTACTTAAGCTGCTTTGAATGGGAGTTTCTCTTACTTTTGCAAATTGAAAGAGGCTGTAGGTTTACATTTAAATTCTCACAGGCAAACAACATCTGGGCATCTTGGGAAATAGCATAGAATCAAAGTTCAGATATTGGACCTACAATCCAACTGCCTGGGCTTAAATTTCTGGCTTAGCAACTCTGTGACCTTGAGCTAGTTCCTCAACCTCCTGAGAAGTCGGTTTTCTCATCTTTAAAAGGGATGTAGTGAAAGTACTCAAAAGGTTATGAGGTTTAAAACTCTTAAGAGAATGCTTAGCACAAAGCATGCCATAAATGCTATCTTTTTTGGCATTTATTTTAATACATTCATCTCAGACTGCAGGAGGCAAAACCAAAACCAAACCAAACAAAAAAACCTTTGAAATGTGTTTATTAGTGTTTGGGGTTTAATTTTTTTCCATATATATATATATATTTATTACAGTCGAGAAACCATTATGTTAAAAAAAAAAAAGAGGAAGAAGATGAAGAAGAAATAGTGTGATCCAACTTGCTTTTACAGACAAGGAAGCTGAGTTACAGAGAAATTCAGTGACCTGGCCAAGAGCACATGTAAGGGAAGGGTGCAGCCAAGACTAGAGTTCATGTATTTATCCCCAATACTGGGGTTCTTCCTCCCTGCTTCCCTATCCATTTCCTGTCACATTTATCTTAATGAATAGCTGTATTTATTCTAAACATACCTCCTCAACATCCTCAACACAGATTCATAGATACTCTCCCACACCCAACAAAAGGTGTGCCCGTTATTTCATGCCTTGGGCTAGTTTTAGTGCCCACCATGTTTTCCAGGAGCACCCTGCACATTCCCCATCATGGCACTTATCAATTCTTATTGAAATGACCTGTTTATTAGGCACTCTGTTGATTAGACTCTGAATTCCTCAAGAACCAGGAGTGCATTTTGTTCAGTTGCCTGCCACAGAGCTTCTCTAATGTTTATTAAATGAATGAACAAATGAATGAATTATATGCATCACTTCCTCTACCTCCATCCTGGGCAGAAATCTTACAATTGAAGATTTTGAATTACGACTTGTTATGGTTTTAATAGGAAGCACTGAGGAATCAAAGAAAGCCCAGTGGGCCTAGAGTCAGAGTGTTTGGTTTAGCATCATAACTCTGAGACTTTCCAGCTATAGGACACTAAGCCAATGAGCCTTAGTTTCTAGTTTGGTCCTCTACTGTTGCCAACCAAACCAACCCAGGATGTCCAGAATGGCTCACTCATTATGACTAGCAGTTGATTCTGATTGTCATTTGAAAACTTAGCTGCAACTATTGACTGAAGTGCCTTCATGTGGCCTTTCCATGTGGATTGGACTTCTTACTAGCTGAGTTTCAAGAGGGTGTCCAAAGAATAAGTATTTCCAGGGCAAGAAAGTGAAAGCTACGAGTCCTTTTAAAGGCAAGGCTGAGAAATAGTTATAGTAAGTTCTGCCACAGTGTATTGATTAAGTTTCATAGGGCCAGCCCAAATTCAAGTGAAGGGGAAACAAAAGCCATCTCTCAATGAAGTGACAAAAAAATCTGCGGCCATCTTTAATTCACCACCGTTTCCTTAGTAATACTTGATCAGCCCTCTTCACTGGCTGGTTGTGAGACTCAAAGGCATGAATCAAAAAGAGGACTTATAAACTCCAAAACCATGTTAGATACATTAGCAGTTATTTTATATATGGGAAACTTCCTTTTCTGTTCTCATACAGACCCAGCCCTCCAGGCCACAGGGGTAGGCATGTGACCCAGACTGGGCAAATCACAGTTCTCTATCTCCCTTGCCATTGAGATTGACCCAAGGATAGGAACATAATCTAAATTGGGTCAATCAGAGTCTTTCACAGGAATTTTCTTACTGGAGTCAGCAGGGATGAATATTTAACTCTCTGAGCTCATGTTATGATATGAAGCTGGAGATTCCCCAGCAAGATTTCCCACCATGTGGTCACCCACAGGCTGGTCTGAAAGAATAAGTTTGACACTCAGCCAGGAACACAGAGAGAGAATCCTGACACTTGTCAAGTGCCTGGATCGAGCCATCCCTGATGTGAGCTCTTTCTAAAGCTTACTGGTAGGAGCCATTAAGTTCTCCCTGACCTTTTACTTAAGCTGCTTTGAATGGGAGTTTCTCTTACTTTTGCAAATTGAAAGAGGCTGTAGGTTTACATTTAAATTCTCACAGGCAAACAACATCTGGGCATCTTGGGAAATAGCATAGAATCAAAGTTCAGATATTGGACCTACAATCCAACTGCCTGGGCTTAAATTTCTGGCTTAGCAACTCTGTGACCTTGAGCTAGTTCCTCAACCTCCTGAGAAGTCGGTTTTCTCATCTTTAAAAGGGATGTAGTGAAAGTACTCAAAAGGTTATGAGGTTTAAAACTCTTAAGAGAATGCTTAGCACAAAGCATGCCATAAATGCTATCTTTTTTGGCATTTATTTTAATACATTCATCTCAGACTGCAGGAGGCAAAACCAAAACCAAACCAAACAAAAAAACCTTTGAAATGTGTTTATTAGTGTTTGGGGTTTAATTTTTTTCCATATATATATATATTTATTACAGTCGCATTATCCAACTTAGGTAGTGTCCATATCTTTGCTGTTGTAAATAATGTTGCAATGAACATGGGTGCAGATATCTTTTCACGTTCCTGTTTTTGTTTCCTAGGTTATTACAAGATATTGAATATAGTGAGGGTTTAATTTTTAATTAGGTCCTTTTGTATTTTATTGGCTTAGGGATAGGTATATAGGTTAACAAAAAAACCTTTGGTGTTTATTAATTAGTGTTTGGGGTTTAATTTTTTTCCATATATATATATTTATTACAGTCGCATTATCCAACTTAGGTAGTGTCCATATCTTTGCTGTTGTAAATAATGTTGCAATGAACATGGGTGCAGATATCTTTTCACGTTCCTGTTTTTGTTTCCTAGGTTATTACAAGATATTGAATATAGTGAGGGTTTAATTTTTAATTAGGTCCTTTTGTATTTTATTGGCTTAGGGATAGGTATATAGGTTTAGCTTCTAGTGTCGTTACCCCACTAGGAATGAACATTAATAAGCAATGATCAAGAGGAAGAGTTTCCCCTAGGCAGTAACATTAGTGTGACTGGTTGCTATGCAGTGCTGCCCCTTAAAATGCAATGGAAGCGGGCTTCCCTGGTGGAGCAGTGGTTGGGGGTCCGCCTGCCGATGCAGGGGACGCGGGTTCGTGCCCCGGTCCGGGAGGATCCCACATGCCTTGGAACAGCTGGGCCCGTGGGCCATGGCCGCTGAGCCTGCGCGTCCGGAGCCTGTGCTCCGCAACAGGAGAGGCCACAACAGTGAGAGGCCCGCGTACCGCAAAAAAAAAAAAAAAAAAATGCAACGGAAGCCGTTCAGGAGTGGAGCAGTTTAAGATGTTTCTCTGATGGCAACAGTTTCACTGTTTTCTGAGTTCCTTTCATCTTTATCCACATTCAATATGGGAGATTGGCATTAAAGTAGGGGTAGGGGGGACCCTCAGTAATTCTCATGTATAAAGTCCAGAAGAAAGGGAATCACTGCAAGAACAGAAGTAATCAAACTTCCATCTGACCATCTGCCAACTGGGCTTTCTCTCTCTCTGGCATAAACACCACAAGAGCTTAACAAGTGATAGTATCTCAGGATAATTTACGGCAAGTAACAGAAGTGAGAATAAGAGTGCTCAGCTGGAGAGGAAAGATGGGCTGGGAAAGGCTTTTAAAAGCTATAAATATATATTTTTTAATGTGTGTGGGTAGATCCGGAGGTGGGGAGGAATTGGGCCATTTATTTAAGGAGAGTGAGAATTGAGAGGAAAGAATAGGGAAATTAATTTTGTTTCATCTTTTAAATCTTTTTCAACTAATATGATTTTTATTAATATTACTAATATTTATTAAGCCATGAGGGTGTAAACCATGAGTTACATACTTAAAAAAAAAGACAGGGAAGTCTGAATGAAAAGGGGGAAAAAAGGAAATTGTTTACAACCCAGGCATGTACATAGCAGTTGAGGAGGATTAGGTGGGCTGGGGAAGAGCTTTGCAGCTGGAGTCAGAAGATGTAGGTTTGGACATCTGCTTGACCAACAGTTAACCTCTCTGAGGCTCCGTCTTTATCTATAAAATGGGTATGAAAATACCCAACATTTATTGGGCACTCCATGTGCCAGGGACACTAATACCTTTCCTATCTTATAGAACAGTTGTAAAGACTACATTTTAAAAAGTTGTTATAAAAACCAACTAGGAAAGGTTGTAAATATCCTACATAAAAACATATACATAACTATAAAAGATCATACTACAATTTGACCACCTGTGCAGACTCTGGACAGGCAATGTCCACTTTGCAGTTTGTTACTGTCATTTGACCTGCTTTAACTGATCCAACTTTTATACAACAAGAATCAGCATTATTTGGTCATAGTGCTCTTCATCCAAAATTATTTCCATTTCCTTATGAATATAACAATAATCTACACCCTTGCCACACAAAGTGTGATCCAAGGACCAGAAGCATTGGCATCACCTGGGAGCTTGTCAGAAATGCAGACTCTCAGACTCCATCCCAGGTATGCTGAGACAGAATCTGCATTTTTACTAGATTTGCAGGCAGTTTATATACACATTAAAGTTTGAGAAACACTGCTTGACACAAAGCCCCATGTGAGGCAAATTGAGGACAGAGTAATTTATTTCCAAATAGGAATAGAAAAGGGGAAATAAATGAATCATAATATGAATAAGTAACAGAGGCAGACCAGGACACTATCTAAAATGGGGAAAGAGAGCCAAAGAAGAAAATATGAACAAAAATGATTACAAAAACAACCCAAAAGTAATTAAGAAGATGGCAATACATAGATATCTATCAATAATTACTTTAAATGTAAATGGACCAAATGCTACAATCAAAAGATGTAGACTGCCTGAATGGTTACAAAACCAGACCCAAAAATATGCTGCCTACAAGCGACTCACTTCAGATCTAAAGACACACACAGGCTAAAAGTGAGGGAATGGGAAAAATATACTACCCCCTAGATCAGGGGTTCCCAACCCCTGGGCCACAGACTGATACTGGTCCATGGACTTTTAGGAACTGGGCCGCACAGCAGGAGGTGAGTGGTGGGCGAGCGTGGGAAGCTACATCTGCCACTCCCCATTGCTTACATTACCACCTAAACCAGACCCCACCCCATCTGTGGAAATATTGTCTTCCATGAAACTGGTCCCTGGTGCCAGAAAGGTTGGGGACAACTGCCCTACATTTTACCAATACAGACCATGGCCACTTTGTGGTATAAGTTTATGGTGTGGTTGAAAGAGTATACTGGATTTGGAGTTCTTATTCCAGCTCTGCCACTTACAAACAGAATATCAGTCACTCTGAGACTCAATTTCCTTACCTATAAAATGGGGATCATAATATCTATAATTTACATGAGGCATTGAGCACAGAACTGAGAAACCATTGCTCCTTTCATCTCCCTTGAGGGAGCATGTCCAGGAGGGTAATAATAGGATGGGTCGGTGTTATCTTTATGATGGATTAGCTCTCACCCAGAAACTTGGGAATGTGTCTACATAGTGGGCATCTTAATAAGAAGGTAATTGGGAATTCCCTGGTAGTCCAGTGGTTAGGACTTGGCGCTTTCACTGCTGTGACCTGAGTTCAATCGCTGGTCAGGGAACTAAGATCCCACAAGTTGCATGGTGTGCTTCCCCCAAAAGATGGTAATTATCCACTTATAAGCATTTTGGTTATGTTGTATTCATTCATTCATTGACTATTCATTGAGCAACTACTAAGTGCCAACCAAGTACTTTGACTGAGGATACAGTGATGAACCAGATATTGAGGATATAACAAATGCACAGGACAGACATGATCCTACCCTCGAAAAGGCAGTGCAGACGTGTGAACAGGCTCTCACAATACCTCATATTAAGTGCAACAGCCTGCTCGTTCCTTGCTCGCTTTTATTCCCAGCTAGTGCCCTGTTTGAGCCTAAAGTGTGGTTGCCACATAAGTGGTGAACTAGTGAGGTGGCCATCAGAAGTCTGTGGGGGGCTCCCCTGGTGGCGCAGTGGTTGAGAGTCCGCCTGCCAATGCAGGGGACACGGGTTCATGCCCCAGTCTGGGAAGATCCCACATGCTGCGGAGCGACTGGGCCCGTGAGCCATGGCCGCTGAGCCTGCGCGTCCAGAGCCT
>NC_041229.1:40006015-40007525 GCF_002837175.3 Physeter macrocephalus
GGGAGAGGCCACAACAGTGAGAGGCCCGCGTACCACAAAAAAAAAAAAAAGAAAAAAAAAGAAGTCTGTGGGCTTCTTGAGGGCTCAAATTAGCAGAAAGAAGGAAGCAATGACTATTGAGGAGATGATTGATGTGTCTGCTACCCCAGAGATCCAACACATATGGTAAACACGTTATGCTTTCCAGAAAGGAGGATCTCCAGCTATAAATCTTTGGCACCAGGAAGAAGACAGGTGGGGTTCTAAGATATTCTAGCAATTTTAAAGGGAACAGAGTATTGATAATATAATGCATATGGTGTCACTGTGTGTGGATGGGGTAAAATATTTATTTAAATGCTTGTAATGTGGTGAAACAGGCATATTGAGGGGAATTCTGCACTTCTATAATACAGCCAAGCACAGCTGAGAGAATTAATTTATGCTTGTTGCAATCTCTGTATGGTTAGACTTGTTTTTTTCCTCAGCATTCCAGAAAGTGGTGACATGGGACAATCTTTCAGCCAGAGAGACCTTTATAAGCATTCCTGACCTGCTTAAAACCTACAGTGGTTCTCTTTACATAATACACCAACCATAATGTTTCTCTTTTTTTAAAATTTTATTTTATTTTTTTATACAGCAGGTTCTTATTAGTTATCCATTTTATACATATTAGTGTATATATGTCAATCCCAATCTCCCAATTCATCCCACCACCACCCTGGCCCCCCTGCTGCTTTCCCCCTCTTGGTGTCCATACGTTTGTTCTCTACGTCTGTGTCTCAATTTCTGCCCTGCAAACCGGTTCCTCTGTACCATTTTTCTAGGTTCCTCATATATGCGTTAATATACGATATTTGTTTTTCTCTTTCTGACTTACTTTACTCTGTATGACGGTCTCTACATCCATCTACATCTCTATAAATGACCCAATTTCGTTCCTTTTTAAGGCTGAGTAATATTCCATTGTATATATGTACCACATCTTCTTTATCCATTCGTCTGTCGATGGACATTTAGGTTGCTTCCATGTCCTGACTCTTCTAAATAGTGCTGTAATGAACAGTGGGATGCATGTGTCTTTTTGAATTATGGCTTTCTCAGGGTATATACCCAGTAGTGGGATTGCTGGATCATATGGTAATTCTATTTTTAGTTTTTTAAGGAACCTCCATACTGTTCTCCATAGTGCCGGTATCAATTTACTTTCCTACCAACAGTGCAAAAGGGTTCCCTTTTCTCCACATCCTCTCCAACATTTGTTGTTTGTAGATTTTCTGATGATGTCCATTCTAACTGGTGTGAGGTGATACCTCATTGTAGTTTTGATTAGCATTTGTCTAATAATTAGTGATGTTGAGCAGCTTTTCATGTGCTTCTTGGCCATCTGTATGTATTCTTTGCAAAAATGTCTATTTAGGTCTTTGGCACATTTTTAGATTGGGTTGTTTGTTTTTTTAATATTGAGCTGTATGAGCTGTTTATATATTTTGGAGATTAATCCTTTGTCCGTTGATTCGTTGCAAAT
>NC_041229.1:40008043-40008912 GCF_002837175.3 Physeter macrocephalus
TTACCAAATTCATTGATTAGCTCTAGTAGTTTTCTGGTAGCATCTTTAGGATTCTCTATGTATAGTATCATGTCATCTGCAAACAGTGACAGTTTTACTTCTTCTTTTCCAATCTGTATTCCTTTTATTTCTTTTTCTTCTCTGATTGCCATGGATAGGACTTCCAAAGCTATGTTGAATAACAGTGGCGAGAGTGGACATCCTTGGCTTGCTCCTGATCTTAGAGGAAATGCTTTCAGTTTTTCACCATTGAGAGTGATGTTTGCTGTGGGTTTGTCATATATGGCCTTTGTTATATTGAGGTAGGTTCCCTCTATGCCCACTTTCTGGAGAGTTTTTATGATAAATGGGTTTTGAATTTTGTCAAAAGCTTTTTCTGCATCTATTGAGATGATCATATGGTTTTTATTCTTCAATTTGTTAATATGGTTTATCACATTGATTGGTGTATATTGAAGAATCCTTGCATCCCAGGGATAAATCCCTCTTGATCATGGTGTATGATCCTTTTAATGTGTTGTTGGATTTTGTTTGCTAGTATTTTGTTTTTGCATCTATATTCATAGAGTTGCTTGTAGTAGTCTCTTAGGATGCTTTTGTATTTCTGTGGTGTCTGTTGTAACTTCTTTTTCATTTCTAATTTTATTGATTTGAGTCCTCTCCCTCTTTTTCTTAATGAGTCTGGCTAATGGTTTATCAATTTTGTTTATCTTCTCAAAGAACCAGATTTCAGTTTTATTGATCTTTGCTATTGTTTTCTTTGTTTCTTCTTCATTTACTTCTGCTCTGATCTTTATGATTTCTTTCCTTCTACTAACTTTGGGTTTTGTTTGTTCTTCATTCTCTAGTTCCTTTAGGTGTAAGGTTAG
>NC_041229.1:40009037-40022153 GCF_002837175.3 Physeter macrocephalus
GAAGGTTATACCTTTCTAAGAATTTGTCCATTTCTTCCTGGTTGTCCATTTTATTGGCATAGGTTGTTGTAGTAGTCTCTTAGGATGCTTTGTATTTCTGTGGTGTCTGTTTTAATTTCTCCTTTTTCATTCCTATTTTTATTGATTTGAGTCCTCTCCCTCTTTTTCTTTTTTTCTTTTTTTCTTTTTTTTGTGGTACGCAGGTCTCTCACTGTTGTGACCTCTCCTGTTGCTGAGCCCAGGCTCCGGACGTGCAGGCTCAGTGGCCATGGCTCACGGGCCCAGCCGCTCCATGGCATGTGGGATCCTCCCGGACTGGGGCACGAACGTGTGTCCCCTGCATTGGCAGGCAGACTCTCAACCACTGTGCCACCAGGGAAGCCCTCTCCCTCTTTTTCTTGATGAGTCTGGCTAATGGTTTATCAATTTTGTTTATCTTCTCAAAGAACCAGGTTTTAGTTTTATTGATCTTTGCTACTGTTTTCTTTGTTTCTATTTCATTTATTTCTGCTCTGATCTTTATGATTTCTTTCCTTCTACTAACTTTGGGTTTTGTTTGTTCTTCATTCTCTAGTTCCTTTAGGTGTAAGGTTAGATTGTTTATTTGAGATTTTTCTTGTTTCTTGAGGTAGGATTGCATTGCTATAAACTTCCCTTTTAGAACTGCTTTTGCTGCATCCCCACGTTTTGGATCGTCATGTTTTCGTTGTCGTTTGTTTCTAGGTATTTTTTGGTTTCCTCTTTGATTTCTTCAGTGATCTCTTGCTTATTTAGTAACGCATTGTTTAGCCTCCATGTGTTTGTGTTTTTTATGTTATTTTCCCTGTAATTGATTTCTAATCTCATAGCATTGTGGTCAGAAAAGATGCTTGATATGATTTCAATTTTCTTAAATTTACTGAGGCTTGATTTGTGACCCAAGGTGTCATCCATCCTGGAGAATGTTTCATGGGCACTTGAGAAGAAAGTGTAATCTGCTGTTTTTGGATGGAATGTCCTATAAATATCAGTTAAATCTGTCTGGTGTATTGTTTCATTTAAAGCTTGTGTTTCCTTATTAATTTCCTGTTTGGATGATCTGTCCATTGGTTTAACTGAGGTGTTAAAGTCCCCCACTATTATTGTGTTACTGTCGATTTCCTCTTTTATAACTGTTAGCAGTCGCCTTATGTATTGAGGTGCTCCTATGTTGGATGCATATATATTTATATTTGCTATATCTTCTTCTTGGATTGATCCCTTGATCATTATGTAGTGTCCTTCCTAGTCTCTTGTAACATTCTTTATTTTAAAGTCTATTTTGATTTCCATTTGCATGGAATATCTTTTTCCATCCCCTCACTTTCAGTCTGTACGTGTCCCTAAGTCTGAAGTGGGTCTCTTGTAGACAGCATATATATGGGTCTTGTGTTTGTATCCATTCAGCAAGCCTGTGTCTTTTGGAGGGAGCATTTAATCCATTCACGTTTAAGGTAATTATCGATATGTACGTTCCTATTACCATTTTCTTAATTGTTTGGGGTTTGTTTTTGTAGTTCCTTTTCTTCTCTTTTGTTTGCCACTTAGAGAAGTTCCTTTAGCTTTTGTTGTAGAGCTGGTTTGGTGGTGCTGAATTCTCTTAGCTTTTGCTTGTTTGTACAGCTTTTGATTTCTCCATCAAATCTGAATAAGATCCTTATTGGGTAGAGTAATCTTGGTTGTAGGTCCTTCCCTTTCATCACTTTAAATATATCATGCCACTGCCTTCTGGCTTGTAGAGTGTCTCCTGAGAAATCAGCTGTTAACCTTAAGGGAGTTCCCTTGTATGTTATTTGTCATTTTTCACTTGTTGCTTTCTATAATTTTTCTTTGTCTTTACTTTTTGTCAATTTGATTACTATGTGTCTCGGCATGTTTTTCCTTGGGTTTATCCTGCCTGGGATTCTCTGTGCTTCCTGTACTTGGGTGGCTATTTCCTGTCCCATGTTAGGGAAGTTTTCGACTATAACCTCTCCAAATATTTTCTCTGGTCCTTTCTCTCTCTCTTTCTGCTCTGGGACCCCTATAATGCAAATGTTGTTGCATTTAATGTTGTCCCAGTGGTCTCTTAGGCTGTCTTCATTTCCTTTCATTCTTTTATCTTTATTCTGTGCCATGGCAGTGAATTTCAGCATTCTGTGTTCCAGGTCACTTATCCGTTCTTCAACTTCAGTTATTCTGCTATTGATTCCTTCTAGTGTATTTTTCATTTCAGTGATTGTATTGTTCATCTCTGTTTGTTTGTTCTTTAATTCTTCTAAGTCTTTGTTAAAAATTTCTTACATCTTCTCGATCTTTGCCTCCATTCTTTTTCCGAGGTCCTGGATCATCTTCACTATTATTATTCTGAATTCTTTTTCTGGAAAGTTCCCTATCTCCAGTTCATTTAGTTGTTTTTCTGGGGTTTTATCTTGTTCCTTCATCTGGTACATAGCCCTGCCTTTTCATCTTGTCTATCTTTCTGTGAATGTGGTTTTTGTTCCACAGGCTGCAAGACTGTAGTTCTTCTTGCTTCTGCTGTCTGCCCTCTGGTGGATGAGGCTATCTAAGAGGCTTGTGCAAGTTTCCTGATGGGAGGGACTGGTGGTGGGTAGAGCTGGGTGTTGCTCTGGTGAGCAGAGCTCAGTAAAAGTTTAATTAGCTTGGTTGCTGATGGGGGGGCCTGGGTTCCCTCCCTGTTCATTGTTTGGCCTGAAGCAACCCAACACTGGAGACTACCCGGACTCTTTCGTGGGGCTAATGGCAGACTCTAGGAGGGCTCATGTCAAGGAACACTTCACAGAACTTCTGCTACCAGTGTCCTTGTCCTCAGCGTGAGACACAGCCACCCCCCGCCTCTGTAGGAGACACTCCAACACTAGCAGGTAGGTCTGGTTCAGTCTCCTATGGGTTCACTGCTCCTTCCTCTGGGTCCCGATGTGCACACTACTTTGTGTGTGCCCTCCAAGAGTGGAGTCTCTGTTTCCCCCTGTCCTGTTGAAGTCCTGCAATCAAATCCCCCTAGCCTTCAAAGTCTGATTCTCTAGGTATTCCGCCTCCCCTTGCTGGACCCCCTGGTTGGGAAGCCTGATATGGGGCTCAGAACCTTCACTCCCATGGGTGGACTTCTATGGTATGAGTGTTCTCCACTTTGTGAGTCACTCACCCAGCAGTTATGGGATTTGATTTTATTGTGATTGTGCCCCTCCTACCATCTCATTGTGGCTTCTCCTTTGTCTTTGGATGTGGAGTATCTGTTTTGCTGAGTTCCAGTGTCTTCCTGTCGATGGTTGTTCAGCAGTTAGTTGTTATTCCGGTGCTCTCACAAGAGAGTGAGAGCATGTCCTTGTACTCCGCCATCTTGAACCAATCTCCCCCTAGTGTCTCTTAATAGCTTTCCAGAACCTCCAAAATATGGCACTAAAAAGAGCAGAGCTCAGGGTTTGAGTTTGTCACTAATAGCTTTGAGCCTTGTCTTCCTGTCGATGATTGTTCAGCAGTTAGTTGTTATTCCGGTGCTCTCACAAGAGAGTGAGAGCATGTCCTTGTACTCCGCCATCTTGAACCAATCTCCCCCTAGTGTCTCTTAATAGCTTTCCAGAACCTCCAAAATATGGCACTAAAAAGAGCAGAGCTCAGGGTTTGAGTTTGTCACTAATAGCTTTGAGCCTTAGTTTCTTTATTTGTAAAAAAGGAATAATAGGGCTTCCCTGGTGGCGCAGTGGTTACGCGTCCGCCTGCCGATGCAGGGGAGCTGGGTTCGCGCCCCGGTCTGGGAGGATCCCACGTGCCGCGGAGCGCCTGGGCCCGTGGGCCATGGCCGCTGGGCCTGCGCGTCCGGAGCCTGTGCTCTGCAACGGGAGAGGCCGCGGCAGGGGGAGGCCCGCATACCATAAAAAAAAAAAAAAAAGGAATAATAATATCCACTATGTCAAACTCACAGGAATGTGTTAGAGTAGAACAAACTGATGCATCTGACAGCACTTTGCAAAACACCAGCGCAATGTTACTAAGCAAATGTGATTATTATTATGATGGTGCTCTTATCCATCCAACCTTATTTCATGACACCCTTCACACTGCTCTTCTGCTGGACAACGATGTGCTCTGACCATTCCCGTCTCTGATTTGGGGCTCATACCAGTCCCCAGCACAGTGGGGAAGAGAGCCGACCCTGAGGCCAGACTGGCTGGGATCTGCATGATAACAGTACTTGCTCTCAAGGCTGTAGTGAGGATTAAATGGGTTCCTGGGGGTAAAGCCCCTAGAACGTGCTTGGCATGTCACATCACTCCTGGCACTGTTGTAGCAAGTGCTTTTCATACCTTACCATGTCTTCCAGTTCTATTTCATGTCCTGTCTCATCCATGAAGTCTTCTCCCTTGGTTTTCTCCTGCCTATAAAATGTTATACGTAGAACTATGTCACATGGGTTAACTATTTGTTTATTATTTCATGAGATGATTGTCCTACCTGGTTAGATGCATTAATTCAACATTTAATGAACACCTGCTATGACCAGGTTCCGTATTAGACCCTGAGAATAAAGAGATACAAGACACAGAGCCCTCTCTGTAGGGGTGATGATCACTTCCCCATCTGTGGTCAGATGACCAAGGAGACAATTCAGCTATAGACTGAAAGTTTGTGTCCACCCCAAATTCATATATTAAGTCCTAACCTCTACTGTGGTGGTGTTTGGAGGTGGAGCCTTTCGGAGGTGATTAGATCATGAGGGTGGGTTCCACCTTTGGGCTCCTGTTGACTCTTCTCCTTTAGAAAAATCCCCTGTCTTATTTCTGTGAGTTAAATCTCTTATCTCCAATAGGCCTTCTCAGGTTTCAAGGTTCTGTGCTCTTTTTTCCCCCTTTTCTTTCCCTTCCCTTCCATCTTTGCTCCTAAGACTTCACTATTAGAACTCCACAACTGAAATTTCCCTCAGACCTTCCAGTAGGGATCTACTCATCCTGTGCTCTCTCTCCACAGCTTTTACTACAGAGCCTAATGACGTCATAATCCATTCCCTGATGTCCTAAAGCCCAGCTCAGATGAGGGGTGTCTGTTTTAAGTACGTGCCCCTCTTTCACCTTCAACACCAGTCCCAATATACCATGTTCAGAGAGACTTAAGATAACAAAAGCTGTTACATGATCTATGGCTTAGCAAGCATTTCACTGAGAGCAGAATTATCACCATCATGCCTGTGCTACCGATGGGAAAGCTTGTGCTCAGAAAGACTAAATAGTGTGCCTGGTATTACACATCTTGTCTCTGCTCTTTACATTTGGAATAGCCAGGGGACCCCTTTATGGCTCACTTTTTGGCTGACTTCCCATGGAATTTCCTGACCTCATCCCACTGAGTCTCATTCCTCAGGCTGGCTACATTCAAGCTAAAGGATTCTCAGGCAGACCACTCCTCCTTGGCATAGGCATAGGCACAGGTGTGTGTTTTCAGAAGGACCGTCAAAGCCTTAATACAAGGAAGTGAGCAATGGGCTAGTTTTAGGCACTTTCCTCTCTTTACATGGTGGTGGCAGAACCAGTGGTCGGAGGTGAGCCGAGCACCTCAGATGCTGTCCTTTATGCCTTTATGGACATTTTCTATTTCAACTCCAGTTGGGGGAAAAGTGGTGGAAATTATTATGTTTACCACTAGAGGGCAGATTAGTCAAATTTTAGAATGTCTGCTGGCCATTGAGAAGCCGTGGGAATGTGTTTTGTTTCACATCCCCTCCACCCTCTGCCCCGCCCCACCATTAGACAAGAGAAAAGAGACAAGGGTCACCAGAAATAGGAAAAAGCAAAGGCAGTGCCATTGCTGTTGATAAGAGCGGGTCCTCCTCATCTTCTCTACGTGTGTACAACATGCTAGACCTGCCCTAGGGAAGCAAACAGGGAGTACATCCGGGTAATAACAGCTTAGTATTTAGTGCCTGTTATATACCAGGTACCTTACTAGGCATTTTACCTACAATATCTTCTCTGATCCTCACAACAGCCTGCTGAGGCAAATTTTTAAAATCATTACTTTACAGGTGAAGAGACATGCTTGTTAAAGTTAAATATATTGCTCAAAAGCAAGTGACTAAGTGGCGGATGTGGGGTTTGAGTTGATGTCTATGAAGGAGGGGGTTGATAGGAAAGGGCCTGAAATTAAGTGGTAAATTACCATTCAAAGCCTCCAAGAGGGCTTCTGGGCTGGACACTGTCTTAGGGTAACCCCTCTAAGTGGAGAAAATACCTTTAAGCAAATTTTGTATATTCACTGTAAAAAAAAAACCCCAAAATCAACACAGAATATCTAAAGAAGAAAGTAAAAACTATCTTCAAATCTTATCATCTAGGTAAAGCATGTTAACCATTTTTAGTCAGGCTCCTACAATACTGTTTTTATTTTGCTTTTTTTTAATGAATGTTTTGTTTTTTATGGATCCATGTCACTACATGGATACATTACCATGTAGGTAAATACAGAATCTTCACTATCAATTTTAATGACTGTTTTAATCTATTGTACTTAGATCCCTAAAATCACTTATCCAGTTTCTGTTGATAAACTTTTCATTAATTTCCGGTTTCTTTTTTTACCATTAGAACAATTGTGTAACAAATTCTTTGTATCTGCTTCTATCCAAATCATCCCCCTCTTTTGTTAACTAGATCCCATCTCATCTCCCTAAGTTCCTTTGCTATTTTTTTTCTTTCTGCTATACCATTTCTTTAGCAAACAGATATCAGATAATAGCTCCCATCTTAAAAAAAAAATCTTCCCTGATGTCACTCCACCTCCAGCTGTAGCCCATTTACTTTGTTTCTCCAGACACCTAAAATTCTTGAGAAGTTGTTTAGACTTGCCAGTCTCACTTTCTCTACTTCTGCTTTCTCTCCAATCAGATTTTCATCCACGGTCCTCCACAGACGGTTCTTGTCAAGGTCACTGTGACTGTCACAATGTCAAATTCAATGGTCATCCTCCATCTTCATCTTTCTTGCAGCCTTTGACGTATTGGCCATTCCTTTCTTTCTTTGGAATTCTTCACTTTCCTTCCAGGAAACCACTTTCTTGGGTTTTCTCCTGTTTCATTGGCCACAGTCCCCTTTGCTTGTTTCTCCTTGTCTTCCTGAACTCCAAATTTTGGAGCATCCCAGTATTCAGATCTCAGACCTCTTCTCTTCTCTATCTACACTCATCTGGTCTCAGAACTAAGAACTATCTATATGCCCAGACTTCTCCCTGAACTCCAGATTCATATCCAAGTGCCTTCCTGACAGCTCTACTTTGATGTCTAATAGACATCTCAAACATGACAAGTTGAAAGCCTCAATTTCCCTAACCTCACCTCACCCTCTTCCTACAGATTTCCTCACTTCAATAAATATCATACTTCTTAGCCCCAAGTCTCAGTCATCCTTGGCTTCTTTATTTCTCTTACAACTCACATCTGCTCTGTCAGGAAATCCTGCTGGCTCTACCTTCAAAACATGTCTAGAACTCAACCACTTTCAACCACATCACTGTCCCCCTCCCCCATCAGATCTCATGTAGATGATTGGAATCTCACCCTAAGTGGTCTTCCTGCTCACGTTCTTGCCCACTTCCAGCCTACTCTCCACCCAGCAGTCGGAGAGTCTTTACAAACTCAAGTCATCGACCATCACTGCTCTGCTCAAAGCCCTCCAATTCTGCCTGTTTCATTGATGGTCAAACCCAGCGGCTTTATCATGGATTGACAAGGCCCTGTGTGGTCTCAGAGCACCAAGCCCTGGGCTTTTACCACTTAACCCCACCCCTCATTCTGCTCAGTCTTACTGGTCTCCTCCCTGACCCCACTTTTGCACCTGCTCATCCCTTTGCCTGGAATCATCTTTCCGCAGGTATCCCTAGGCCCTGCTTCCCTACTTCCTTCAAGTCCCTGCTCAGTGTCTTTATCAGAGAGGCTTTCCTAATCACCTTGTTAAGAACAGCACATTCCATTTTCTATTGCCCTTACCCCCTGCTTTATTTTTCTTACCATTATCACCACACAGACACACAGACATAGACACACACACACACACACACACACACACACATACACACACTATTTTTGTCTTTTGTCTCCCATGACCATAATATATGCTCTTGTGAAGGCAGCCATTTTACTTGTTTTGTTCTTGGCAGTACCTCTAACTCCTAATCTAGTGCCTGACACCTATAAGGGCTCAATACATATCTGTTGAACGAATGAATATGCATCTTCTAGTGCAATGATTTCCTTCGGGTAGATTTCTAGGAGTGGGATTACTGACTCCCAGGTTATGAATTTTAAAGACATACTTGACCAATTTATATTCCTGTCAGCAGAGTACATGACAGTGCCATTGACTCAATGCTCACCAAAAAGGGTTTTGTCAATACTTTTCATCTTTAGTAATCTTACAGGCAAAAAATTTTCTTTTCATTTGCATTTTGGGATTATTTGCATGTTTTGATGTATAGATTTATTGACTGTTTGTACATGCATTATTTGTGCAAATTCCTAGATTGTTTTCTTTGTCTACTTCTCTATTATGGTTATTTCCCTTATTGATTTGTTCTTTGTGTATTAAATCTTTGTTTAAATTGCCAATATTTTTTTCCATTTTTTCATCTGTCCTTCAACCTTGTTTTTGCCAAAAAGAAGTTAACAATATATTATGCAGTCAAATTTATTCATTTTCCCCTGGTGATTGTTTATTTCTCCAATAAGAATATAGTTATATGAATGAATACTTGACTATTGAGCTTGCTCAAGCTTTCTTGGAAATGTTTACTAAGTATATTCTTATCTTGTAGATAAATTTCCTGCTAAAGTATCATATTATGGGTCCAGGTAGAAGGAACTGGTATAGTACTACCTAACTCATCAAATGTATAGTCCCAGGTATCTGGGGGTGGTGGTGTGGGAATGTTATATACCAAGGCAAAGTGCCATGAACCCAATTCCCTGGGAAGTTCATGGAAGGGCGAGCTGACTACAGCTGCTAAACACCTATTCATAGAGCAGGTGCCAGAGAGAGAACATTGTGTAGCTCCTGGAAACTGTGTGCTCACATTGTTCTGCTCCAGGGAGAGACACACAAAGGAACAGAAATACAGAGTTCCGGAGAATCAGAAAGGTTTACCTTGACAGGTTTCCCTGCTTTCAGAACTATATAATCACCAGCTATTTCTCTTCCTTTGTCAGCGGTATTGGCTGACATATACCTCACCACAAAGTGGTATATTCATGCATGGAGGCAGATGTCTTCCCATCCACCCTGACACCATGTGCATCAGGCACTGAAGACATCCCCAGGTCCAGAAACAACACCGTCTGGTCCCAATATATATGATGAGTTCACTCAAATTAATATGCGTGAGGATAGCACTTCCCATCCATCGTGCCACAGATGTGTTGAGGTGTCCTAAGATATTTATTCCTCCCTGGCCCTCTGGGCTGCTGGTAGAGGGCCTGGGGGGCCTGAATCCCCAACTCTTATGCCTCAAATTACTGTCCATAGACAAGCAGCATCTTTTGGGAGCTTGTTAGAAATGCAGAATTTTAGTCCTCATCTCAGAATCTGCATTTTCACAAGATGCGCAGGTGATTTTCTGCTCATTTAAGTTTCAGAAGCAGTGCCCGTAACATTGGACTCTGGTCTTGAACAACCCCATCCTGTTGTAAACATTGTTATTTGTTTTTTGATTGTGAAAACCTTTGGAGAGCACTGATATTATTATAAACAGAGCTAGAAAGAATGTCAAATAATGTTGTTGCTGCTGCTCCTGCTGTTGTGTTTTTTAATGGAAAAGTGTGGACACTACTTAGCACCTGATTTTGTTGGCTTTGTCCCCATATCTAATTGTTCATGTACAATACAAGTCTTGCTCCTTTCCAGTGAGACAGTAGGATCCTAAATGACAAGGGTTATTATAACACTTCCCTACAATTTTTTTTAGTGCCATAAAGCAGTGTTTTGCAAACTTTGCATAGGAATCACTGAGTGGATGGTGGTGGGAGTGGGGGTGTCGTTAAAAGGCAGATTCTTATTCAGTGGCTCTGAGATTCTACATTTCAATCAAGCTCTCAGGTGGTGCTGATACTGCTGGTCCATGGACCACACTTTGAGTATCAAGGTTTTAGAGTGTTCATCTGACTCTGATAACAAGCTTATAAGGTAAGTGGGCTAGATGTTATCCCCATTTTATAGATGAGGCTTTTGAGAAGCAGGGAGTTACAGCACCATGCCTGAGATCCCACAGCTAGTAAGTGATGGAGTTGGGTCCCCTCGCGGTGTTTGCCTCTTGAAACCCTTCTTCCTTTGTGCAATAAGATACAGAACAGCAGTTGAGACTGTCCCCATAATGAATGGTTGGAGCAGTCTAGGGACTAAGACCAGAGTTTTCTCTCACTCTCTCTTTTCCTTTTTTGATGACCATGACTTAGGCAGTACACTTTAGTCTGTTCAGGATGCTATAACAAAATACCATAGACTAGGAGGCTTATAAACAATAAACATTTACTTCTCACAGTTCTGGAGGCTGGGAAGTCCAAGATCAAGGTGCCAGCAGATTTGGTATCCAGTGAGGCCCCTCTTCTGCTTCACAAATGGCTGTCTTTCTGCTGTGTCCTCACATTGTGAAAAGGGCAAAGGAGCTCTTTGGGGCCTCTTCTTATAAGGGCACTAATCCCATTCATGAGGACTCCACCCGCATGACCCAATCACCTCCCAAAGGTTCCACTTCCAAATAACTTGGGGATTAGGATTTCAACATATGAATTTTGGGGAGACACAAACATTCATTCACTAGCAATGGTAAGTAAGAGTTTCGTACTAGGGGGCCATTTTGACATTTCTTAGTGGCTACAAAATAAATTTCATCCAAGATACTAATTGCTTCATATCCAATGGCTCTCAATCCTACCTCACTTGTGGAACTTTAAAAACAAAAATTCCTGGACTTCGCTATAAAGATACTAAAGTCAGAATCTTTGGACATGGGAGTTCAGTCCATCTACATTTTTTGAAGCACCATAGGTGAATATAATGAATGATTGGGATTTTCAAAAACGATTACTCTCTCTATCTTTCCATCCTTGTCAAGTCAATTTTTTTTATTGAGATGTAATTGACATACAGCACTGTGTGAGTTAAAGCACTGTATAAGGTGTACAGCATAATGATTTGACTTACATGCATCATGAAATAATTATCACAATAAATTTAGTGAATATTCATCACCTCATATAGATACAAAATCAAAGAAATAGAAGAAAATATATATTCTCCCTTGTAAGGAGAACTCTTAGGATTTGCTCTCTTGACAACTTTCATATATAACATACAGCAGTGTTAATTATATTTATCACGTTGTACATTATATCCCTAGTATTTACTTATATTATAACTGGAAATTTGTACCTTTTGACTGCCTCCATCCAATTTCCCCTCCCCACGCACCCCGTCTCTGGTAACCACAAATCTAATCTATTTTTCTATGAGTTTGTTTGTTTTTTTATTGGGGTATAGTTGCTTTACAATGTTATCTTAGTTTCTGCTGTAAACTGAAGTGAATCAGCCATATGTATACATATATCTCCTCCCTCTTGGACCTCCCTCCCACCCACCCCCATCCATCTAGGTCACCACAGAGCACTGAACTGAGCTCCCTGCACTATACAGCAGGTTCCCACTAGTTATCTGTTTTAAACATGGCAGTGCACATACATCAATCCCAAACTCCCAATTCACCCCCATCCCTGTGCCCACACGTCCATTCCCTACGTCTGTGTCTCTATTTCTACCCTGCAAATAGGTTCATTTGTACCATTTTTCTAGATTCCACATACATGCATTAATATATGATATTTGTTTTTCTCTTTCTAACTTACTTCACTCTGTATGACAGACTCTAAGTCCATCCATGTCTTAACAAATGACACAATTTCATTGTTTTCTTATGGCTGAGTATTATTCCATTGTATATATGTACCACACCTTTTTTTTTTTGACATCTTTATTGGAGTATAATTGCTTTACAATGGTGTGTTAGTTTCCATTTTATAACAAAGTGAATCAGCTATACATATACATATATCCCCATATCTCCTCCGTCTTGCATCTCCCTCCCACCCTCCCTATCCCGCCCCTCTAGGTGGTCACAAAGCACTGAGCTGATCTCCCTGTGCTATGCTGCTGCTTTCCACTAGCTATCTATTTTACATTTGGTAGTGTATATATGTTCACACCACTCTCTCACTTCGTCCCAGCTTACCTTCCCCCTCCCCATGTCCTCAAGTCCATTCTCTATGTCTGCGTCTTTATTCCTTTCCTGCCCCTATGTTCTTCAGAACTTTTTGTTTGTTTGTTTGTTTTTAGATTCCATATATATGTGTTAGCATATGGTATTTGTTTTTCTCTTTCTGACTTACTTCACTCTGTATGACACACTCTAGGTCCATCCACCTCACTACAAATAACTCAATTTCATTTCTTTTTATGGTTGAGTAATATTCCATTGTATATATGCGCCACATCTTCGTAATCCATTCATCTGTCGATGGACACTTAGGTTGCTTCCAAGTCCTGGCTATTGTAAAAAGTGCTGCAATGAACATTGTGGTACATGTCTCTTTTTGGATTATGGTTTTCTCAGGGTATATGCCCACTGGTGGGATTGCTGGGTCATATGGTAGTTCTACTTTTAGTTTTTTAAGGACACTCCATATTGTTCTCCATAGTAGCTGTATCAATTTTACATTTCCACCAACAGTACAAGAGGGTTCCCTTTTCTCCACATGCTCTCCAGCATTTATTGTTTGTAGATTTTTTGATGACGGCCGTTCTGACCAGTGTGAGGTGATACCTCATTGTAGTTTTGATCTTTGTCTTATTTATGGTTCTCTTTGCTGTGCAAAAGTTTTTAAGTTTAATTAGGTCCCATTTGTTTATTTTTATTTTAATTTTCATTACTCTAGGAAGTGGATTAAAAATGATCTTGCTGTTATTTATGTCAAAGAGTGTTCCTCCTGTTTTCCTCTAAGAGTTTTATAGTGTCTGGTCTTACATTTAGGTCTTTAATCCACTTTGAGTTTATTTTTGTGTATGGTGTTAG
>NC_041229.1:40022376-40027048 GCF_002837175.3 Physeter macrocephalus
TTTTTCTTTCTCAAGATTGCTTTGGCTATTCGGGTCTTTTGTGTTTCCACACAAATTGTAAAATTTTTGTTCTAATTCTGTGGAAAATGCCACTGGTAATTTGATAGGAATTGCATTGAATCTGTAGATTGCTTTGGGCAGTATACTCATTTTCACAGTATTGTGAAAATCCAAGAACATGGTATATCTCTCCAACTGTTTGTGTCGTCTTTGACTTCTTTCATCAGTGTCTTATAGTTTTCTGAGTACATGTCTTTTACCTCCTTAGGTAGGTTTATTCCTAGGTATTTTATTCTTTTCATTGCAATGGTAAATGGGATTGTTTCCTTAATTTCTCTTTTTGATCTTTCATTGTTAGTGTATAGGAATGCAAGAGATTTCTGTGCATTAATTTTGTATCCTGCAACTTTACCACATTCATTGATTGGCTCTAGTAGTTTTCTGGTGGCATCTTTTGGATTTTCTATGTATGGTATCATGTTATCTGCAAAGAGTGACAGTTTTACTTCTTCTCTTCTGAGTTAGATTCCTTTTATTTCTTTTTCTTCACTGATTGCCATGGCTAGGACTTCCAAAACTATGTTGAATAATAGTGGCAAGAGTGGATATCCTTGTCTTTTTCCTGATATCAGAGGAAATACTTTCAGTTTTTCACCATTGAGAATGATGTTGGCTGTGGGTTTGTTGTATGTGGCCTTTATTATGTTGAGGTAGGTTCCCTCTATGCCCACTTTCTGGAGAGTTTTTATCATAAATGGATGTTGAATTTTGTCAAAAGCTTTTTCTGCATCTACGGAGATGATCATATGGTTTTTATCCTTCAATTTGTTAATACGGTGTATCACATTGATTGATTTGCACATATTGAAGAATCCTTGCATTCCTGGGATAAATCCCACTTGATCATGGTGTCTCATCCTTTTAATGAAGGTGTCCCCAACCCCCGGTCCAGGGACTGATACCAATCTGCAGCCTGTTAAGAACCAGGCCGCACAGTAGGAGGTGAGCAGCGGGCAAGCGAGCAAAGCTTCAGCTGCCACTCCCCATCACTCACATTACCACCTGAACCATACCCCCCAACCCCGTCCGTGGAAAAATTGTCTTCCATGAAACCAGTCCTTGGTGCCAAAAAGGTTGGAGACCACTGTTTTAATGTGTTGTTGGATTCTGTTTGCTAGTATTTTGTTGAGGATTTTTGCTTCTATGTTCATCAGTGATATTGGTCTGTAATTTTCTTTTTTTGTGATATCTTTGTCTGGTTTTGGTATCAGGGTTATGGTGGCCTTGCAGAATGAGCTTGGGAGTGTTGCTTCCTCTGCAATTTTTTGGAAGAGTTTGAGAAGGATAGGTGGTAACTCTTCTCTAAATGTTTGATAGAATTCGCCTGTGAAGCCATCTGGTCCTGAACTTTTGTTTGTTGGAAGGTTTTTAATTGTAGTTTCAATATCATTATTTGTGATTGGTCTATTTATATTTTCTATTTCTTCTTGGTTCAGTCTTGGAAGGTGGTACCTTTCTAAGAATTTGTCCATTTCTTCCAGGTTGTCCATTTTATTGGCATATCATTGCTTGTAGTAGTCTCTTATGATCCTTTGTATTTCTGTGGTGTCAGCTGTAATTTCTCCCTTTTCGTTTCTAATTTTATTGATCTGAGTCCTCTCCCTTTTCTTCTTGATGAGTCTGGCTAAACTTTTACCAATTTTGTTTATCATCTCAGTGAACCAGCAGCATTTTTCATTGATCTTTGTTTGTTCTTTAGTTCTTCTAGGTCCTTGTTAAATTTCTTGTATTGTCTCAATTCCTGCCTCCATTCTATTTCCGATATTCTTGATCATTACTATCTGGATCATTTACTATCATTACTCTGAACTCTTTTTCAGGTAGGTTGCCTATTTCCTCTTCATTTATTTGGTGTGGTAAATTTTTACCTTGCTCCTTCATCTGTAACGTATTTTTTTGTTGTCTCATTTTTTTTGATGGGTATAGCCGTGTTCCTGTCTTGCTGGTTGTTTGGGCTGAGGTGTCCAGCACTGGAGCTTGTTGGTAGTTGGGTGGAACCCAGTCTTGGTGCTGAGATGAGGACTTCTGGAAGACCGCACACTGATTAATATTCCCTGGGGCCTGAAGTTCTCTGTTAGTCCAGCAGCTTGGACTCAGCACTCCCACCGCAGGAGCTCAAGCCTGACCCTGGGCCTGGGAACCAAAACCCCACAAGCCACACTGTGCAGAAAAAAAC
This sequence comes from Physeter macrocephalus, assembly GCF_002837175.3. NCBI lineage: Eukaryota > Metazoa > Chordata > Mammalia > Artiodactyla > Physeteridae > Physeter > Physeter macrocephalus. The sequence goes on from NC_041229.1 coordinate 40,024,613, forward strand.
AGAAAACAAAAAACAAAAACAAACAGATAAGAGCAGAACAATAACAAAGATTAAAAAATAAAATTAGGGGGTGGAGTCAAGGTGACGTACTAGGAGGATGTGGAATTCGAGTCTCCTCACAACTAGGGTACCTACAACGCACCACTGGGGGACCACGGACACCTAAGGGGACGGGAGGAACCCCCAGTGACCAGGTAGGACGTGGGGGTGTTGGGGGGAGTGAAGGGAGAGGAGAAGTGGAGGCAGGATGGGACTGGCGCCCCTGAGGGGTGGCTGGGGGAGGCGGAGGGATCCCACGCCTGAAGGCGAAATTTGGGAACCATTGGGAGGGCAGAGGATCAAAAGGGAGTGTGGCCAGGTTTCCCCTGCCCACGTGGACTCCCAGGAGTTGAGATCCAGGGCCTGATTCTCTGCCCACTGAAGCCCCCTCCAGCTGCGTGGGTCCTGAGGGAGTGGGAGGGAGGGAAGGGGGAACAAAAGTAAAGGCTGGACCTCTGGGACTGGCACCCAAGAGGGGTGGCTTGGGGAGGGAAGGAGTTCCTACACGCAGTGGGACCTACCCATGTTTAGGGGTCCAGCAGCAACAGGGGACACCCTGGGGGAGACAATGGGGAAGGGGTGCAAAGTAATGGAAAGGAACGGGCCCAGTGCTTTCCCTGTCCACTTCGGCACCAGGAAGCTTGTTGGGCTCCTGGGCCTAATCCTCGGCCCTCCGAGCCTCCCTCCTGCCGTGCAGAGCCCAAGCCCCAGCCCTATACCTCCACCCAGGGCCCTACATCTACACTTGGAGACCCCCTCCAAGGAGCTGGGCCTAAGCCCCACCCACACACCTCACTCAGGGCCCTACCTCAAAACTCTGGAACTCCACACTCCAGAGGCCCTCCTTTCCACATGCTGCCTCTCCCGCTCTGTGCAGGTCCTGAGCAGAGGTCCCGCCCCCAAGGTCTTTTCTGGCTCTATAGGTCCTGAGCCTAGGCCCTGCCCCATGCTCAAAAGTCACCACCCAACCCGCCTAGGTCACGCCCCACCCTAAACCTGCCCCTGCCTAAGTTCCACCCACCCCCCCGCCTAAACTCTGCCCCCGTAGCCAAGGTTTTTTTTTCTTTTTTCCTCTTTTAGATTGGGGTTCTGTTTTACCTTGCTGATTCATTGTTGTTGATTCTTTTATATTTTTATTTTTCCTAAGAAATCTTTTATTTTTCTAATTTTATTTTATTCTTTATACTTTGTTAGTGATCTCTCCTTTTGGCTTGTTCCCCACCCCTGTTTTTTTTTTTTTTTTCTGTTGTGGCTTTATTTTACCTTGTTCCAGTTATTTCATTTACAGTTTTATTTTTCCTAATATATTTTTTATCTTTCTAATTTTATTTTGTTTTTTATTCTTTGACATTGTACGGCTCCTTTTTTTCTTTCTTTCTTCCTTTTCTTTTTCTTTTTTTTTTTTACTGTGCCACGAAGCTTGCGGGATCTTGGCTCCCAGGCCAAAGGTTGGGCCCGAGCTCCTGTGGTGGGAGCTCAGAGTCCAAAATGCTGAACTAACAGAGAAGCTCAGACCCCAGGGAATATCATTCGGTGTGAGGCCTCCCAGAGGTCCTCATCTCAGCACCAAGACCCAGCACTATACAACTGCCTGCAAACTCCAGTGCTGGATGTCTCAGGCCAAACAGCCAGTAAGACAGGAATACAACACCACCCATCAAAAAAAAAAAAAAAGAAAAAAGAAACCACCAAAAATGATGTTACAGACAAAGGAGCAAGGTAAAAACCTACAAGACCAAATAAATGAAGATGAAATAGGCAACCTACCTGAAAAAGAATTCACAGTAATGATAGTAAAGATGATCCAAAATCTCAGAAACAGAATGGAGAAAATACAAGAAACATTTCACAGGGATCTAGAAGAACTAAAGAACAAACAGACAGTGATAAACAGCACAATTACTGAAATTACAAACACTCTAGAAGGAATCAATAACAGAATAACTGTGGCAGAAGAACGGATAAGTGATATGGAAGATAAAATGGTGGAAATAACTGCCAGGGAGCAGAATAAAGAAAAAAAGAATGAAGAGAATGGAGGACAGTCTCAGAGACCTCTGGGACAACATTAAATGCACCAGCATTCGACTTACAGACGTCCCTGAAAAAGAAGAGAAAAAGAAAGGGTCTGAGAAAATATTTGAAGATATTATAGTCAGAATCTTCCCTAACATGGGAAAGGAAGTAGTCAATCAAGTCTAGGAAGAACAGAGTGTACCATACAGGATAAACCCAAAGAGAAACATGCCAAGACACATATTAATCAAACTATCAAAAATTAAATACAAAGATAAAATATTAAAAGCAGCAAGGGAAAAGGAACAAATAACATACAAGGGAATCCCCATAAGGTTAACAGCTAATCTTTCAGCAGAAACTCTGCAAGCCTGAAGGGAG
>NC_041229.1:40027474-40028022 GCF_002837175.3 Physeter macrocephalus
CTTAAATGTAAATGGATTAAATGCTCCAACCAAAAGACATAGACTGGCTGAATGGATACAAAAACAAACCCATACATGTGCTGTCTAAAAGAGACCCACTTCAGATCTAGGGACACATACAGACTGAAAGCGAGGGGATGTAAAAGATATTCCATGCAAATGGAAATCAAAAGAAAGCTGGCGTAGCAATTCTCATATCAGACAAAATAGACTTTAAAATAAACACTATTACAAGAGACAAAGAAAGACACTACATAATGATCAAGGGATTAATCCAGAAGAAGATATAACAATTGTCAATATTTATGCACCCAACATAGGAGCATCTCAATACATAAGGCAAATGCTAACAGCCATAAAAGGGGAAGTCGACACTAACAAAATAATAGTAGGGGAATTTAACACCCCACTTTAACCAATGGACAGATCATTTAAAATGAAAATAAGTAAGGAAACACAGGCTTTAAGTGACACATTAAACAAGATGGACTTAATTGATATTTATAGGACATTCCATCCAAAAACAACAGAATACACTTTCTTCTCAA
>NC_041229.1:40028141-40029873 GCF_002837175.3 Physeter macrocephalus
GAGGAAATCAAAAAATACCTAGAAACAAATGACAATGAAAACACGATGACCCCAAACCTATGGGATGCAGCAAAAGCAGTTTTGAGAGGGAAGTTTATAACAATAAAATCTTACCTCAAGAAACAAGAAACATCTCAAATAAACAACCTCACCTTACAACTAAAGCAATTAGAGAAAGAAGAACAAAATGACCCCAAATTTAGCAGAAGGAAAGAAATCATAAAGATCAGATCAGAAATAAATGAAAAAGAAATGAAGAATGGGCTTCCCTGGTGGCGCAGTGGTTGAGGGTCCGCCTGCCAATGCAAGGGACAAGGGTTTGTGCCCTGGTCTGGGAAGATCCCACATGCTGCGGAGTGACTGGGCCTGTGAGCCATGGCCGCTGAGCCTGCGCGTCCAGAGCCTGTGCTCTGCAATGGGAGAGGCCACAACAGTGAGAGGCCTGCGTACCGCAAAAAAAAAAAAGAAAAAAAAAAAAAGAAGGAAAGAAGCAAAGATCAATAAAACTAAAAGGTGGTTCTTTGAGAAGATAAGCAAATTGATAAACCATTAGACAGACTCTTTCAAGAAAAAAAGGGAGAAGATGCAAATCAATAGAAAAAGAAGTAACAACTGACACTGCAGAAATACAAAGGATCATGAGAGATTAGTAGCAGCAACTATATGCCAATAAAATGGACAACCTGGAGGAAATGGACAAATTCTTAGAAAAGCACAACCTTCCGAGGCTGAAATAGGAAGAAATAGAAAACATAAACAGACCAATGACAAGCACTGAAATTGAAACTGTGGTTAAAAATCTTCCAATAAACAAAAGCCCAGGAGCAGATGGCTTCACAGGAAAATTCTATGAAACATTTAGAGAAGAGCTAACACCAATCCTTCTCAAACTCTTCCAAAATATAGCAGAGGGAGGAACACTCCCAAACTCATTCTACGAGGCCACCATCAACCTGATACCAAAAACAGACAAAGATGCAAACTCATTCTACAAGGCCACCATCGCCCTGATACCAAAACCAGACAAAGATGTCACAAAGAAAGAGAACTACAGGCCAATATCACTGATGAACATAGATGCAAAAATCCTCAACAGAATACTAGCAAACAGAATCCAACAGCACATTAAAAGGATCATACACCATGATCAAGTGGGGTTTATCCCAGGAATGCAAGGATTCTTCAATGTATGCAACTCAATCAGTGTGATAAACCATATTAACAAGTTGAAGGATAAAAATCATATGATCATCTCAATAGATGCAGAAAAAGCTTTTGACAAAACTCAACACCCATTCTTGATAAAAACTCTCCAGAAAGTAGGCATAGCTGGAACTCACCTCAACATAATAAAGGCCATGTATGACAAACTCACAGCCAACATCTTTCTCAATGGTGAAACACTGAAAACATTTCCACTAAGATCAGGAACAAGACAAGGTTGCCCACTCTCACCACCACTATTCAACATAGTTTTGAAACTTTTAGCCACAGCAATCAGAGAAGAAAAAGAAACAAAAGGAATCCAAATCAGAAAAGAAGAAGTAAACTGTCACTGTGTGCAGATGGCATGATACTATACATAGAGAATCCTAAAGATGCTACCAGAAAGCTACTAGAGCTAATCAATGAATTTAGCAAGGTAGCAGGATACAAAATTAATGCACAGAAATCTCTTGCATTCCTATACACTAATGATGAAAAGTCTGAAAGAGAAATTAAGGAAACACTC
>NC_041229.1:40029964-40046173 GCF_002837175.3 Physeter macrocephalus
GACTTCAGACTATATTACAAGGCTACAGTAATCAAGACAGTATGGTACTGACATAAAAACAGAAATATAGATCAGTGGAACAGGATAGAAAGCCCAGAGATAAACCCACACACATATGGTCACCTTTTCTTTGATAAAGGAGGGAAGGATATACAGTGGAGAAAAGACAGCCTCTTCAATAAGTGGTGCTGGGAAAACTGGACAGCTACATGTAAAAGTATGAAATTAGAACACTCCCTAACACCACACACAAGAATAAACTCAAAATGGGTTAAAGACCTAAATGTAAGGCCAGACACTATCAAACTCTTAGAGGAAAACATAGGCAGAACACTCTATGACATAAATCACAGCAAGATCCTTTTTGACCCATCTCCTAGAGAAATGGAAATAAAAACAAAAAAAAAACAAATGAGACCTAATGACACTTAAAAGCTTTTGCACAGGAAAGGAAAATATAAACAAGATGAAAAGACAATCCTCAGAATGGGAGAAAATATTTGCAAATGAATCAATGGAGAAAGGGTTAATCTCCAAAATATATAAACAGCTCATGCAGCTCAATATTAAAAAAACAAACAATCAAAAAAACAAACAACCCCATCCAAAAATGGGCAGAGGACCTAAATAGACATTTCTCCAAAGAAGATACACAGATTACCAACAAACACATGAAAAGATGCTCAACCTCACTGAGCTTTAGAGAAATGCCAATCAAAACTACAATGAGGTATCACTTCACACAGGTCAGAATGGCCATCCTCAAAAAATCTAGAAACAGTAAATGCTGGAGAGGGTTTGGAGAAAAGGGAACCCTCTTGCACTCTTGATGGGAATGTAAATTGATACAGACACTCTGGAGAACAGTATGGAGGTTCCTTAAAAAACTTAAAGTAGAACTACCATATGACCCAGCAATCCTACTAGGGGACATATACCCTGAGAAAACCATAATTCAAGAAGAGTCATGTACCACAATGTTCATTTCAGCTCTATTTACAATAGCCAGGACATGGAAACAACCTAAGTATCCATCGACAGATGAATGGATAAAGAAGATGTGGCACATATATACAATGGCATATTACTCAGCCATAAGAAGCAATGAAATTGAGTTATTTGTAGTGAAGTGGATGGACCTAGAGACTGTCATACAGAGTGAAGTAAGTCAGAAAGAGAAAAACAAATAACGTATGCTAACACATATATATGGAATCTAAAAATAAAAAATGGTTCTGATGAACTTAGGGGCAGGACAGGAATAACAATACAGATGTAGAGAATGGACTTGAGGACACAGGGAGGGGGAAGGGTAAGCTGGGATGAAGTGAGAGAGTGCCATGGACATATATACACTACCAAATGTAAAATAGATAGCTAGTGAGAAGCAGCTACATAGCACAGGGAGATCAACTCAGTGCTTTGTGACCACCTAGAGGGGTGGGATAGGGAGGGTGGGAGGCAGACGCAATAGGGAGGAGATATGGGGATATATGTATATGTATAGCTGATTCACTTTGTTATACAGCAGAAACTAACACACCATTGAAAAGCAATTGTACTCCAATAAAGATGTTAAAAAAAATGAAAATGAAACAGGAAAAAGTAAAATGAAAAAATAAATAAATAAAATTAATTTTAAAAATAAAAAATATCCTAGAAAAAATAACAATAAAAATGAATCAGCAACAACAAAGCAAAACAGAACCACAACAGCAGAAAACAAAAGTATAAAGTAAAATAAAGACAATAAAAACAATTAAAAAATATTAAAATTAAAAGAAGTTCCCTGGTGCTCCTCTATCAGTGTCCTTGCCCTCACAGTGAGCTACAGCAGACACCTGCCTCCCCAGCAGGTCTCCGAGGCCTCTAGGTAGGTCTCTAGACCTGCTGTGCCAGCTCCACCCTTGTGTGTGTTCTCTCACCAGCGTCTGTTCCTGGAGCTGGTCCGGAGCACACGTGTCCATGCAGGCCAGCTGGGGCCCAGGCCCAGGCCAGTGCCTGCAGGGGCCAGTGCAGCATGAGGAGGCCTTGGAGCGGGCCAGTGCTCGGCTGCCCGGATCCACTTGGCCAGAGGAGGCCCTGTCAGGGGTGGCACTCATGCTGCCAGGACTCGCGGGGAGGCTTTGGCGGGTTCAGGGCTTGGGCCCAGCGACCCATTTGGCAGGAAGAGGGGTCATTGGTTGGGGGGGGTGGCTCAGGCCTGGGGACCCACGAGGCCAGAAGAAGCCTGGCGGTTGCGGGAGGGTTCAGGCCCAGGACCCCAGCAGGCTCGCTGGAACCTGAACTGCTGGGGGAGGCTCTGGCTACATTTCCCTCTGATCCCCATCCCTTGAAGGTCTCTCTCTGTCCCCGTTGATCCCCTGCCGCCTGCCGCCAGTGGGCCACTCCAAGCCCGGGAACCTCTCCCCTCCCCCAGCCTCCCTTAAGGGGCGCTGGTCCCATCCTGCCTCCACTCTTCTTCCCTCCCTTCTTCCCTCCCACAACCTACCTGGTTGAGTGGGGGTTCCTCCCATCCCCCTAGGCATCCGAGGACCCCTTCCAGCTCCCAGTAAGTGCCTCAGCTGTGAGGAGACATGAACCCCACATCCTCCTACTCTGCCATCTTCTGTTCGTTTTTGAAGTATAATTGACCTACAATGATGTGTTAGCTCCTGTTACACAGCATAGTGATTCAATATTTGTATACATTTCAAAATGATCGCCATGGTAAGTCTAGTTACAATCTGTCACTATTCAAAGATATTATACAGTTATTGACTATATTTCCCATACTGTACATTTAATACCTGCGGCTCATTTATTTTGCAACCGGAAATTTGTACCTCTTAATCTCCCTCATCTATTTCTTTCCTTCCCCTTCACCCCTCCCCTCTGGCAATCACCTATTTGTTCTCTGTATTTATGACTCCGTTTCTGTTTTGTTATGTTTGTTCATTTGTCTTGTTTTTTAGATTCCATATATAAATGAAATCATACAGTATTTGTCTTTCTCTGTCTGACTTATTTTACTTAGCATGATACTCTCTAGGCTCATCCATGTTGTTGCAAATGGCAAGATTTCATTCTTTTTATGGTTAATATTCCATTGTATATATATATACCACATCTTCTTTATCCACCCATCTATTGATGGGCACTTAGGTCGCTTCCATATCTTGGCTATTGTAAATAATTCTGCAATGACCATAGGGGTACATATAACTTGCTGAATTCGTATTTTTGTTCTCTTTGGGTAAATAACCAGGAGTTGAATTGTTGGATCGTATGGTAGTTCTATTTTTAATTTTTTGAGGAACCTCCATACTGTTTTCCATAGTACCTGTACCAATTTACATTCTTGCCAACAGTGCACCAGGGGTCCCTTTTCTCCTCACCTTCCTCAACACTCGTTATTTGTTGTCTTTTTGATAATAGCCATTCTGACAGGTGTGAAGTGATATCTCATTGGGATTTTGATTTGCATTTCCCTAATGATTAGCAGTGTTGAGCATCTTTTCATGTTGGCCTCTCCCATTGCAGAGCACAGGCTCCAGACGTGCAGGCTCAGCGGCCACGGCTCACGGGCCTAGCTGCTCCGCGGCAGGTGGGATCTTCCCGGACCGGGGCACGAACCCGCGTTCCCTGCATCGGCAGGCGGACTCTCAACCACTGCGCCACCAGGGAAGCCCTTTCTGCCCATTTTTTTTAATTGTTTTTTTTTTAATGTTGAATCGTACGGTCCAGCCGATTTTTATAATGGAATAGATAACACTTATTCAGAATTTGCTAAGTGTGGACAGGGGAACAACAGCATTGACTTTGCCAGGGATCTTGCTAGAAAAAGAATCTCAGGCTCCAACCCACATCCACTGAATCAGAATTTGCATTTTACCCGGATCTCCAGGTGATTTCTATGCACATGGAGCTTGAGAAACAGTCTTTACATGCATAATCTCATTTCATTTTATCTGTCCAACACACTGTGGGCTAGTTTTTCATATGTGTGGGTATTGAGGCCTAGGGAAGTAACTTGCCTAAGGTCACACAGCTAGTAAGAATTCAAACTAGATCCCATCAGACTCTAGAACCCGTGCTCTTAATGGGTATACTAGTGATTCTCACAGTTTCATATGTGGAAGATTTTTCCTGAGGAGGAAACAGTATTAAAAATACTGTTTCTTGTGCTTCCTTCCTGAAATTCGGATCCAACCCATCTAGGGAAAGGCCCTGAAATCAGCATTTTAACCCACCCACCCATCCTGGGGATTTCAAGGCAAGTGGTTACAATTTGCAAAGCACTAGCACTTTACTATACTTTCTGAACGTACTGTTGGGGGAGAATACTACCCTATATTTCCAAAGCACTTCCAAATGAGGCCTTGGTTGATAGTAATAAAGACTTTCCCCACCTTGATGGACCCAGATCCCCTGGCAGCCTCTGGAAACCATTCCAAGCTTTGGGAGAGAGCATGGAGGAGATCCACCACAGCTGAATAAGGCTTGATTGAGTACCAGACAGACATTGCGGCCAGGTAAAGGAAAGATCCAGGATCCATTTAAGAACAAAACCAAAAGCTTGTTATTTTTCACAGTCTACAAAATTGAACGCAGGCAGGGATGTTGGTTACCTTTTAAAATTTTTATTATGATTTCATGTATAATTTAGATCACTGGATGGCTGTAACTCCTGCTAATAAATTGTGTACACCCTGAACACAATAAAAATCAACCAGCACAGCAGAATCGGTCTGTTCATTGTTGAACCCCTTGGGGCATGGCAGAGTTAAAGAACGATGAACAATAGCTGGCCACAAAGGTGCAGGAGCTCTCCTCTCCTGTTTTATTTCAACAGAGTTCATTTTTGAATATATGTATGTTTTTGATATACACTCTTCTTCCAAAGAGCTCAGGGTGTAACACATACACACAAGCATACTCACATTCCCTTTATTTGATGATTTCTACAAGTGAACCTAGGATTGATGTATGAAGAGAAGGGGAACTAAGGGGAAGGAACTGGAAAGAATAAATAGTAGTGAATTATTTGTAACACTCCTCATTTAAAAATTTTTTTAAATTTAATTTTTATTTTATATTGGAGTGTAGTTGATTTAAAATGTTGTGTTAGTTTCAGGTGTATAGCAAAGTGATTCAGTTATACATATTCATATATCCATGCTTTTTCAGATTCTTTTCCCATATAGGTTATCACAGGATATCGAGTAGAGTTCCCTGTGCTTTACAGTAGGTCCTTGTTGGTTATCTTTTTTATATATAGTAGTGTGTATATATTAATCCCAAACTCCTAATTTATCCCTCCCTTGCACCGTTCCCCTTTGGTAACCATAAGTTTGTTTTCGAAGTCTGTGTCTGTTTTGTAAATAAGTTCATTTGTATCATTTTTTTAGATTCCACATATAAGTGATGTCATATGATATTTGTCTTTGTCTGACTCCCCATTTTGAATCCGTTCATTCATTATTTTAGTTAATAGCCGTACTGAACATTTATCACACACCGGGCCATTTGGTAGATACTTGATTCTATCATGGCTTCCACCCTCAAGGTACCACAGTCTCCTGGAGGAGTGGGGGGAGAATAGGGGGAAAAACAGAAATACACAATTTTATCACATTAACTTAATGAAGGAAATGCCTCCCCCCAAATATATCTCCCTGGAATATATCTGTTATCAATAAGGAAGAAATCCAGGCCTTGGGAAATGTGATAATAGAGAGCAAGCCGTTATTTGGGGAAGGGCTACTTACTCATGTCAGACACTCGTCTCAGCAGTGCCATCTCTGCATAGTTATCTCTGATGTATAGACAAGGAGGGGAAGCTCCGGGATGGTAAGAATATCCCCCAGGTTACACTGGGGGAATGTGGCATAATCAGGACCTGCGTTTGTCAGACCCCAGAGCAGAACTTTTTTTGAACTTACCACCTTATTTCCATAGTTGAGAATGTTGAGAATTTGATAAAGAGAAGAAAGGAAAATCCACATGTGAAGAAAATTTAATTTAGAAAGTAACACCTCTAATGATTACTGCTGAGGTTTTAGAAATTCAATTCTGTGGTATCGGATAGAGTTTAGTGACTTTCAGGGTGAGTAGATGGCCTGGTCAAGGCCAGATGGGTGATTTCCTCTTACAAGGCCTGAAAGAGACCCTGTAATGAAATCCCACCCCAGCCTTCTCAGATGCTAATACTGAGTTTACCCAAAGGGGACCCTGGTATCATGTAGGATGCTAGATTTTGGTATGAGATTTTGTTAAGAGCCTTAAACCCAGAAACACAGATGAAATCAAGGGACTCAGAAGATTATACACTTCTATCCAGGTGTTGAGTTGTCATAGAATACCTGAGTATGTGGCTTTTCCCTGGCTGGTGTGTCTATCCTCCCACTCTGAACATCATGGTAAGTTGGGGCTGGAGTTAAGTTTAACAGTCTGTCTGTCTGTCTGTCTGAAGTTGCTAGAAGTGGTAGGAATCCAAGGATGTGTGAATCAGTTATGCTACAGTAACAAATAAGACTCCCAAATCTCAATGTTTATGATAATAAGGGTATATTTCTCACTCCTATGTCCCACAAAGGCTCAGCTGCTACTCTGTTCCATATCTCCATACTGAAACCAAGCTGATGGAGTAGCCTCTTCTGGGAACATTTCCTGTCATTGAGACAGAGGGAAAGAAAGATGGGAAACCATGTTCTTGGTGTCACTTCTGCCCACTTTTCATTGGCCAGGTGAGCCCATAGCTACTCTGGAGTTCAGCAGTGCAGGCTTTTATAATCCTCTCACAGGGAGGAGGATCAGAACATTTGGTGACGAGTAAATCAATCTACTACGATGAGTCAAGGGTTCTGAGGAATGAATTTGGGATCTAAATTCAGAAGTCAAGTACAATGGATGAAAGTGGAGGCTGAATTGGGAGGGAAGATCAGTGAGGCTAGAATCTACCAGAACTAAAGGAATGCAGGGATTCAGAGCAAGGGTGGGCTCAAGGGTGGACACCCTGGGTGGTTTTCATCCACTGACTTGTGACTGGCTGGGACACGGATGAACTGGATGGTTTAAATGTTCATGAATGTTCAGGCTTGGGGAATAGAACTCATTAGGGTCCATCAGAGTGGTGTGAGTTATCCATTTTGTTTGACTGGATCAGAGTTGCCTTCACATTATCTTGTCTTCAGCTCAGTAGAGCCTGCTCACCCTGGAGAAACTGAGGCAGCAGGCTGCTACACGAGTGATGGGTTCTAGAACACTTCCCATGTTTATAGCCTTAGAAGATCTTTTTTAGGACCCTTGAATGCTTTTTTCTTAAACGAAGTAACTTATATTGTACAAAACTCTTCCAACTCACTTTAAAGGACTTTTGATAACAAGTTGGTGAAGTTAGGAGAGCCTTGCAGATAGCAACTTGTCTGGGATAAATAATGATTTACTATGAGCAATAGTCAATATTGTTAAGTTAGCTTGGTTTGTTTTCCCATTACCTGGAGCAATAGCAAGGTATACTCTGCTACAAAGAAGAAAAGGCAAAGAGATAGTCAGATCAGGCAAAGGAATCCCATTCTTGTCCTTTTAGACCTTGAGAAAAAGTAGAAAGTGAATTTGGTTCAGCACTTTCTTTCTTTTTTTAAAATTAATTAATTCATTCATTATTTCTGTTATACATGTATTTATTCTTTTTCAAATTCTTTTCCCATTTAGGTTGTTACATAATATTGAGCAGAGTTCCCTGTGCTCTACAGTCAGCACTTTCTACCATTCCTTTATTTAGTGTTCATCTCACTAGTCTGGGACTTTTACCTGTCCCCCAACACGCCGTCCCACCCACCCCCGGCAGTGCCCTCTTGCATCGTCCTGCAGCACCCTACCCAGCTCTGCCACTCAAGTTAGAGTCTCAGTCTCCAAAATTCTCTCTTCTCCACTATCAAAATTTCCATTCAATTCCCTTGGTTGGGGACTTTGCTTAACAGCAATACCCGAGGAATCTGTAGATAGACTAATTCAGACAAAATTGTGAGAGACTGGTAACCAGTCAATATGTTAACCTTTTCTAGGAATATTTGCATTTCAAAGCTTTCCCAGGACAATGCTTTGACTAAGCACATACTGCCATAATAGTGGAATATGAGGCAGTGTGGCTTGCCAGTGGGGGAGCTCTTTTGTTAGGGGGTCTTTTCTGGATTATTCCCAGTCCCTTCTAAACAACCTGTATTTATCATACCCTCCAGTATTTGCTGGCACCCAGCTTGACACACAATTCAAGCAGCTGGGAAGCTGATGGCTTCTGCATAGTACTGGGCTACTTTCAGCCAGATAGTGTGAATTTCAAGTGCCTATGACGGCATGGCCAGGAAGAAGCTAGTAATTATAACACCATACATATCATCAGGCTTCATGACGAGAAAATCATGAGCTCCTAAGCACTTTCATATGGATTAACAGAGTTAATCCTTAAAAAGTCCATGATGGGGGCAGGCCAGGTTTGTTACCCCCATTTTATGGATGAGGGAACTGAGATTCAGAGACGTTAAGTGACTTATCTAAGTCACACAGCTAGTTAGTCTCCGCATACCTATTCCAGTGCATTTCCTTCATGTAGTGCTGCTCTGTCATCCTCTGGAACTGCCTGGACTGTGGGCACTTGGGGTTTGGATCAGGCAGGGCAAAAGTACAAGTTGGTAGGGGTAATGTTATCAGCCAAAGCCCCGGATATTCACCCCACCCCCGCCAGGCCAGTGCTTTGCTGCTGGGCATCACCTCAGCAGTGGGGGTGGGGGTGGGGGGAACAGGGCCAGGGCCTTGTTTTCTATATTGGTATTCTGCATCTGTGTGGGTATTGATTTCCTTCTCAAAGGGTTCCATCTGCCTTTTATCTAATTATGTCACTAATCTTCATCCCAGCCCTTTGAGGATTTTTATCCCTGTTCCGTAGAGGTGCAGGTTTCCAGGGTTACCAGAAATCCATAGATTGAAGCCTTTCTCTGGCTTTCTTGTCAAAGTCCTTATCAGTGGAAATCTTACTTTCCTCCACCTTTGTTTTCTGGATGGTGTGTCTCTCACAACTCTTCTGTTTTATTTCTTCTTGCAGTTAATTTGTTAAGAATAATCCTTAAGAACTGATGAGGATGATTATAATTTTTGTGACTTTCTGTTTGAATAAAAAAAAAAACAATAATCCTTGAGAAGCTGCTTGGTGCAGAAGAGGGTATAGAATAAATTACAGACCCTGTGTCCTCAGTGACAGTTAAAAGAAACCCAAGAACCTCTACAGCAAGGCCAATGTCTTGGGGGCTGCAGGTAGAGCTCTTCTCTTGGAATCAGCAGAGCGTGGATGGGTCTCTGATGATCATTAGCTGTGCGGTCCTGATCTAGTCACGTAATTGCTCCCATCTGAGTCTCGGCTGCTTCATCCCTGAGACGGGGACATAATAACGGCCACTTTGATTTGGGAGGATTCGATGAGATGATTTGTCAGATGGGGCTTCTCAGACTTTAATGTGCATAGGAATCACCTGTGGGAAATGCAGATTAAAGTGCAGATTCTGAATCATGAAGTCTGAAGTGGGGCCTGAGAATCTGATTTTTACCAAACTCTCCAATGATGGGACCAAGGTTGAGAACCACCGTCTAAAGAAATGTTGGAACAGCATGTGGCCACAGCCACCCACGAGTGTCTGAACACTGAAGGGAGAGGGAATCAGAGCAGCGTTTGTAAAGCTTCCCCAATTCATATTTAAGACCTGCTACAAATTAGTGTTTAAATGCAACATTTATTTTTTATATTTTCTTATTACAGAAATAATGAGTGGTATTTGTGGACACAAGGCTAACTCACATCCTAACACTTTCCTTGGCTGACATTCACACTGATTTACAGTGCCAGGGGCTAAAGGTTTGATAATATCCCAGCATCCTACTGCACAAACAGCTAAATTAAACTCAATACCCAAGACCTGTGTGATTAGAATAATGAACTATTTCAATCTACCTTGAAGACCTGTCAGTGGGGGGACTATTGTAGGAGCAGGAAGAAGACAAATTTGGGAAGCAGAAATTATTTCAAAAATAAGTCCTACCAACTGTTTACATATCAGATAAATTGTTGTTTGGGATGGTGAGAAATTTGCTGTTTCAATTTGCCTTAAAGTTTGATGGATTTTTGACCTAGAGGAAAACTTTCTCTTTTCTCATTTGGAGAAAGTGGGCAAAATCTTGTTATAGTCAACACCGTATTCCTTTGTATTCCCATGTCCAAATTCTCCATCCCACCCCCAGGCACTGGACAATCTTGGGAAGGGTTGTAGACCAACAACGCTGCCAACCCCAGACTTTTGTCATCTTCAGAATAAGCTAAAATTGCACAGTGCTTTATGGTTTAAAAAGCACTTTCACTTATCTTATTTGATCCTTATGACTCTCCTTTAAGCCAGATAATATTATCTCCATTATCAGTTTTGGAGAATTTATGTGATGTGTTCAGGGTCATACTGAAAGTGGTAGAGCTGCTCGAAGGCAAAACCATCTTTTGACCAGTTATTTATTTCTCTTTCCACAAAAATATATCTGACCTTATTCTAGGAAGGTATCTTTTCAATCCTGGACTCACATTAGACTCTTTTAAAAAATACGGATGCCCAGGTCCAATCCCAGATCAATTAAATCAGAATCTTTGGGATGGAGACAAAATTCATCTGCATTAAAAAAAATTCTGAGAGTGATTCTAATGTGCCTCCAAAAGTGAGAAATCACTTCTCGGGAAGACGTGGGAACTGCTAGAGGAAATTTTTTTTTTTTTTTTTTTGTCAAAAGGGCGGTATCTGTTTATGTAGGGCTAGATATTGTTGTAGTACTTGGTTCTTTGTATGTTTGATTTCTGGCACCTCTCTCAAAGTCTGGCAGAGTGGGGGAAAGAAACCAAAGTTCCAGCATCCCTATTATGCGTCAGGTGCTCTGTTGGTCATTTAACTGCCCTACACCTCAGTGAGATTGGTATTACTACCTCATTTGACAGAGGAGGGCACTGAGACATACCAAAGTTAAGTAATTCTTTCAAAATCATGCCACTTGTAAGTATCAGGGTTGGGATTTAATCTACACCTGTCAATGCCAAAGCCTAAGTGTGTCCCACCATGCCAGTGGTTCTAAACCCTGGCTGACATTTGCAGCAACATGGATGGACCCAGCGATTATCATACTACGTGAACCAACTCAGACAAAGAAAGACAAATATCACATGATATCACTCATACGTGGAATCTAAAATACGACACAAACTTATTTATGAAACAGAACTTATTTATGAAACAAACAGACTTACGGACATAGAAAACAAACTTATGGTTTCCAAATGGGAAAGGGGGAGGGAGGGATAAATTAGGAGTTTGAGATTAGCAAAAACAAACTGCTGTCTACAAAATAGATAAGCAACAAGGTCCTACTGTATGGCATAGGGAACTATATTCAATATATTGTAATAAACCATAAGGGAAAAGAATATGAAACAAACAAGCCAACCAACAAACAAAAAAACCCCTGCTGAGAGTCTGATTACCTGGACTGGAGTAAGGGCAAGAGATTGGCAAGTAGGGGCAAGACATTATATTTCAAAAGCCTCCCAGGTGACCCTAATCAGTAGTCAAGGCTGAGAATCACTGCCCCGCACTATTCTGTCTTTGCAAAGTGCTTAGAATACATCTGTTGAACTTGAAAGGTATTGGGGAAGGGCTACGTCAATCCCCATCCCTCCACCCCAAGTTAGGAGGGATAAAGACTTTCATTCCACAGAGAACACTTTTTAGAATATGAAATTGAATAGGAAATCTTGTTACATTAATTGTCAAACCTTTCTTGAGAATTTGTGCCTGAGGGCCTGGGTACCTCCAGGGTGGCCAGGCAGAGGGAGGTGGCATAGAGGAGGTAGGGGAAAGTGCAGAAAATTGAGCTGGGGGTCACAAAAACAAACTTGGACATCTTTACAGTTTTACCTGGAGTCAGTCTAACACTAGGAAGCAGCTAAGTCTTGCCAAGCAGATGTGATAATTTAGACCAAACTGTATAGGGAATAGCCCTGTGACTGGGAGATCATTAAGGGGTTTAGGAACACCTTATTAACTCCCTGAATCCTGGCATGATCTCTGGGAGAATGGATTTGGATATTGAGGGAAATATAGCAGATTTTCCCCTTGGATTGTGTGCTGGCTCCACTAACCTTCAGTGAGCCCCACGTGCACGAGCAACACGGCATGGGTTTCAGTCTCAGGGAAAGTGATTCTCAGGCACTGCCACTACTTCCAAAAGGCATAGCCAAGCCATCATTGTTATTTAAGATTACAATTAAGTGCTTCAGCATTACCCCAGTGAGGGGTGGGGTGGGAGACACTTGCATCTCTCCGCTAGTATTCCGACCATGTTAGAAGAAAACACAGTATAAATTTCTACATCAGTGTTTGAAATTTCTCCAAAGGCAAAATTCTTTTTCTTTATTTTATTTTTGGTTGCATTGGGTCTTCGTTGCTGCGCGCAGGCTCTTTCTAGTTGCGGCGAGCGGGCTTCTCATTGCGGTGGCTTCTCTTGTTGCAGAGCACGGGCTCTAGGCACGTGGGCTTCAGTAGTTGTGGCACACGGGCTCAGTAGTTGTGGCTTGTGGGCTCTAGAGCGCAGGCTTAGCAGTTGTGGCGCACGGGCTGAGTTGCTCCGGGGCATGTGGGATCTTCCCGGACCAGGGATCGAAACTGTGTCCCCTGCATTGGCAGGTGGATTCTTAACCACTGCGCCACCAGGGAAGTCCCCAAAGGCAAAATTCTTAGTCAATTGCCTTCAACTGGTTGCTCTCAACCTTCGTTGAACCCGAGACTCCAGACTTTCAATAACAGACTGAGGGTCACAGCTGAGTGACGCCAACCTGGAGAAAGGAAACCTTAAGATCCACATTAGACTGGGTCCAAATGAATTTGTTTTGGGCCAAAGATTATATGCTGCTTAAGCAGAAGGTGAATCATTGCTTCAGTGAAACATTTTGAGTCTCCTAAGCCAACATTTCAGGAAGGTCCCCTAACCTCTGTTAATGATGTTTGAATTGAATCCAAGAAGTGTTAATTGAAGGAATATTGAACTAGAAGATTCCAAGTGTAGTAAAGCAGAGTCCTCACCGTGTGTTCATCAGACATTAATCAAGCTGTTACTGTGTGCCCGGTTCTGGCCTAATCATGGGGGTATGAAGCTAAGTAAGCCAAGAGGCCCACAATATTTCCTCCACCTCGCCTGAAAAGTAGGAGCAGTATTTC
Source organism: Physeter macrocephalus (assembly GCF_002837175.3). Lineage (NCBI taxonomy): Eukaryota > Metazoa > Chordata > Mammalia > Artiodactyla > Physeteridae > Physeter > Physeter macrocephalus. The sequence continues at coordinate 40,043,242 of NC_041229.1, forward strand.
CACATCTGGTGTACAGATCAAGAGAAAGAGAAGAGAGGCAACTGGCATGGGCTGTCCACTTTGTTAGCTCTCCACTGCTCTCTCTTCCTACAGACCCAAGACACACAAGGAAGCAGATTGTAATAAGCCCAGCATATGGGTACCTCCTGACAATGAAAGGGTTTAGTCACAGCACTGTTTGGAGCTCTTGAAGGTAGTGATAATACTTGCCGACTTCTTCTGTGGAGTTCTGCAGTTCACTTTATTTTTTTTTAATTTTTATGGGAGTAGAGTTGCTTTACAATGTTGTGTTAGTTTCTGCTGTACAACAAAAGTGAATCAACTATATGTGTACATATATCCCCTCTTTTTTGGATTTTCTTCCCATTTAGGTCACCACAGAGCATTGAGTAGAGTTCCCTGTGCTATACAGTAGTTATCTCTTTTATATGTAGTATCAATAGTATTTATATGTCAATCCCAATCTCCCAATTTACCCCCTCCCCCACTTTCCCCCTTGGTATCCATACGTTTGTTCTCTACGTCTGTGTCTCTCTGCTTTGTAAATTGTTTCAGATTCCACAGATATGTGTTAATATTTGATATTTGTTTTTCTCTTTCCGACTTACTTTACTTCTTAATGAGGAAGGGGAAGAGGCTCACTCTGATATAAGGACCCCTTATTTGGTCTCTTAAAGCCACAGATAATTTTTATGGATCCTAAGTGTTACAGGCACTGGTTGGGTCATTTCACCTAGATGAGGATAATACATTATAGCAAGAGAAAATCTACCACTTGCCCTTTTTTCCATCATTAGAATGTAACTCACTTAACTGGGGCAAGAATGCTGGGTCTTGACCTTCCACTCAACAAGACACAGAGTAGGACTCCATCAGGCCAAAGGGAGGGTAAAGTAGGAAACATCTGGGGTCTGGGCATTAACCAGATCACTAGCTGGGGGTGAGCCAAAGACCCATGAGAGTGGGATATCAGTGGACAGGAACAGACAGAAGTCAGGTGACTCAAAAGTCTAGGCAAGAACCAAAGAGTGAATGGGTGAATTTTCTGGTCAGAAATAGGCTAAAAGCGAGAGGGCTGGGGAATCACTAAGGGCCAAGGCACTCCTAGATGTCAAGGTCAGGGTCAGACTAGGAGTTCTGAGAGGTGAGGAATCTTGGCAGGAGTAAGGTCAACGTTTGGGTGGGTATATGTACACACCTGGGAGCCAAGAGGTGAGAAAGGAAGGTAGCTGGTTAGGGCAAAGGAAAGTAGAGGCTATAGGTTCTTAGGAAGCTGTTTCTATTCATTAAAGCAGAATTAATCCTTCCATGTATATTCTTAGCCTTATTGTTGGACTTATGTGTGTGTGTGTGTATATATATATATATATATATATATTTATATATTTATATATTTATATATATAAATGTTACTTCCCCAGCAGACTTTGAGGCTTCCAGGGCAGGGGCTGCAAACTTGCTTACATAGGTTTGGCACACAGTAGGTGTTATTGGCTTTACCTGATTCCTCATGCAAGTTTCTTTACTGACCCCCTGAGGTTTCCACGTGGATGCTCAAACATATAGAAATGACATCTCTACAATTATCCAGGTCCTTTTTGCCACCATGTCTCTGACACAAGGGTCATACTGGCTTGCAAAACAGTGGCATAATGTTCCATCAAAATATTCTAATGAAGTAATATTTATTGAGATCTGCGGCAGCCTTGGCCTTGTGCTTATGGTGCTAACCTTAGTCAAAGTTACCATCAACGCAGCTGATTTTGTAAAACCAGCCCAAAAGATGCATCTCTTCTCATCCCACTGGTTATGAGCTGTTCTCTGGTAGCTCCCGGCATTCTGCTCCAGTTCTTTTATTTGAGTTTTTTTTTCTGGGCTGTCAATCTTCTAAAGAGACATGACATTTATTCTTCCTAATTCCCCAAACACTGTGATACAGTGAAAGCACTCTTATTGGCTGTTCTGTCTTTATAGTTTTTGTGAAGAAGGGAAAAAAGGGAGGGAGGGTAGAAAAAAGGAAAAGATCAGGGCTGCATCAAGGGAGAAAAGCAAAAGAAAAAAATAGAAGGGTGAGGGAAAATAAAAAAAAAATAATATAAATCTTGTTGACAGTTTGAGTTTTGCCTTATTCCGAAAGCAGTTTAAATCCTTCAGAGTTTCTCTTTCAAGCTAGTTCCCTGTCAGAACTTGAAACAACATCTTTTCTGCCTGGGATACAAGCTGTAGGAAACTGAAAAGACACAAAGACACCTACCTAGATTCTTTTCCTATTTAGGGTGTGTGTGTGTGTGTGTGTGTGTCTGTCTGTCTGCCTCTCTGTCCCTTAGTAGGGCTATGGCAACCACTTCTGAGTTTGAAAACCAAAGATGAATTCTCTCTTCTTTTCCCGAAACACTGGCTCTGCTTGTAGTTTGTTTTTTCACTGTGATGGCTTAGTGGATGGTACAGAGGACAGTAATTCAGCTATTTATTTTCAGGCCATTGATCAGCCAGGGGGCGAGGGAAGGGAGATGATTAACTTTCTTATTTCTCTGATTGCTTTGGAATTTTGAAGAAAGAAAAAACATTGTCCTTTTTCCTCTCTATCCTCCTGACCTGCCGGGATCCCGCTCTTCTCCTTTTTCTGCTTTCTGCCTATGAGTGGCTGACCTTTGTGTCCCAATTCCATGCCCTGTTCCACTAGGAATTGTGCCTCCCCACAGGATGAAGCCTTCTTTTCTGTCGACTCAGCAGGCACCATCAGGCAGGTCTTTCCAGTATCCTTTTCAGTGACTCCTTTAGTGATGCTCCTGACAAAAGATGAAATAAAAAGCTGAAACCTCAGGGCCTAGGAAGAAAAGAAGCAAACTTCTCAACAGTGGAATCTATAGCTGTCAGAGCATTAGTGTCTGTGTTTATGAATGTGTGGTGTGTGTGTGTGTGTGTGTGTGTG
>NC_041229.1:40047668-40053902 GCF_002837175.3 Physeter macrocephalus
TGTGTGTGTGTGTGTGTGTGTGTGTGTGTGTGTGTGTGTGTGTGTGTTGGGGGGAGGATGTGGTCACAGAGAATGAAGAGGAGGCCATGCTTGGATTTTCCTGAGGCTTATTTTTTCCCCGGTGGTTTAAATTCTGCCTCCCTGCCCCCACCTGTAGTGGCCTTCTAACCTTCCCTACCTGCCCTTCCTAGATTCCTTCCCTTGCTCCAGGATGAAGGTGAGGTAAGGGGAGGCTACAAGTACCATGTCACATGGAAAACTCTCCAGTGGATGTCGAGGTGACAGGAGGTGACACAAGGAGAAAGCAGAGGGAGAAGGGAGGGTTGGGATGGGATTACGAGCGTAGGTTTCAGACACAAGCCTAGATCTGAATGCCAAGGTTAGCACACAATAGCCATGTAGTCACTTAGCCTCTCTTGTTGCAGCATTGACGTCTGTAAATGGGAATACAATAGATTACGTATCCAGAGCAGTTAGAACGCTGTACATTTAATAAAAGCTCAATAAATATAGATATTATTAGCATTTACTGCCTGGAGGGCAAGAGCTTTGAAGGAGTGGTATATATTTATTTATTTATTTTTGGCTATGTTGGATCTTCGTTTCTGTGCGAGGGCTTTCTCCAGTTGCGGCGAGCGGGGGCCACTCTTCATCGCGGTGCGCGGGGCTCTCACTGTAGCAGCCTCTCTTGTTGTGGAGCACAGGCTCCAGAGGCGCAGGCTCAGTAGTTGTGACACACAGGCCTAGCCGCTCCACGGCATGTGGGATCCTCCCAGACCAGGGCTCGAACCCATGTTCCTTGCATCGGCAGGCAGACTCTCAACCACTGCGTCACCAGGGAAGCCTAAAGGAGTGGTTTTTATTTGAAGACCCATGAGCAATGTTTCAAAAGGAGCATGAAGAACACTAGCCACATGTGCCCTCCACTCTTCTACCACTTCTGTGCGCAAACAGGGGAATGGGCGAATGGGTCGCTTCCCTGTGAGAGGACTTCAAGGAGGTCTAGGGGAGAGGCAGATAAACAGTCAAGGATTCCTTTAAAAAAAAATCATGGCTTTATCTCATCTTCAACTAGATGACCCTCTAGGTCCTCTACAACCTATTTAATCTACAAATAAATGCTGGGGAGGGTGCAGAGAAAAGGGAACACTCCTACACTGTGGGTGGGAATGTAAATTGGTACAGACACTATGGAGAACAGTATGGAGGGTCCTTAAAAAACTAAAAATAGAGCTACCATACGACCCAGCAATCCCACTACTGGGCATATAGCTGGAGAAAACTCTAATTTGAAAATACATGCAAACCTATGTTCATAGCAGCACTATTTACAATAGCCAAGACATGGAAGTAACCTAGTGTCCATCAACAGATGAATGGATAAAGAAGATATGGTATATTTATACCATGGAATGTTACTCAGCCATAAATAGAATATCATGCCATTGGCAGCAACATGGATGTACTGGAGGTTATTACACTAAATGAAGTAAGTCAGACAGGGAAAGACAAATATCATATGATATCACTTATATGTGGAATCTCAAAAATGATAAAATTAACTTATTTACAGTACAGAAACAGACTCACAGACATAGAAAACAAATTTATGGTTACCAAAGGGGAAAGGGAGTGGGGGAGGGATAAATTAGGAGTTTGGGATTAACAGATACTACTATCTATAAAATAGATAAACAACAAGGGCCTACTGTATAGCACAGGGAACTATATTCAGTATCTTGTAACAAGCTACAATGGAAAAGAATCTGAAAAAGAATGTGTGTGTGTGTGTGTGTGTGTGTGTAACTGAATCACTTTGCTGTACACCTGAAACTAACACAGTGTTGTAAATCAACTATACTTTAATAAAAAAAGAAAAATTTATCTATATGAAAGTGAGGGTGGGTGAGAGGCATGCACACGTTAGCACTGAACTAGCCTATTGACACTGGGATCCTACGCTATGCCATTGTGAATACACTTTATCACATACCCAAACAATTCCTCTTCCTCACAGAGACGACCAGCCAGAGGTGATTAGCTTAGAGGGAAACGGGAAGAGGATGGGAAACAGCCCTGGGTGGGAGAAGGAGGTAAGACCCTGAATTGTGTTCACCACCCAGAGCATAAAACTTTGAAACCTATGGGTCTTAAATTAGTCGTTCTTCTACCCAGAGTTTCCTCATTAACCTAATGCTTTCCTTCTTGGAAGAAACCAAGACAGCTAGTTTAAGTTTTATTATTAATTTTATTCTGTCAATAGAAGTATCTCATATAGTGGAGGTTGCCGAGGACACACTTCATTTCTTGCTGGCCTTCACTGTTGAACTTGGCCGCAGAGGCTGTCTTCTCCTCCATCGCCTTGATGACTCCAGTGGCCACTGTTTGCCTCATGTCCTGCACAGCAAAACAGCCTGGAGGAGGAAGGAAGAATGAGATTTCTGTAAAGTGACACTGAAGGAAAAAGGCTCCTTGGCCTCAGTCAGAGGTGCTTTCCTTCCCAGGACTCCGCAGCCATCAGTCCCTGGCTCACCTAGAGGTGGGAACTCAGAGAAGGTCTCCACGCACATGGCCTCGCTGGGAACCATCTGCACTATGGCTGCATCAGGGCCTTGGGGTTGTCCTCCAGCTTCTTGCCTGAGGGCCGGTCAATCTTTTCCCTCAGTTCAGCAAACTTGCAGGAGACGTGGGCCGTGTGGCAGTCCAGCACCGGCATGGATCTGTCGCGAGTGATTCAAGATGATCCCCTGGTGAGGGGAGGAGGATGGAATTAGAAGAGATCAGATGGCACCTGTGATCTGGGGCCAACTCTCGGCCAACGTGTGCCTTCTGTAGAAGTCGGGGCCTGGCGGGGAAGGAGGATGGAATTAGAAGAGATCCGATGGCACCTGTGATCTGAAGCCAACCCTCAACCAACCTGGGGCTTCCGCTGAACTGGGACTACTTTCTAAGAAGTATTTCCATCACCACCAAGCACCAAGGTCCTTGACTTCCTGGGCACGTATCTGCACCACAAAGCTGCTGGCCTCCATGGGGGGTTCATTCTTGTTGTCTCTGACCATGTTGCCGTGTCAGATGTCCTTCACGGACACATTCTTCACGTTGAAGCCCACTCTGTCACTGCGCAGGGCCTCGGGCAGGGCCTCGTGGTGCATCTCCATAGACTTGACCTCAGTGGTGACGTTGCTGGGGGCAACGGTGACCACCATGCCAGGTTTCAGGAGGCCGGTCTCCACACGGCCCAAGGGCACAGTGTCGATGCCTGTGCAGTGGGAAGGGCACTCAGAAAGATTCTAGACCCACCCAGTGACAACTGACTTCTGGGGAAGTCCCTTGGTCCTGGGGCGCAAGGACCAAGGCACCTACAGGACTGGCTGTTTCTTCTGTGTATCAGATAATTTGGAAATGCTGGGGGCTTTACACTTTATCACAGCTCAGAAGTCAGGATCTGAACCGTGGCAAGTCAGACACCGGACCTCATTCTCAATTCCTTCATTCCTCAAGAAGCCCTGTCACCTCACCTCCAATCTTGTACACATCTTGCAGAGGCAGCCTCAGGGGCTTGTTGACAGGGCGAGTGGGCGGGACGATGGATTCCAGAGCTTCCAGCAGTGTCACCTGGGTGGCGTTTCCCTCCTTTCGCTCAACCTTCCAGCCCTTGAACCAGGGCATCTGCGGGAGGATGCAGAACGTAGTGGAGGTGAGCCTGGGGCATTGCTCTCAGCACACCCACCCCAGGACCAGGACCAGGACCCACTCTGTCCTCCCGCAGACCCGGCCCGCACTCACGTCGCTGCTGGGCTCCAGCATGTTGTCGCTGTGCCAACCCGAGATGGGCACGAAGGCCACGGAGGCTGATCTTCTTGATGTAGGCGCTCACTTCCTCCGTGCTCTCCTGGAAGCGCGCGGCGCTGCAGGCGGGCTCGGTCGAGTCCATCTTGTTGATGGCCACGATCAGCTGCTTCACGCCCAAGATGAAGGCCAGAAGCGTGTGCTCGCGGGTCTGCCCGTTCTTGGAGATGCCGGCCTCGAACTCGCCCACGCCGCCGGCCACGATAAGCGCTGCATAGTCGGCCTGCAGGACACAGACACCACGGGGTCAAGGGCTTAGTTAGGGGAGGGGTTGCCGGCCGGGCTGGGAAGCCTGCTAGAGTTTCGGGCAGGCCCGGGCCCCTTGGGAAAGCTCGGGGACGGGATGCTCCCCAGAAGTTGATAAAGTCGTGGGTCCCTTGGTTGCTGCTGTGCGCAGAGTTCCCGCCTCCCAGTTAAACTCTCACCTAGTCCCATAAATGAGCTTTTAGTTCCTTCTTCCCAGATGGACCCCAAGTGATCTACTTGTCTGGGCGTCAGAAAACCTAGTCCCTGCCCCAGTCTGAAAGGGGGCCCGTATCTGAGCCTCACAGAGTCTGTCCTCCTCTGGTTCTTTCAGAATTGATGATTGGCATGGATGAGGAAAACCTTCTAAGGCTTATGATACCCTCCTTCCCAGAGTCCCGGAAATAAAGCCTGAGTTTCCTCCCTTCCTCTGCGCCTGCCCCGCCCCCATCCGAGAGGGAGGGCCCTGGGAACATGGGCTGCTTTACCTGGGAGGTGCCCGTGATCATGTTCTTGATGAAGTCCCTGTGGCCCGGGGCTTCGATGATGGTGATGTAGTACTTGCTGGTTTCAAACTTCCACAGGGAGATGTGGATGGTGATGCCACGCTCTCTCTCTGCCTTCAGTTTGTCCAACACCCGGGCATACTTGAAGGAGCCCCTACCCATCTGGGGAGGGGTGGGGAGTGAGTAGAGCGCACTGATGGCGAGCAGACTGACCTATCCCAGGGAATTCAGTGGCGCCCTAGACCTCACAGAGCACCCTGCTGTCTGCGTTGGACCCACCGAGAAGCAGGACATCCATCCCCCCACCCCAGCTCCTAGAGGCCACCACCGCGCACGGGTGCCTTACCTCCGCTGCCTCCTTCTCAGACTTCTCGATGGTCCTCTTGTCGATCCCCCCACACTCGTAGATGAGATGCCCAGCGGTGGTGGACTTGCCAGAGTCCACGTGGCCGATGACAACGATATTGATATGGGTCTTCTCTTTGCCCACGGCGGCAGGATCCTTCCTTCGGTCACTGCTAGAGGGGAGCACGGGGTGGGTGAGGCCAAAGAGTTCCAGGCCTGCCTCTCTCCTTCCCTCCCCTCCACTCTGCTCCTGCCCAGCACCCCCCTCCCCACTTCACAGCCTAGCCCGGAGCCTGGAACATGGTAGCGTCAACTGAAAAGTAAAAGACTTGCCAGGCTCACGCCCCGGCAAGAGTCACGATCCCAGGGTCATAGCTGGTACTTCCAAGCAGTCCTGGCCCAGCCATCCTTTCTCCTGTGTGGGCCTTCCCCAGAACATGTTGGCCATCTCCATCCCTCCCATCCCTCCACTCCACCCCACCGCACTCCCCAGCCCCGGCCCACTTCTTGTACAAGAAACCCTGACACCCTGTAATTCGCAGTTTGTCCCCTGCCCCCTGCAAGTCCCTACCTCCAGAGCAGAAGGAACAAAGTCGATCCAGCAAGAGCTGCAGCAGCTGTGATAGTAGTGAACAGCTGTCTTGCCTCCTGCTTTTATAAACCTAGCACTGGACCTTCCAAAGCTGACACCAGAGCTGGAAGTGGTTGAGGAAATGCTACTCCCTCCCCCAAACTCAATTTCACAGACTGCTTCTCTGACCGATTGGACATTCAGATGAAGAGATGGTGGGTGACTAATGTTCAAAGAGCACTATTTACACTAGCCAAGACATGGAAGCAACCTAAATGTCCATTGACAGATGAATGGATAAAAAAGATGAGGTACAATACAATGGAATATTACTCAGCCATGAAAAGGAATGAAATAGTGCCATTTGCAGCAACATGGATAGACCTAGAGATTATCACATTAAGTGAAGTAAGTCAGACAAACATCATATGACATCACTTATATGTGGAATCTAAAAAAATGATACAAATGAACTTATTTGCAATACAGAAACAGACTCACAGACATAGAAAACAAGCTTATGGTTACCAGAGGGGAAGGGTAGGGGAGGGATAAATTAGGAGTTTGAGATTAACAGATACACACTACTACCTATAAAATAGATAAACAACAAGGTCCTATGGTATAGCACAGGGAACTATATTCAATATCTTGTAATAACCTATAATGGAAAAGAATCTGAAAAAAATATGTATAACTGAATCACTTTGCTGTACA
>NC_041229.1:40054199-40057612 GCF_002837175.3 Physeter macrocephalus
GCCTCTCCCGCTGCGGAGCACAAGCTCCGGACGCGCAGGCTCAGCGGCCATGGCTCACGGGCCCAGCCGCTCCGCGGCATGTGGGATCTTCCCGGACTGGGGCACGAACCCATGTCCCCTGCATCGGCAGGTGGACTCTCAACCACTGCACCACCAGGGAAGCCCTGTACTTCAATTTTTAAAAAGCCTGTTTTAAAAATGTGATACAAAATCCAAAATGTATAAGAGGATTTATACATCCCCATCCCAGTCTCTCAGTTCCTCTCCCCAGAGGCCACCACCACAACCATTTTCTTATATATTCACATGTATTCTAAATGTTTTAGCCTCCAAAACCCCATTTCAGAATATCCCCTTGTCCTTTAAGCCTGCATTAAAAACTAACTTTACATATGCTCTTTTATACTTTTGTGGGGAGAACTTCAAGGGCTATAATATCCAATGTGAAAACCTGGAGCTGCAAGCCAGGGGTGGGGGGTAGAGTGAAGCAGCAGAGAGCCCCCTCGCCCCTCCCCCTCCTCCCCCCACCCCCACCCCCCACCCCCTCCCATGCGCTAGAATGGCCTTGTTCACTTGCTCTCCCTTAGGGGACATTTGCTTCATTTGCTTTCCACGTCAGATCCCCGCCCTCCCTGTAGCGCAGTCCACAGTGAAGCAAGACAATGCTGAATTACACTAATACAGTGTGATTAGGAGAAGAGAGAGAAGAGCATACATGCTCAGGAGTTAATGACAGAGAAATGGAAGGAATGTTTCCTTCTGTTTAAGAGCCTGGAGAAAAGGCCTGTAAGCCCAGGAGGAAACGCTCAACTAGAAAGTAAAAGGGTACCAGGGGACAGAGGGTAACCCACATTGGTGACCACAAAACTGAAAAAGTAAGTGCTTTTTCCTCTCCTGTTGCTCCCAAACTATCTACTGATCTTATATTCTTGCCAAAAGCAACTTCATTCCTTCTGCGTTCCATGTGACATTGTCCTGGTCCGATAGTACAGCCTTTGTTGTCGATTGTTGATTTTGTGGAGAAGCCCTCACAGGGCTGCCCAGCCCCAGTTTTTACAGTGTGGTCTGATTTCACTGATTTTATAAGGTCAACTCATTAGAGGCAAGTTGGGGTGCCCCAGAACAGACAAGTAGTCTGCTAAGCCATTCACTTAAAATGACAGTAATAAAAATTTTAATAAATATCAATATTTGCACCATGGTTTATGATCGCTTTTAACAAGCAATTCTGCGGTGATCTTCAAATGATTTTCTTTAATAGGTGACCTCCCTGTTGTCAGATTTGATCTTGACTCAATGTGATTACGCTACCCCATCACGTGTGCTGGAGTTAAAAAGCCTCTTGGCTGAGTTCCACAACTGAACTCAAGAATCAGACTCCTGGGACTTCCTTGGTGGTGCAGTGGTTAAGAATCCACCTGCCAATGCAGGGGACACGGGTTCGAGCCCCGGCCTGGGAAGATCCCACATGCCGCGAAGCAACTAAGCCCGTGCACCACAACTACTGAGCCTGTGCTCTAGAGCCTGCGAGCCACAACTACTGAAGCCCATGTGCCTAGAGGCCGTGCTCCACAACAAGAGAAGCCACCGCAATGAGAAGCCCATGCACCACAATGAAGAGTAGCTCCCGCTCGCTGCAACTAGAGAAAGCCTGCACGCAGCAATGAAGACCCAACACAGCCAAAAAATAAATTAAATAAATTAATTAATTAAAAAAAAAAGAATCAGACTCCTTATGGATTTTTATAAGTGGTGGTCACTTCTCTGCATGAGTTGGGATGGAAGTTGTGGGTGATTTAAATTGTAGAATTAAAACCCACTTAAGTAAATGACTAATTTAGGTCCTCCAAAATCTATTTCCAGGCCAGAATTACCTAGATTGGGTCTCTGGACAACTACTGAGTAATTACTCAGTATACTTTCAACTTTATATTCTGCTATTTAGACATTAACTTATTAAGCCACAAAAAGTTCTTAAAAACGGGTTGTGTTGGGTAATCAAAAGGCTTTATTCACTCTTCAAGACTCAGTTTCTTCATCTGTAAGATGGGGGTGATAATAACCTATTTCTCAGAGTTATATACAAGACACGTGTATATGTACATGTATGTGCGTATGTATATGTATCTTATTTAAATAAGATCTTGTATACTAAGTGCCTAGCATAGTGGTGTCTGATGTGTTAGCTATTATTATAATTTCCAAACAGCAGCCCCCTCTAAGATTTTCCCAAAGTTCCTCAGTCTGATGTGTAAAAACAGTAGGCTCGGTTTGGTGTTTCCCTATTTTGACGTATCTTTTGCACACTTTACAGGAACCTGCAGATCATGCAGGCAGCATTTACTCAGATTGTGTCTACCATTAAATGATGTTCCCCCATGGAGTTCCTTTGTGGGTTTTTTTTTTTTTTTCAGTTCTTCTTTACTTATCAATACTCATTGACATGAATCTTTTACAGAAAGGGCTTAGATGGGGAATGGAATGTTCTGTTTACTAGAAGATTAACTTAAAATTAACTCTGAAGCCTCTTTTGTCCAGATCTTGTTGAAAATATTTCCAAATGAACAAGTCCCTTTTTCTGCCCTCAGTTCCATGAACATACAAAGTTCATCTTTCTGTGATGATAGGAACTCTCGGGGTGCCTGGGCTGTCACTCTGAATGCTGGCTTTTATCATGCAGGCCTGAAAAGGTAAAAGCTGAAAAGCAAGTGCTGGTCACCTTTGCCCTGTGCCAAAGTTGGCACCAAGAGCAACTTTTCACTGGGTTTACGAGAACTGTGTCTTATACCGTTTTATATTGTAGGCACTTGATAAATGTTTGTTAAATAAATGATAATTGCATCTTTGCTCCCTCAAATCCTCAGTCCCTCCTGCCACCTCTCTTTTCCATCTTTCCCCAAAATATTTAAGATAGCTTATGAGGATTCCTAAAACATAAAGAATGGAGGAGACATCACTTAAGGATAAATCAGTCTCAGCCACTTCTTCCCTTTCCTCCTGCTGCGGCCAAGTTTGTGTTCTGGTGGACCCGGTTCTGCTGCCACTGCCGACTGCACCAGGAATTGGGGAGTGGGGTGGGCAAAGTATTGCCTGGACAGACCTAATCAGACTCTCTCCTGGGAGAGAGACTATTCTCAGTGTCAGTGTGATGGTATTTTCTTCCAGACACCCTCCCTTCTTGGTTTAGTTAGTTTGAGTAGATTCTGTTTCATCTATTTAATGAATTTATTTATTTATTTATTTATTTATTTATCTTTTCGGTACGTGGGCCTCTCACTGTTGTGGCCTCTCCCGTTGCGGAGCACAGGCTCCGGACGCGCAGGCTCAGCAGCCATGGCTCACGGGCCCAGCCGCTCCGCGGCATGTGGGATCCTCCCGGACCGGGGCATGAACCCGTGTTCCCTGCATCGGCA
>NC_041229.1:40057689-40057951 GCF_002837175.3 Physeter macrocephalus
GGCCTCTCACTGTTGTGGCCTCTCCCGTTGCGGAGCACAGGCTCCGGATGCTCAGGCTCAGCGGCCATGGCTCACGGGCCTAGCCGCTCCGCGGCATGTGGGATCCTCCCGGACCGGGGCATGAACCTGTGTTCCCTGCATCGGCAGGCGGACTCTCAACAACTGTGCCACCAGGGAAGCCCTGAATTAATTAATTAATTAATTAATTAATTTATTTATTTATTTATTTATTTATTAACATCTTTATTGGAGTATAACTGTT
>NC_041229.1:40059404-40082389 GCF_002837175.3 Physeter macrocephalus
TCTGTTCTTAACAACAACAACAAATCCCTGACTAAAGCTGACCCACAGCTTGGCTGCAAGCTTTCTGCAGGATGTTCAAAGTCAGGAAACGTAGAGTAAGCTTATTTTTAGACAGTAGATCAGTTACTTTTTCAAATCATATGCTTCCCCTCCAGACATCTTTGCAAGTAAAGTATCTCTACATTTTAAGCAGTGGGTCTAATGGTTAATCTGAAAAATGTACAATAAATATAAAACAGAGTGGCAAAAATAAAAGTTTCGAAACACAGGGAAGATAATGTATTTATTCTATTTTTCGGATTAACAATCTGAAATTCCGTGGTGCATTTATTTTGGACACATTCATATTAGTCAGCATATTAGTCAGTTAGTTAAAAGTAACTAACATGCTGTTTAAAAATAAGTTTATCCTACATCCCCAGACTTTTCAGACATCCTGTGGTACCCAATGCGAACACAAAAACTTCACTACTATATATAGTTGAGAATGTCACGATATAAAACAGAATGTAACGGCTCAAGTAGTGATAATCTACTCTAAGGCAGATTTATCCTAAATTTTATCCTAAATATAAAATTTAGATTTATCCTAAATATCCTCATAAAAACCTCACTGTTTAACAGAGTGAACAACATCCTCAGCTGCATCTTTACAACAGCAGAATGCAAATTTTATAGTATCGTTTCTTATAATATCTTCCAATACTGGCAGATGGTGTTACTTCCAAGTGCAATTCAGGAAAAATGCACTTTGAGGGCAGAGGAGACAGTGGGCACGAATCACCCTTTTTGGCCTTGCTTCAGCCCAGCTTGCCATCCTTTGTTCAATTGGTTTCAAGACATATGTATTGAATACCTATTATGTATACTGTGTAAGTTGGAAAAACCTACAATTTTCCCTTCTCCTGTGAGTCTTCTTTACTTTCACACAGCTGACACTTCTGGTTACCAAATGTATGGGGTTTCCACCTCAACAAGTAATTCTCTGTAGGACACCAGCTGGGTGTTCTATACAATTTAACTCAATATTTAACCCTATCCATCTGGAGATGGTGTCAGATCCCACAGGCTGAGGGCTCAGTCCCACAAGAATGTTCCCATCCTCCTTCAGATGCCAATCACAAGTAACAGGTCCCCACATTATCCACAACTTCTGTCTTGGCTACTAATTGGAGGTTCCCACGCCCCTCTCCTCAGATTCAACTACTTTGCTGGAGCATCTCAGAACTAAGGGAAACACATTTACCAGTTTATTAAAGGATCTGATAAAGGATACAGTTGAACAGCTAGATGAAGAGGTACAACGGGTAAGGTCTGGGAGGGTCCTGAGCACAGGAGCTTCTGTCCCCATGAAGTTGGGGTGTGTCAGCCTTCTGGTATGGATGTGTTCACCAGCTTGGAAGCTGTCTGCATCTTATGCAATTGGGATTTCAATGAAACTTCCCCACCTAGATGTGATCTGTTATTGACTCCATTTCCAGCCCCTCTGCCCTCTCTGGAGAAAGGGGAAGGGGCTAAAAATTCCAAGCTTCTAATTATGACGTGACCTTTCTAGTGCCCAGTGCCCAGTCAGGAGTCATCTGGGAGCCCAGCCAGGAGTCACCTCATTAGAACAAAACATAGTCCAAGTGTTCTGCTCTTATCACTTAGGAATATACATGGGATTTAGGAGCCCTATGTCAGGACAGGGTCAAACACCAAATATTAGAACAAAAGATGCTCCTAGGGTTCTTATCACTTAGGAAATTACAAGGGTTTCAGGAGTCCTGGGTCAGGAGCCAGGGAAGAGACACCAACATATATTTTTATTATCTCAGGCTGTGCTAATTGCTAGGGATGCGTATGTTAATAAGGTAGAGTCACTGCCCTCATGGAGTTTACCATCTGGCAGGGATTAGAGACTTTAACCAAGAGATTGCAACCGTGACAAATAAAAAGCACCTCTTAGGTGCCAGGCCTTCTCCTGGACGCTTTACATCCATTATCTCTATTAAGTAGATCTTGTTATGCCCAGTTTAGGGTACTGGTGCTTAGAGAATTTAGGACATTCAGATTTGGGATTTGAATTCAAGTTTGCATGATTTGACAGTCTAGAATCTTATGCTATCCAATATGGCAGCCACTAGTCAGTCATGTGTGGGTATTTAAATTTAAAGCAATGTATATTAGATGAAATTTAAACATTTAGTTCCTCCATCACACTGGCTACATCTCAAGTGCTCAATAACCACATGTGGCTAGTGGCCACTGTATTGGACAGTGCAGATATAGGACATTTCCACTAGAACTCACAGAAAGTTCCATCGGACAGCACTGGTCTAGACTCTTAAAAGTCTAGACGCAAGCTCAACTTCAAGATCCTATGCCCAGAACAAATTTCCAAACCCCAGGAGTCACTATAATCAGCATTGTTTCTTTTCCCTGAGCCATGAGTAAAGAAGCTTCTGAATAGGGACTTACCCTGGCACACTTTTTGAATGTTGCTGATCTTGGACCTGACCTTGATTTGGAGGTGAATCAGAGGTTGCGTTTGTAATGGGAAGTGTGCACAATTTAATGCGATAATAAATCATACCCTTCAGTGTGAAGCCTGGCACATAGTAGGCACTCGATAAATGTTAATATGATATTAAAGAGTGTGGAATGTGGAGTCACATTACTGGATTTGAGGCCCAGTTTATCACTTTCCAACCGTGTGGTCTGTACAAATCAATCAGTTTCTCTGAACCCTAATTTCCTTAATTATAACATGGAGATAATATCTGACCCTGGAGACTGTGAAGACCATGAGCTATCAGATATGAAAACCTTCTGTTAAGTAAAGACTTCGTAAAGTAAGGTATTATTTTTGCCCTCCTTTGTGCCCTGAAAAAAATGATTAAAATAATAAATTCCTAATCATAGCTTGTTTACCTGTCCTTTGCCTCTTTTTCCTGAAAATGGAGGACAGAAAAGATATGGTTTATTGAGGGCCAGAATTACATGAGACTACTCAGGTTTTACTGCAGTAGAAAGAGGAAAGAAAGAATAGGGGAACAGTGTGTGCCAGCATAAATCTTCGCTAATTCCCTGATGGTCAGGGTTGCAGGCATTGCCCAGATGTCTGTGGAGCAGATGCTCTCCTGTGTCTTGCATTAGTGAGTCCAGATAGGCCTCAGAGAAGGGCTCCAAGTGGACCCCATGAACCACCTGTGACTGCCCAAGTGCTCATGCACAAGTCCTGGGGGGCAACTTGCCTTCGGGGCCTCTGTCCTCTCCTAAACAGGGTTGTGTCCTGAGAATGTCCAGGTGGCAGACTGCCAGACGTGCAGGAGAAACAATCTACCTTAAATCCAGCTCTTTCCATCTTTCCATTCAGGGACTGAGGGTTACGAGGAAGTTTTAGCCCACTTTTGAAAAGGCTTGTTAGGGCAATTCCTTTTTCTCCCATATCTGCAACCCATACTTATAACCTCAAAGTCAAGATCCTCCCCTGAAGGTCCCTGAGTCACCGAGATCATCATTTCCCTGCTGCCTACCCTTCTTCACCACTTCCCAGCTCCCACTTGGTTCTCTGCCTGCCCCCCAGGGCACAGGGCTCCCAGTAGGAAGTTGCCCCTTTGTGGGGCATCAGTGGAGGGGTACGAGTGGGCAGTGCACACACCCCCTTTACTGTCCAAACCCTTTGCTTCCCACAACATCATCACCCAAGAGTCAATGAATGGGTGTGTCAGACTTTACCAAAGAGCTAGCTTAACTAGAGGGAATGATGATAAATGGGGGTGAGGGGAAAGGGTCTTAAAGAAAAACCAAATGGCTGTCCTCAAGGTCAATGGTAAAGCATGAGTAGAATTCACCCTTCAGAGGGGAACCCTGGTCTGGGGGGGGCACACCCCAATTCCCAGCCAGGATCTCCATCCTCAGGTAGAGCATTCTTCTTCAAAGCTCAGAGCATACAAAACCATCACCTTTTAATGGAAATTCTGCTCCCCACCCTTAGGAGTATTACATAACAAAAATTCAACTGAGTAAATTTGAAGATTGACTTGGTTTTATTCAACGATTGATGAATCAGGCAACATTCCATCTAGCAATAAAAAAGGAGCTCCAATGAGTTGTAGAAAAGGCAGGCGGAGAGGGGCAGAAAAGGGAAACTATTAGCCAAAAATGCATTGTTTTAGGCAGGCTCGCCCTCCTAAGGGGAAAGGAAGGGAACTATTGGGTGCTAACCAGGTAATTCCAGGTGGAATGGTTAAAGGTTACAATCTGGGGGGAGGTTGTAGCTGTAGTTAGGTTGGGTATTATGTCTTGGTTTGCTGACTTGGGACCTTAACACAAGTGACTTCATTTGGGGCCCGTTGTTTCTTTTTAACAGGGTTTTTTCTGGCCCTAAGCGCTGGGAACACAGAAATCCCATCAGTACATTTCACAAAGTCTCTGAGTTGTACGGACAAGTCTCAAATGTAACAGAATAGTTTAGGATCGGCTTTAACTTGTCCTCTTCAAAGTCTCTTAGCTGAGGAGAGGTGCACATGGGCCTCTTCAGCTTTCTGGGTGATCCTAGATATAACTGTTAGGGCACTTGGACACACTGGCACACTAACAACACACACACACACACACACGCACAATACAATCTAAATCCATATTGAGGAGATGAAACACATTTCTAACCTGCAGCATGGTCCACGGAAGTACTCTGGCCCATCGGTGAAATAAAATTATTTTGAAGGCAGGACTAGAAAATTTTTAAACATAAAATTCTCTCTCTGCTCATTTGGGGTACTACTCTTCTTTGGTGTGCACTGTGCATCTGCTTTACACCTAACCAGACCTCCTTAGAAAACACAGGAATGCCTGCTCGACTGAAAAGAGCAATTTTCTCCTGGTGCAAGAAAGGTAACTCCTTAGGAGATAACACTCCTTTCTCAATCCTGTAAGGGGTCACGATGGCCCACTACCCACCTTGTACATGCAGTTCTGGACTATATAAACTGTCAGTATGTTACTTTGATGTATAATCCTTTGTCTCGAAAATGTATATGACTGCTTTGACCTCTAATGGGTGAAACGGTCCTCAGAACTTTCTGAAAGACTGTCTCCCAGGTTATAATCCTCGGGTTGGCTCAAATAAAGTTCTCTGTTTCTTTCTTAGATTGACTGTTAATTGATTTTTCGTTGGCACCATAATAGAAGTAGAACATTATACTATTATGCAGAGTTTTGTCAGTCTCTGTACGTTCCTTTTGCCATGCCTTCTTGGTGTAGGGAAAACTGACCCATTTTGACCATCCACTACTTGGCTACCCAAAAATATCTTGTCAGGGCTTGAAAATTAAAGTTGTTTGTTCAGTTTTTACTTTTGGGGATGCGTTAGTTTGCTAGGGTGGCTATAACAAAGTACCACAGGCAGGGTGACTTAAACAACGGAAATTTATTTTCTCACAATTTGGACTCTGGAAGTCTGAAATCAAGGTGTCAGCAGGATTGGTTTCCTCTGAGGTATGTTTCCTTGGCTTGTAGATTGCTGTCTTCTTCTGTGTGTTCACATTGTCTTCCCTCTTTGTGTACATGTAAGCAGCTCTTTGCAACCCCATGCTCTACTCATCTCCAGCCCTAGCACGCCTTTCAAATCTTTTAATCACACAATACCTTGCCTAACTTTTCGGTTCTTTCTGTAGATCAAAGAGGTAGAAATGAAGGGTAAGTAATCAACAGATAACCAGATCTCTTCCCTAGCTTCCCCTTCAGTAATCTGGTGAACAAACTGTATGACCAAACTGTGAACAAGATAACATCTAGAGGAAGATCATGAGGAGTTGACCAGCCTGCACACAATGGAGGATGTCAACGACTCTGACCCCCTGTCTCAATGATTAACTGAGATCACTTCCCTGTTTCCCTTCAAAAGCTTTCATGACCAAGCAGAATCTTCGGAGGTGGTTTCTGGGGGATGCTGAGTCCACCATCTCCCCAGATAGCCGGCATTCTGATTAAAGGCACCTTCCCTTTCTACCGTTCGTATTGATTCTGTAAGCGATGAGCATCGGGGCCCGATTCGATAACATACCCATATCCTAATCTCTTCTTACAAGGACAGCAGCCATATTGGATCGTGACCCACTCAAATGACCACGTTGTTACTGAATTTGCTCTTTAAAGACCCCCATCTCCAAATACCGTTGCATTCTGAGGTTACTGGGGGTTAGGTTTTCAACATATGAATTCTGGGCAGGGAGTGGGGGGTAGAGGGAGAGACACAATTCTGCTCATAACAGGGGACGAAAATTCAATTCTCGGGCTGGGTGTTTTTCAGCATGTTCTGAAATCTTTGTATTCTGAAGGAAGGCAGCAGGAGGTGCTGTCGTCTCCCAGTCCTAGAGACCCCCAGGGGCACAGATGGGTTGGAAAGGAGGTGGGATTTCTCCGGTGTCTACACAAACAGCGAATTCATTCTACACAGTGCTGCAGGCCTACCCCTTGTTGTTACCAGCAGCATACCACTGAATGCCTATTCTCGGAGAATGCCAGAAGATTCCCCATGACCTCTAACATCAATTTAGACTCGGATAATGAGTTTTCCTCTCTCCCATTTTTTTTTTTTTTCTGAAACAATGCTCTGCTTATTATGACTCCTTAATAAAAAGTCTTGAATAGAAGCTATTGTGATAAGGCTTCGGAATCCAAAGGACCTGCCCCATGCAGAAGCTCCACCCCTTACTGTGATCTCAGGGGCAATTCACTCAGCTCATTCCACAACCATTTACTAAGCACAGACCATATGCCAGGCATGGTGCTAAATCTGAGAGCCACAGAGATGAATAAGATCAAATTCCTCCCTCCAGGGGTCTAGTAGAGGCTGAGGGAAAGTAAACAAATGATCAGCACACAGCATATAATAAGGGCCATAAGAGCAGGCTGCAATGGGAGTTCAGAGCCCTGGGGAGTGGGGGGCAGGAGGGGAGGTCAGGGAAAGGTTCTCAGAGGCAATGACTGAGTGATCCCAAAGGAGCAAAAGAAGGTAACCAGATGGTGAGGGAGGGGAGCATTCCAGGTGGAGGTGGGGTAACCATCCATAACATGGGGATAGGACCACCTAACTCAGAGAGCTCTTGTCAGAATGGATGGTGAAAAGTTGTATGTATAAGGTGTCCAGCCCAGTCCGTGATAGGTGCTGACCAAAGGTAGTTCAGGGGGCCCATTCTGCCCTTTGAACTCTTGTATTCTCTCCTCTCGTTTCTTCTTTGTGGCAAGGCCGATCTGGGACTTAGCAAGATCTCCCCAAGATCAGTGTGAATTTAGGGTCTGGCGAAGATCATCCTTTCTTTGCTATGTCAAAACCACCCATAGTTTATGCATCTTAATTCCAGAAGTTGCAAGGGGATTCAGCCACCTTCTCGATGGAAAATAAGGGAGTCCAGGAATGCACAAAAAGAAGCACAGTGGAATGGTTTGAGAGTGCTGGTGCACGCCCCGAATTATCCTTTGCATGATCATTTCTATCACGGTAATTAGACTCTGTAATTAAAAATCACTAATGTTTCATGACAGCCTGCAACTGGATTTGGGGCACAAAGGAAAAGGTTGGGGGTGCGCTGATATGGGATGGGGACACCAAACACACAGATACTGTGCTGAGAAATGGTGTCATTCACTACAGGGCCATTCACTAACAAAAAGTCTTCTCATTTATATACAGAAATAATGAGGCAAAGGAGCAGCTTTTAAAAAATAAAAAAGACAGAGAAGATAAGCAAAAAACGAGGGATCGTTTAGAAAGCCACAGTAATTTACCTGCCTGCTTTCCTTTTCTGGGAAGATTTTTATCTCTGCCTGCATTGTTGTAAATTACTTAGTAAAGCTGAAGTCAAAATTGGTTTTCAGTTTCTTCCACCTCTATTTGACCCCTGTGTAAACAAGAAGCCACATGGGTTTCTTCATATTCTTAGCTGTGTAACAGCCCCCAAGAAACCAGGATTTCTGTTTCCAATTGACCGTGACCATGGGGCTAACAGATCAACGATGGCAGGGAATCAAAAGTAGGTTCCTGGTGCTGCCACGGAGGGGAGGGATTCTCCAGGCTTCCTGAGAGCAGGGCACCTGCTGGGTTAAGCAGAGCCTGTCCTTGGTACCCTTGCAAAGTGGCCGAAGGAAGGGAACCTTGGAAGAAATCTAGTTCCATTCTCACCCTTGTCGGAAAGGGATTTCTTCCTCCAGTCTCTGAGAAGGTCTGCATCCTGCGAAAATAAATTAGGCAGAAAATTACTTTTTGACAAACTTGACTGAGGCTGTGAAAGTCCTTCTAAGTTTGAAGAGTGATTGGAACTGAAGGGTTTTGTTTTTTTAAAATGATTCTTTCTCTCTTCTTTCCTTTTTAAAAAACAGATTGCCCCAGGGGAAAGAATAGGAATTCAGGTAGACGGTGAGTCCTTTTCTAGTTTGTCTGATTCTGATGGGGAGTTCTTATTTTCATTTGCATGTCAATACTCAGGGCCCTCTTAGATTTTCTAGGTATACTGGATCAGTCTGAATTTTCTATTATTTTTCATTGCACATGTATCATGTTTATGGATTAAGCAGGCTTTCCTACTAGTCTTGGGGGAATACGACCATCATATTTAAGCTGTTGTGTCTACAATTATGTGTTATCTGTTGCTGGGTAACAAAGCACCCTAAAGCTTAGCATCTTAAAACAACCAAGATTTATTGTTTTCCTCAATTCTGTGGGCTGTCTGGGCAGTTCTTCAGTTCCACATGGGTCACGCAAACAACTGCGTTCAGCTGGCAGATGGGCTGGACTGGAAGGTCCATGAAGGCCTCTCTCTCATGTCTGGGGTCTGGGTGCTGACAGTCAGCTGAGATAGCTCTGCTCTCCTCCATGTGGTCTGTCTCTGCACACGGTCTCATCCTCCAGCAGGATAGCTTGGACTTCCTTACAATATGCTGCTGGCTTCCAAGAGCATGAAATCAGAGTGCCAGACCCCTTAGCCTCTTAAGGGAAAGGCCCAGAACTGGGTACAGTGTCACTTCCACCATATTCTGTTGGTCAAAGCAAGTGACAAAGCCAGCTCCGATTCAAGGGAAAGGGAAACTGATTCTACCTCTTGGTGGGAGAAGCAGCAAGGACAATTAGGATGGGGAGGAGATATTTGTAGCCATCTTTGGAGACATCTACCGCAATGGTAAAATGCGTCCTAAACTGATGCTTAAAAACATATTCTGGGAAATTGGGGATTGTCATTATTGCTGAGTGGGTGCTGGATGGACTGATGGTAATTAATAATGATAAAATTTATAGCTACTATTCATTAAGCACCTCCTTAATGTGTGCTAGGCAGGGTGTTAGGTGCATTATCTCTGTCTTCTAGAAAACAACTCTGAAAGGGTGGTATTATTATATCCATGTTACATATTGGGAAATTGGGGCTAGAGATTCTGTAACACAGGGGTTCCCTGTAGCAAGCTGTGAAAGATGCTGAATGGGGCCTGCTGCCTCTTTGCCATCCTCCCTTCCCCTGTCTCTCCAGAATGCCCCACTTTGGCTCTTCACCAGCCTGGTCCACACCAGTCAGACACCCTGCCGCCCTTCCCTGTCTGAAGGTCTGTTATGACGAGACTCTATCCAAACTTGCTTCCTGCTCAGTGACAGAAAGTGCTAAAGGGTTTTTAGTTAAACGTATTCCATTAAATACGTTATTCTTTTAAGTTGTCAGCCTTGACTCACCCAGTTTTTCTTTTTCTTTTTTTTGTTCTTTAAAAGGTACTTAGCCCAGAAGAGTCAAGAGATTTTTGAAGAATTTAGAAAGGTACTTGCTCTATAGCTATTAAGACTTATTATGAAGCTATATTGACTTAAAAATGTGGTATTAGTGCCAAAGTAGACAGCTGGGACAGAGTAGA
Source organism: Physeter macrocephalus (assembly GCF_002837175.3). NCBI lineage: Eukaryota > Metazoa > Chordata > Mammalia > Artiodactyla > Physeteridae > Physeter > Physeter macrocephalus. The sequence continues at coordinate 40,069,284 of NC_041229.1, forward strand.
GCTGACGCTCCACCCCAGCCCACATAGTGAATCCCATGTAGAAGAACGGTTCCACCAACAAGGCTGGAGTATGAGTCCATGGATAAGAAATGGACCTTTCAAAGAATGGTTCTGGGTAACCAGCCATGCATATGGAAAAGTACAAAATTAGATCCCTACTTCACAACATACACAAAAATAAATTCCAGGTGGATTGAAGGCCTACATGTAAACAGGTGAAGAAAATATGCGACTATTTCTAGAAACTTAAGTGTAGAAAAGGATTTCTTAAATAAGACACTAAAGTTCAAACCATATTGAGGAAAATGGTTAACTCAAATGACATTAAAATGTAGAATGTCTGTGAAATTGAAGATGCCTATACCCCATAACCCAAGTATTTGGGTTACAGGTAGATCTAGAGAAACTCTCCTATGTAAGCGTGAGGAGGAATACAAGGTTGTTTATTGAAGCACTGTGACGTAAAAAATTAGAAAGAACCTAATTGCTCCTCAGCAGGGGAGTAGAAAAATAAATTGTGGTTTATTCATATAATTTAATAATATTAGCAGTTAAAATGAATAAACTAGATTATATGTAGCAACATGGAAAAATCTCAAAATCATGGTGAGTGAAAAAAGCAAGTGCAAAAAATTTGTATGGAATGATGCCTTTTATGAAAAATCTTAAATGTAGATGGTATTGAACATTTTAAAATATAGCTACTTGCATATGTAGAAAAACATAAAACACGCACAGGAAGATACACACCAAGTTGAAAACAATGGGAAGGAGGAAGGAAAATAAGATGGTACATAGTGGGCTTCATATGTATCTTTATGGTTGGTTTCTTAAAAATAATCTGGACTAAGTATGGTGAAATATTAATATGTGTTAAATCTAGGTAGGGGTAATGCGAGCTTTTATTAAATTACTATATTTTTCTTATGTTTTAAAAAGTTAATGTTTTTAGAGCCCTTAAAGAATGATAGCAAAGCTGTGAGGTCCAGGTCGGCATGAGAGAGACAATTTGGAGGGAAGCTTGTGAAGTACCTGTTGGCTGGTCAGCTTTCCATCCCAGGACCATATCCTTCAGACTCAGCCCTGGTCCAGCCAAAGCTCCAGGCTCCTTCCACTGCTGCTTTCTTCTGACCCGATCTCCAAGCTGCCTTTGGGGATACCCGCCCCCAATGCAAGTGGAAAACAAGTTAAGTCTTTGCTTGTCTCTACTTACCAATTCCAGTTACCCAAGTTCATTCCTATTCTCCTTTTCATCGTTAGGCATTTGAATACCAGAGATAAATAATGATGATGCTGTTGAAGAAAGAGAGGAAGTCCACAAGGCCTTACTTCTTGAAAAATCTTTATGTTTTTCAAGGCTGTGTCATCTCTACTATTTCAGTGGCTTTTCACATCAAGCCTATAGACAGAGCAGGTGTTTTTATTCCCATATTACTGTTAAAGAAACTGAGTCATTGAAGAGCTTAAAAACATGGCTGGGCCATCAAAATGACTGGTGAGATGGCTGGTACTAGAAACTGTTCTGAAGGCCCAGCTTAAGGCTCTTTCCAATATAATGAGCTGAGCGTGGTATGTGGTATTGTAACACCATGGGTCCCCAAGGGAGCAATCGGAGGGATCCATCACCGTAGTGGGTTGAATTGTGTCCCCCTGAAAGATATGTCCAGGTCCTAACCCCCAGTACTTGTGACTGTGACCTTATTTGGAAATAAGGTCTCTGCGTATGGAATCAAGTTAAGATGAGGTCATACTAGATTAGGGTGCGCCCTAAATCCAATGGCTTGTGTCCATACAAGAAGGGGAGAAGAGACACAGACACACACACAGGAAAGAAGGGCATGTAAAGACAGAAGCAGAGACTGGAGTGATACAGCTATAGCCAGGGAACACCGAGGATTGCCAGGAGCAGCCAAAAGCTAGGAGAGAGGCCTGGGGGACGGGAGGGGGGCTCTTCAGAACCTCTAGAAGAATCAATGGAGAATCCATTGCCCCCACTGACATCCTCATTTTGGACTTCTGGCCTCTTGAACTGTGAGAAAATAAATTTATGTTGGTTTAAGCCATTCAGTTTGTGATAATTTGCTATGGCTGCCCTAGGAAACAAATACAACCTACAGGCTTGGGGTGATTCCAGTGGAGGTGATGTCTCAGCTGAGAACTGAAGGGCTAGAATAGGGATGGTGCTGGGAAGGTGTTCAGCCGCAAATAACAAAAATCCCATCCAAAGTGGCTTAAACAAATAAGGTTCCTTTGTTTTCACATAACAAGAGGCTCAGAGATAAGCAGTCCAGGGTTTGTGTAATTGTCCATGCCATAGGGGACCCAAGCCCTTCCATATTTCTACTCTACCATCTCTAACTTGTTGGCGTCTTTTGTCCTCATGCTTGTTGCTTCATGGTTGAAGCTGGCTCCTGAGCCACTCAGCCACACATCTGCATTCTAGGCAGAAAGAGGATGGAGGAAAAAGGAAGAGCCTTTTTCAAAAATCACCAGCAGAATTCTACTTAGATTTCTATGGCCAGAAGTGGCTTACATTTCATATGGCCATCCCAGTTGCAAGGAAGGGACATAGATCTTTGTATTTTTAGCTTTCCAGCCTCTAAAATAGAATGTAATAGAAGGGCACACGTGAGAAGAAGTTGATAATTGGTGTTGAGTAAGCAATTCTACAATACCTCTAAAGTACCATTGTTTTAGATCAAATTTTAGGACTGGCAGCATGCATTGAGAAAATCAAAATAATAGTAGTTTAAACACGTAAGAGTCTGGATGTAGGCAATCAAGTGCTGGTATGGAGGCTCCACAATCATTGAGAGAAAAGATTTCTTTTATCTTTCTTTTCCTTTATCCTTAGTGTTAGCTTCCATCTTCATTGTGGACTCATAAACCAAAATGGCTGCTGAAGTTCCAGTCATCACAGTTTCATTCCAGAAAGCAGGAAGGATGAAGGGGGATGGCAAAATAGCATACTCTAGACAATTGTCCTTCTTTGGAAGAGTCTTCCAACCAATATCTCCCATTCTACCTCACTGACCAGTATAAGAGAGAAGAGAGGGTGAAAAAAATTGCTTTTATTGCATAAAAACAGGGCTGTCTCAGTAAGGAAGAAGAAGATATGTATTTGGGTATGCAATAAGCAGCTTCTGCTTCATAGGGCAAGTTAGTTTCAACTCAAGTGGCGATTTTAACTTATTTGTAGTGATTTCCCAGAGCACTGTGTTCAAAAAGATTCTGAGGCAAGGATCTGGGCTCAGCGTGTAGAGTGCAATGGCTGATTATGGATCTTGATCATGGTCATGAGAGTGGGGGGTAATGATCTGTATATATGTGTCTTGAATTTGCTATTCCTGGATATGCTAGCCAGAGAACACTGGGGTTTAAGAAAACAAACAAACAAACAAAAAAAACACGCCTTATATCCTTCCCTTCCCTTCCCTGTGTAGCTCCTGTGCTGGCACAACGCCTGATGCCTTACCGGCTCCTGCACAACAACTGGTTGTTGAATGGATTCCTCTTCCCTTGGAAAGGGTGGGAGAAGCTCATCTGCTGGTGACAAGGGTGACTGTGGGAAGATGTATTAGTTTGCTGGGGCTGCCATAACAAAGTACCGCAGACTGGATGGCTTAATAGAAGCAATTTATTTTCTCATGGTTCTGGAGGCTAGCAGTCTGAGATCAGGGTGTACGCAGGGTTGACTCCTACCGAAAGCTGTGAGGGAAGGAGCTGTCTCAGGCCTCTCTCCTTGACTTGTAGATGGCCATCTTCTCCCTGTGTCTTCACATGGCCAGCCCTCTGTCTGTGCCAGTGCCCATATCTTCCTCTTCTTATAAGGACACTAGTCATATTGGATCAGGCCCATCCTAGGGACCTCATTTTAAGTTAATTACTTATTTAAAGGCTCTATCTCCAAGTACAGGCACATTCTGAGGTACTGGGTGTTAGGACTTCAACATATGAATTCTGGCGAGGGGTCGAGGTAGGGTTCGTCCCATTACAGCCCATGACAGAAGATGTTCTTTTCCCCTCTGACTGTGTCAACCTGCCAAGCAGCCCAGGGATTTAATAACATTGACATCCAATTACCAATCCCTTATACTTCAGTTTAAATCAAAGTGATACATGCGTGTGCTTTAAGAAGAAATCCAATTGTTCTGAAGAGCTTATGCTGGAGGATGGCAGTCGCCTGTCCAGCCCCTCCCTCACCCAGCCCATCACGTATGGACCACTTGCTTTAGTTCACGTGCTGACTCCTGCCCTGACTTTTTTTCTTTTTTAAATAGATCTTTATTGGAGTAAAAAACTAACTAAATAAATAAGCTGGAGCTTATTTAAAGACTATCACTAAAGAAGTCTCTTCCATACCAAAACAAGTGGTTGAAGACGGGAAGAATCCAATCACATGTGTTATGTGACATCAAGAAGCAGGAGAACTTGTTGTCTTCTTATATTCGTGTGGCATCACAATTGGTGACAGTTGTGCCCTGGGGACCAGGACTGGGAGTTCGGTCAGGTAGGAAAGGGGCAGAGAGCTGGTCCTGAGACGTGAGTTGCAGCAGAAAAGCAGGCAGGCTCCACAGGTTAGAATAGGGAAGATTGATTCAGAGGCTGGGAGGCCAGGTCCGGGAGTGTTGAAGGAGTGGGATCCGCAGTCAGGCGGATCTGGGTTTGAACCCTGATTCTGCTTCCTTTTGATTATATCACCTGGTCAAATTTCATAGTCTCTCTGGGCTTCCATTCTCCTATCTGGAGTGGGGACAACTTGTTGTGGGGTGGAGGAAGAGAATGTACACAAAGTATTATCGCAGTAACACCTGGCATATAGTCACTGTTCACTAAATGGTGAGAGGTGAGGGGTCTGGAGTGGGGAACAGAGAGCAGTCTAGACCAGGTCTGGGCAGCCTGGGCGAGAATCCAGTCCCAGGGTGTGGATAATGTCAGGGTGGGTCACATGGAGTTTGAAGTTACCAGAAGGCTTTGAGGCTTCCCAGCTGTCTAAGGTCTTGTCTAGAACCAGACGTAGTTTTGACCAGGTTTCTTGCGGGCAAGAATAATGTCTGTGTCTTTTTTTTTTTGTCCCTAAGTCCCAGGGTCTGATCCCTGCCTGATACTCATTTATTCAACAAATAGTTATTGGGTACCTAAGACTTGTTTTACATATATTATTTAATTTAATCATCACATGGTATACGGCAGGTATTATAATCCCCATTTTTTTTTAATATGAGGAAACTAAGGGTTTGAGTGGGTTAGTAATCTGTTTAATGTTAGGCAACTAGTTAGAGTCAGAGATATGATTCAAACCCTGTTCTGTCTGATGTCAAAGACCATTCACTTTGCATGGCAAGATGGGGATGTCTGCCTGTCTGTGTGTACAGGGGATGCAGTAGGTACCAACTGGGGGAGGGTGGTAGTCACTTCCCAACAATTTCCTTGGTGGCTGAGGCTGTCGCTGTGCCATCTCCCCTCATTATTATTATTATTTGTTAATTTATTTATTTAAAAATAAACAGACCGGGCTTCCTTGGTGGTGCAGTGTTTGAGAGTCCGCCTGCCAATGCAGGGGACACTGGCTCGTGCCCCGGTCTGGGAGGATCCCACGTGCCGCGGAGCGGCTGGGCCCGTGAGTCGTGGCCGCTGAGCCTGCGCGACCGGAGCATGTGCTCCGCGACGGGAGAGGCCACGGCAGTGAGAGGCCCGCGTACCACAGAAAAAAACCAAAGAAAAAAAACCAGACCTGGCCCTACCCATCATGGGGACTATTAAGTGGGGTCAGTTATCATACACCCTATGCCTTTCCCCTGTCCTCAGAGACTGGTCCATGTAGAGTCATGCAGCTCAAACTAAGCCAACCAGAGCTCTTCCCTGGAATTTTTCAAACACATCTGAGAGAAAGTCCTCCTTCCTTTAGATCATTAAAGCCGAAGCCTGTAAGCCCAGAGCAGCCGGTGCCATGTCCCTTGCCATGTGGAGAAATTCCACTTGCAATAAAATAAATGAAGCCAAAGTACAAAAAGGAGCAGAGCAGATAAGAGAGACAGAGTTCTCCATAGCATTTGAGTCCCTGCTTATGGGGCTCCCTAAGACCAGCAGCATCCACGACTGTGTAATCCGATACATCTCCCAGTTTTGGGTGGTAGAATTGGGCGTCTGTCACTGGCAAAGAATCCAGATAATTCCCCAGTTGATGGACTATAAACACATTCAGCAAACTTTCTATCTAATCAATAGGATCACTAATCACAGGCCAAAAACTTTAATTTCTAGGTTTGTTTCTTGGGGACCCTTTTCAATTTATGGGTCCCCGATTTTTAGCAAGGCTATTTAGAGCACTAGCTAGCCTATAGCTATGGGCTGGTGGTTCCCAGAGGAAAATATCATACCTTTCACTGAGAAGATGTTTCAGGATGCAAAAAAGGGGATAATATTAATATTAATTCATACAGGAAAAATTATTATGTAAGTACCATTTACATATTTCTCTTTAAAGTAACTTTTATATTGGACCTTTTTCCTATATACAGATGTGGAGTTCCTCTGATGTGCTTCTAACAGTGTCTAACTCATAAATTCCCTTCTTGCTTTCAACTATATGATATGTAAAACACTAACAAGGCATTTACATTTGAGTGCTGGTTAGTATACAGATATGATGGCCAGATTATATTTTCAATGAAGCATCCCATCTAAATGAACGCTTATATCTCTGCTCCCAACAATATTTATAAGAAAACTTCATATGGTGACAAAATATGCACATTCCATTCTGGTGAGGTGACATTGCTAATAGCAGAGAATAGTGGCCTGACAAGTCTATTTTTTCACTGGAGATACATAGAAACACTTGCCATTGAGGTTTTGTTTGCCCTTTAATGAACTGCATAATCTAATAATAACTAATTATACCTTCCTTCTGTCATAAAGCTCTTAAAGAACTTCACAATCAATTAGCAGCTCAGGGACATCATTATTATGAGACATTTTGCAATATGAATGTATTCAGAGTTAGTACAGAGTAAACTTGACTGCTAACCAGTAAAAGTGGGGTAAGGTAGTAAGCCAAACCAGCAGGTTTTGAAGTTTCTGAGGAAAGTTTTCTTTTTTAAAAATTAATTAATTAATTAATTTTTGGTTGCATTAGGTCTTCGTTGCTGCGTGTGGTCTTTCTCTAGTTCTGGTGAGCGGGGGGCTACTCTTCATTGCAGTGCGTGGGCTTCTCATTGCCGTCGCTTCTCTTGTTGTGGAGCACAGGCTCTAGGCGCGCGGCCTTCAGTAGTTGTGGCACGTGGGCTCCGTAGCTGTGGCTCACGGGCTCTAGAGCGCAGGCTCAGTAGTTGTGGCGCACGGGCTTAGTTGCTCTGTGGCATGTGGGATCTTCCCGGCCCAGGGCTCGAACCCGTGTCCCCTGCATTGGCAGGCGGATTCCCAACCACTGCGCCACCAGGGAAGTCCCGAGGAAAGTTTTCAACGTCTCACCAGCTTACTGGCAAAGCTTCTTGGTCCCTCACTTTTATTTTTCTTTTATTGCTTTTCTCATTACTCATGCATTGTCCATTAAATTCAGCACTGGAGCCAAGGTCTGGTGCTTCTGCTTTTCCAAGTTGCATCGCTGCATTGCTGCTCTTGCTTAGATAAGTTAAATATGTGTACCCAACTGAAACAAAGTCCAATACTGCATAATTATCTGGTGTATTTGGTTGGCACAAGGTCAGCAAGCTGGGTGATTTAGGTCAGAGTGGATTTTAGGTTAAGGTCATGCTAGAAACTATTCAAGACTCAAATCTAAAATTCAAATGCCACCAACCTCTGATCCAGCCCTTGAAAGGCTGTTGAAGCCCTGTACAATGAACTATTTGCTCATAACAATGGGTGACCTGAAAGACGGTAAAATAATATGGTACAGTTACATACAGTGTTAGATATAAACACTGCCCATGACATTTTTAGTTTACATGGTAAGTTTGTTTGAATCAAACACAGGCCAAATTTAAATAGCTCTTTATGGATCCTCCTAAAGGGAATTTAAGGTAGTTTGAAAAACCTCCTACAATTTAATTCCACCCCCTGGAGGTTCTCGACGTAACTAAAATCTGAGTATTCTGTCTTATTTGCTAGTTTAAATCAGGGAGGGCCCTAGGAGCCTGGGATGACCTGTAAGGTGTCCCAAGGTGGAATGGACTACTCAGCTCTTTTCTCTTAGCTAACCCCTGCCTTCAAGTGAGAGACAAGTCATGTTTTAGCAATCAGTAACAGCGTGGTAGGCTGAGCAATGGCCCCCCCAAAAGATATTCCTTGTTTTAATCTGTGGAGCCTATGAATATTACCTTATATGGCACAAAGGAAAAAAAGAAAGAACTTCGGATAGGGTAAAATGAAGATAGGATAGGATAAAATTAAGGATCTTGAAATGCGGAGATTATCCAGGATTATCTGGGTGAGCACTAATTAAATCCGGGTAATCATTTATATCCTTATATGAGGGAGGCAGAGGAAGATTTGACACAGATAAGAAGAGAAGGCGAAGTGGCCACAGGGCCAGAGATTACAGTGATGCGGCCACAAGCCAAGGAATGCCAGCAGTCACCAGAAGCTGGACAAGCAAGGAATGGATCCTCCCTGAGAGCCTCTGGAGGGAGCATAGCCCTGTCAACACCTTGATTTTGGACTTCTAGCCTCCAGAACTATGAGAGAACAAATTTCTACTGTTTTTAGACATCAATTTGTGGTAATTTGGTATAGCAGCCCTAGGAAACTAATATAAACAGTGAGGCGAAGTGATATAAGGGTACAGAGAGGAGGATTCACAGCTGTCCCAGGATCTGCCTCAAATTAGGAAGTCTAAGGGCTCCAAAAGACAAACCGAGACTAATTGTTTGTGTCCAATGATGTTAATTGCTAAAGAAATTAAGGCGAGATTGAGACTGGAGGTAGAAATCTGGGGACTTCCCCAAACTTGGATTACACCCTGCACTGCAGTCTGTACAGTGTCTCAAATCTGTGTTGTGTGTGTGTAAAAACGTTAGATGCTAATAGTCTGTGGAAGTTTTCCTTTTTCTCAGCTTTGTCTTGATCTAATGGAACTTCATTCTGAGAGTTATTTTCTCTGGTTCACTTACCTCTGTTTGTGGCCAGAGACTTTTTACTGGATGGCTCCTCAAATGGTACAACTGCGCTATGCAAATCTTTCTGAAACCCAGTATCTTGGTGGTTCTTTCAGGCAAAAAGGAAAGTCTGGCATCCTGGGGGCTCTGCCTGCTGGGAGTGGACATACTCCCCCCATCAGGCTGGGAAGTGTCAGAGCTTGTGGGGCACTGGAAAAGTGAGCCTGGAGCTGGGTGGAGAGGAACTGCTGTGCTATCCCAGGGCCATCCGAGTTTGGCTGAGAAATAACATGTCTGTTGCAGTCGGGCTCTGACTTCTGACCAGAAGCCCCTGGGGGAAAGCACACATTGGGTGTGCTGCTCACTCTTAGAGGCTGAAAAAATTTGGCTGAATAGAACAAAGTGATTCTGAGGACAAAGTGGCTCAATCAAGTGAAAAGTGATTTCAGAGCTGACATCAGCCTGACGTTAACAACCAGGTTCTTATTATTATCTGCTTTTGAACCTCAGTAGGAGAACTTGCCTACCTTTGATACTATAAGCACAATGCTTCACGTTTAAAGATTAAAGCAGCTTTCTGGTGTGTTGGAAAGAAATCACATGGGAATGGTTTTCACAGCCAGAAGCCGGGCTCCCTCAAAAGGATGTCACTCTGCAGCAAGATTATCGTCCCTTCCCACGAATATCAAAAAAGCCCATGATTAATTCTTTCCATTAGGAGTCCCATCTCCTGCTACTGTTACGTTTAGGACTGAAACAATATAGTCTGATTACCATTGTCCTGTGCAGTTTCAATTGCAAGGGCAAAATGTGAAATGTAGGAATTTTTTTTTGTTTTACATCTTGTCACTCCAGATGCAGATATACTTTGGAAATGGAATTAGAAACAATGCAACGGTAATTAAAGACTGGTGTCTTCCCTGGCACTAAAACACAGCCTGTAATGCCAAGAGTTTGATTGGCAGTATGTAATTAAAAGCTGCTTTAAATGGTTATACTAAACATAACCAGCTTCAAAAAGGTGACAGAGGGGAACAATTTTAACATAGGAATTTTTTTTTTTTTTTTTTTTTTTGTGGTACGCGGGCCTCTTTCTGTGTGGCCTCTCCTGTTGCAGAGCACAGGCTCTGGACGCACAGGCTCAGTGGCCATGGCTCACGGGCCCAGCCGCTCCGCGGCATGTGGGATCTTCCCGGACCGGGGCACGAACCCGGTTCCCCTGCATCGGCAGCTGTGGCCTCTCCTGTTGCGGAGCACAGGCTCCGGACGCACAGGCTCAGTGGCCATGGCTCACGGGCCCAGCCGCTCCGCGGCATGTGGGATCTTCCCGGACCGGGGCACGAACCCGTGTCCCCTGCATCGGCAGGCGGATTCTCAACCACTGCACCACCAGGGAAGCCCCAGGAATTTTTTTTAAAGTTAGACACGTTTAGAATATGTGTAAAACACCTGATTAAACACTTAAAATGAAATCCCTAGGGTGCACTGAAAGGGTTATATTCCACAGCTTTTGCTTTCTTATTTACATGAAGTGATAATTTAGTGTACACTGTATTTGCAAAAAATTACCAGTTAATGTGTATAAATTTTAGAGAATAGGAGAAGTTTGAAACAACAAAATGATGGAATTTTAGAAGATAAATTTCAATATGCCTGAATTTATCCCTTTTTATTGATACAATTTAATATCATTCAAATAGAATTTAATAATTTTAAAATTTCAATTTTTGGTTTTACTGTTTATAAATTATACCTCAATTATAAATATTAATTGTTGGTCAATTGGAGTACAACATCTTGGTGGGGGAGGAGGAAACATTTAAGAGAAAGAAAAGGAGGAAGCAGGAAATGCTTCTTCCTGCTCCCTAAGCAATATTTACATGAAGGCCCATTTATTTGCAGAAACATTGGAGTTGCCATGTCACTAGGGAGTTACCAAAATGCAGAGAAAAGCTTGTTTTAAAGATTGAAAAAAAATTAACTTGATTTAATATACATATTTATGAGTTTAAAATAGTTCACATACATTTTGTTAGTGTGAGTTTTATTTGCTTTTGCTGAAAACACTAGCCCTGATGCTCAAGCCTGAGGCTACCTGGTTATTCATATCCAGGCCCACAGCTGGGAAGAGGCACTGACAGAATCAGAGAGCATGCATCTAGGTCCGACAGGCCTTCCCCGGTCCCCTTAGATGACCGGTGGTTTTCTCACCGCTGCACTTACAGTGCAGCAGACCCTGTTACTTACTCATGTAACCAGCCCTGAACTTTCTTCCTTTAGAGTTTAAGGAAGAGATGGAACTCACCTGACCACAAGTAAACAGGCACAGAAAGTCCTGATTGGCATTATTAACCTTCCCTAAAGAGAAGCACAGCGGGGCCCTTGAAAATGGCAAGTTGAGAGCTTTTGACAAATCTGAACAGCCCAAGAGAAAAATGCTGCTAAATGGGTTCACAGCCAGCCCCTTCCCTCCCTCCCTTCCACTGTAAATTGCTTTGTGACAGCAGGAGAGGTGGAGAGGACCTTTACCCCCGTTGGAGCAGGTGGGCTTTTTGTCAGGACTAGGTTCCATCCTGACTCTCAGATCAACTATGGTGACAATTCAGATAACTATCCGCAAGGGACTTGCTGTCTTTTTCAGCATTGGCGGTAACCTCTATTGTCTCATTAAGTGGCCCAATCACACATGGGAATGTCTAGAACTGCTGGCAGGTGTTGTGGGGGGACAAAAGTGTAAGGCGAAATCCATCGGGGAGCACTGAGTCTTCGTGGGAAAGTCACACACACACACACACACAGTGCTTATTTGCCACCAAAAGAAGGAAGGGAAGAAGGACGGATGGAAGGACGGAAGGAGGGAAGGACGGAAGGAAGGGTGGAAGGACGGAAGGAAGGAAGGAGGGAAGGAAGGAGGAAGGAGAGGAAAAAGGAGGTTATTTTATTTTATTTTTAATGTTTTATTTTATATTAGAGTATAGCTGATTAACAATGTTGTGTTGGTTTCAGGTGTACAGCAAAGTGATTCCATTATACATATACATGTATCTGTTCTTTTTCAAATTCTTTTCCCATTTAGGTTGTTACAGAATATTGAGCAGAGTTCCCCGTGCTCTACAGTAGGTCCTTGTTGGTTAGCCATTTTAAATATAGCAGGGTGTACATATCAATCCCAAACTCCCTAACTATGCCTCCTCCCCACGCTTCCCCTCCGGTAACCATAAATTTGTTCTCTAAGTGTCTGTGAATCTGTTTCTGTTTTGTAAATGAGCTCATTTGTATCAAAAAAGAGGTAATTTTAAAACAAACCCCATTGCTTTCCATGTGATCCCTGATCATTATTATTATTATTTTTTTAACATCTTTATTGGAGTATAACTGTTTTACAATAGTGTGTTAGTTTCTCCTTTACAACAAAGTGAGTCAGTTATACATATACATATGTTCCCATATCTCTTCCCTCTTGCGTCTCCCTCCCTCCCACCCTCCCTATCCCACCCCTCTCATGGTCACAAAGCACAGAGGTGATCTCCCTGTGCTATGCGGCAGCCTCCCACTAGCTATCTAATTTACATTTGGTAGTGCATATATGTCCCTGCCACTCTCTCACTTCGTCACAGCTTACCCTTCCCCCTCCCCACGTCCTCAAGTCCATGCTCTAGTAGGTCTGTGTTTTATTCCCATCCTACCACTAATCTCTTCATGACATTTTTTTTTCTTAGATTCCATATATATGTGTTAGCATACGGTATTTGTTTTCCTCCTTCTGACTTACTTCACTGTGTATGACAGACTCCAGATCTATCCACCTCATTACAAATAACTCAGTTTCATTTCTTTTTATGGCTGAGTAATATTCCATTGTATATATGTGCCACATCTTCTTTATCCATTCATCTGTTGATGGACACTTAGGTTGCTTCCATGCCCTGGCTACCGTAAATAGAGCTGCAATGAACATTTTGGTACATGACTCTTTTTGAATTATGGTTTTCTCAGGGTATATGCCCA
>NC_041229.1:40082815-40086620 GCF_002837175.3 Physeter macrocephalus
AGATTGCTTTTGCTATTTGGGGTCTTTTGTGTTTCCATACAAATTGTGAAATTTTTTTTTCTAGTTCTGTAAAAAATGCTAGTGGTAGTTTGATAGGGATTGCATTGAATCTGTAGATTGCTTTGGGTAGTAGAGTCATTTTCACAATGTTGATTCTTCCAATCCAAGAACATGGTATATTTCTCCACCTATTTGTATCATCTTTAATTTCTTTCATCAGTGTCTTATAGTTTTCTGCATACAAGTTTTTTGTCTCCTTAGGTAGGTTTATTCCTAGATATTTTATTCTTTTTGTTGCAATGGTAAATGGGAGTGTTTTCTTAATTTCACTCTCAGATTTTTCATCATTAGTGTATAAGAATGCCAGAGATTTCTGTGCATTAATTTTGTATCCTGCTACTTTGCCAAATTCATTGATTAGCTCTAGTAGTTTTCTGGTAGCATCCTTAGGATTCTCTATGTATAATATCATGTCATCTGCAAACAGTGACAGCTTTACTTCTTCTTTTCCTATTTGGATTCCTTTTATTTCTTTTTCTTCTCTGATTGCTGTGGCTAGAACTTCCAAAACTATGTTGAATAAGAGTGGTGAGAGTGGGCAACCTTGTCTTGTTCCTGATCTTAGTGGAAATGGTTTCAGTTTTTCACCATTGAGAACAATGCTGGCTGTGGGTTTGTCATATATGGCCTTTATTATGTTGAGGAAAGTTCCCTCTATGCCTACTTTCTGCAGGGTTTTTATCATAAATGGGTGTTGAATTTTGTCAAAAGCTTTCTCTGCATCTATTGAGATCCTGATCATTATTTTTAAATTGAATTATTTAAGATTAATTTATTAGAGGTTCAATGCTTAATTTTTTTTTAAACTAATTGACTTCTTAGCATTAAAAAAAAAAACCAGCATTTAATTCCTAGTAATGTTGGTTCAGACATTACACTACTTATGTCTTGCTACCTATCTTGCTCATAACAAAACAAACAGAAAAGTACTTCCCTGGAAAAGCTCTGCTTTTCACCGTGTTCTCATCCTTATTGTTTGTAATAGCAGTGAAGTAACATTCTTGCAGTATCCAGGAATCCTTGAGTTTCTGAGAAGTGAAAAAGAAGCTTCTCCACTTCTCCACAGACCCAGGAGAAGGGGGTAAGAGCCCAGGAGAGATTGCGTTTAGTTACACGGGATCACAAACAGCGATTTATGCATTCCTATCTTTCCTTTAGTATTTCTCCAACTCTGTGGGATGTGAAAGGGGCTGAACTCCCATCAGACCCAGCAGCAAAGGAGGGGAGCCACAGCCTGACTTAGAAGCATTCGATTAAAATACAATTCTTTAATCTTTTGGGGGGAAATAATTTCAAATTTACAGAAAAGTGGCAAGAATAGTAAAAGAACTACTATATAGCCTCCACCCTGTTCCCTAATCCCAAATTCCCTAATGTGGTATTAACATTTTACCACATTTGCCTTGTCATTTGCTCTCTTTCCGTATTTTTTTTTTTACATACAGGTTTTTTTTTGAACCTTTGAGAATCAATTGCAGATATGATGCCTCATTACGCTCTAATACTTCACTGTTCATGTCCTAAAAACAAGGACATTCTCCTACATGACCACAGTACAGTCATCAAAATCAGGAAATGAACACTACTCCCATCTAGTCCTCAGAGCCCATGTCGATTTCTCTGGTCGGTCCCACTCATGTCCTTTTCTGTCCCAGGATCAAACCCAGGATCACATGTTGCATTATTTGTCATGACTCCTTTGTCCCCTTCAATCGGGAACATTTCCAGGCTGTGCTGCTAAACTGGCTCACTGGGAGAAAAAAAAAAAAAGCCTTAATTTGTAGTGGTTGCCAATTTTTATGGGGTACATATTCCCATTCTAGCCAATTACAAGTTACCAACTTGATATCACTGTCATTGAGCAGCAGCGTTAGGAAGAGATGCATGCAATTGATTTTCTAGAGTGGGTCTGAGCCAATCAATACCAGCTGGCTCCCATACACCACTGACTTCCTCTGTCTTTTTTTGTATTTCATGACTACGGTATGATTTTTTTAAATAGAGTACTGGCTAGTTACTTTTTAGACTGTCCTTCATTTGAAGTCTGTCTGACACTTGTTCACGTTTAGATTCAGTTTATCCACTTTGTGGCAGGAATATCACAGAAGTGATGCTGTACTCTTCTCAGCGCATTACACCAGGAGGCACACGATGGTGATTTGTCGCATCACTAGAGATGATAAAAGAGATGTTCCATTCTGTTATTATGTGGTAAAACAGTATCTAACCAGATTTCTCCACTGTAAACTGTAAGCATTTTATACCTTATACAGTAAGTCATCAATAAGCATTTTATAGGGAGATACTTCTAGACTTAAATGTCTTCCTGAAAATTTTACCTACTAGTTTTAGCATCCATTGATGAATCTTGCTGGATCAATTGTTCCTATTATAATCGCCAAATTGTTCAGTTCCATGAACGCTTTACAATTATTAGTTGTCATTCTACAATAGGTTGATCCTTCCATTTCCCTCAATTTCTTTATTTTTATTTGTGTGGATTCACGGATCTCTATTTTATTCCGTGAGTTATAATTTGTTACTATCATTATTTATTTTGATACTGAAACATTGCAGATTTGGCCAGGATGAGCCCTTTTAAGATGGTGCCTATGTTCTTTTGACAGACTCTCATCATTCTTGGATCAATTTCTTACTTCATGGCACAAAATGTTCCAGGTGTATCTTATACTTTCCCTGCATCAGCCCTGGAATTAGCCATGTTCTGAGTAGTCTTGGTTCCTTTGAGAGAATGGATTTCATTGCTCCTAGGCCTTCTCAGAGAGCCAGGAAATCTACGTACACACCCACATGCATGCACACACATACACGTATGCATTGTGGTAGACATGAAAATGTACCACTCAGATCCCCCTACAAGGAAGAACTTGTTGCGGAGAAATGTCTTGCCCAGTATCACCCCTCTCCTGGGCAGCCAGCCCTCATCTAATGACTGACTGAAGAAAGGGATACAGATTGGTCATTTTGGTGCAGTGTGAAAAATCTGACAGGCCATGTGTGCTCCAGAGTGGAGCTGACCAAGACGGCCCTGGGCTGGCAGTTCAACGTCTTCTTCTGCCCAACCTGTTTCCTTCCACATGTTTTGATCCCTAGTAAATGTCCTACAATCCAATCTTCATCTTAGTGTCTGCTTCCAGAGAACCCAATCTGCAACACACACACACACACACACACACACCCACCCACCCACCCCTATTTCTACATTTGTAAATATATAAGTTCAGACCAATATTTCCAATTCTAACCGAACACCATGGGTTTATTCCAGTCTTCCCCTCCCCCACCATCACCAATATATGCCCTTATTTCTCCATCCCTCCCTCTGTAAGCAGTCTCCTAACCAGGCAGGATGCCTCTTCATCCACAGCCCCAACACCCGGACCACGCTGGCCCTGTGGACCCCCCTGACTGTGTTAGCTGCATCCTCAGCACTGAACAAGAGGAAGGGGAATCCAATTCATTTTATAAGATAGGGGGTTAAAAAACTCCATATGGAAATACACTTTAGTCCATTCTCTGCATCTGCATCTTTATTCCTGTCCTGCCCCTAGGTTCATCAGAACCAGGACACTGCGGGGGGAGGGGGCGGGGGAGGGTAAGCTGACAAGGTGAGAGAGTGGCATGGACATATATACACTGCCAAATGTAAAATATATAACTAGAAGCAGCCACATCGCACAGGGAAATCAGCTCGGTGCTTTGTGACCACCTAGAGGGGTGGGAT
>NC_041229.1:40086696-40122037 GCF_002837175.3 Physeter macrocephalus
ACGTATAGCTGATTCACTTTGTTATACAGCAGAAACTAACACACCACTGTAAAGCAATTATACTCTAATAAAGATGTTGAAGAAATACATTTTATTTGATTTGAGTGTACTTGTTTCCTTTTTACTGGTGACTGAGGTCTATTAAAAATGAAATTCTGTATTAGAATTTCATCTTGTGTCATATGGAGAAAGGGTTATCAAAATCAACATTCTGGCACATATGATAGAAGAGAAATGTCAAGAGAAGGCCCTAATTACTTTAGGAAGTTGCTCAGTAGAAATAGCAATCTTTACCAGCTAAGTCTTCACAGAGGCAGTGGGGCTTTGAACTGGCTTCTCTAGGATGTACTGGATTTGAACAAATGGATCAGAAATGGATCAGGAAAACAGAAAGATGGGACGTGGTGCCAAAGAATAGGTAGAATGAGCAAAAACAAGGAGTACTGGGGGGAAGTGAGTAGATCAATTTAGCAAAAGAGAAAAATTCATGTAGGGGGAATGAGGAACATAAACTTGGAAAGTTAGCTTGTGGAGAGGATCCTGACGATGCTTCAGATTTTATTTTATAGGCAATGGAGAGCTACCTTTCATCCTTGGAGTGTAAAGATAAAGATGTCTAGCAGCGATGGTCAAAATGCATTGGTGGGAGAGAAAGCAGTTTTAGGCCATTATTGCTGTGGTTTGAGTTTTGATGATAAAGGCACCAGTGGGCTGCTGGATCAGTCAAGGTTCAATCAGGAAAGCAGATCCACTCTCAGTATATGGAAAAAGGATTTGTTATAGATACAGACCTTAAGTATCATGAGAGAAGGCATGGAAGTAAGGGTCTGAAAGGGGGAGTTGAAACGTTTGAGAAAAGTCCACTAACTAGTCTCCCTGAAGCACTGGCACGGGCGGAAAAGTTGGAGCTTCAGTTTGGAGGATAGGTATGTGTAGCCTCCAGGGTGGGACCACAAAGGAGAGGTGGTAGAAAACTCTACGGGAAGTTGCATCTCTGTGTTGCTACTGTTTCTGTAGGTTTCCAGCCATGTGTCTGGTAGTGAGCCCAGGCTGTTAGTCATAAGGGCCAACAGCTGGGAAAGAGAGACAATCATGAAGTAGATGAGAGCAAGACAGCCAAATGAGAAAGAACCCCCCTCCAAAAGACCACCCCTCCACCTCTGCATCTGTCCGTCTTCACTTCTCATCATTATGACCTTCAGAGAGCAGTGGCTGCTAATTCACTTCACCTTTCAAAACTTGCTCAGATTCTTTGAATTACTCTAGGTCCTCTGGGAAGTAGAAGCCAAAATGGGGTTAACAATGCAAGAGACTTTTTTTTTTTTTTTTCCTGGCTGCGTTGGGTCTTCGTTGCTGCATGTGGGCTTTCTCTAGCTGCGTCGGGCGGGGGCTACTCTTCGTTGCAGTGCGTGGGCTTCTCATTGCGGTGGTTTCTCCTATTGCAGAGCACAGGCTCTAGGTGCACGGGCTTCAGTAGTTGTGGCATGTGGGCTCAGCAGTTGTGGTACGCGGGCCCTAGAGTGCTGGCTCAGTAGTTGTGGTACATGGGCTTATCTGCTCCAAGGCATGTGGGATCTTCCTGGACTAAGGATCGAACCCGTGTCCCTTGGATTGGCAGGCAGATTCTTAACCACTGTGCCACTGGGGAAGTCCCTGCAAGAGACTTTTTAAGGGAACCATCTGTGAAGGAAAATGGAGAGAGAGCCAGGGTAGGAGGGAGGCTGAAAGAGCCATCAGACCATGAAGCAGGTCTGGTCCTGGGTGAAGGACAGAGGGAAGAAAGGAAGGTTGGGCGGATCAGTATAGTTCTAAGAGAGTTTGGCAAAGCCACTGGGGAGTCCTTAAACAAAATCAGAAGAATGTCCGTCAGAGGAATGTTCCATCTCACGGGTACAAGCCTGCTTTAGTATCCCTCATTCTCAGTCATTGTCTGAGAGTGGCCCATGGGAAGTGTGACTTGGGTGCTTACATGGTGATGGATTTCAGAGTCCAGCATCTGGGGCCAGTCAGTTGCCCTCCCTCTAGCTGGAAATCCAAGAATCTTATTCTAATGGCCACCACATTCTTCTCCTGATCAAGTCTCACCTGGAACCATATAGGGAATAGATTAAGTTCCAGCTTAACCAAACTGGCCACAGTTGGTAATAGTAGGGATAAGCAGAGGAACTTGGGAAATGCCTCATTAAGGCAGAAAATGACAGGATGGTGACTGGATGGATGAAGGGGCCAAATAGAAGAATAAGGTCAAAATGTGTCTTGTCTAGGCTGCTGCGTATCCTTAAGAGAAAGAGAGAAGGAAATTAGAAGCAAGAGCTGGTCTGGAGGAAAGCTGACAAATCCAATTCTAGAAGAATTGGAGGTCCTGGAAGGACATGCAAGTAGAACTATCTAACAAGCATCTGGAAACACTCAACTGGCTCTTGGGCAAAGGTGCAGGGAGAAAGATTGGATGGCCCTGCATGTAGAAGAATTTGTAGAAGGCATGAGAATACGTGGGTTCTAAGAGAGTGGAGAAAGAAGAGAGGACTTAATCCAGGCTTGTGCCCACATCTAGGGGGACTCAGAGAGTAAAGGGACAGAAGCATCATTCCAAGATAGAAAGGCATTGAGAACCAAGATCACAGACTGCCACCAGGGCCAGAGAAAGCAGAGTCTCAGGGAGGAAACACCAGCAATATCAATGCCCCAAAGAGGCCAGGAGATTGAGGACACACCACAGCTGCCATGAGATTTGGGATTAGAAGCTCCTTTGTGTTTTTGCCTAGTGTAATTTCCAAGGAGAGGTAGAGGCAAACGCAGATCTCTGGACATGAAGAAATGAGCAGCAGGTTACAAAAATGAGGGATGTGAATGTAGGTTAGTGGAGCCGTCTGACCTGCATGGAGAACCAATGAAAGGTTCTCCAGCCAAGGCAGATTGGACCAGAATTGTACACGGAGAAGGAGGAGCCAGTGGAAAAAAGAGACTGACAATATTAAAAAGGACAAAATCCTGAAAGAGCCTGGAAAGGTGGAATCAACAGCTCAGGGGAAGGAGAGGTTAATGTCAGAAAGAAGACACATGTGTTCTTTTCACACATACATATCCCCTCCCCTGCTCCCAGCAGAGGAAATCCTGGCTCCTTCTCTAGAGGTCATGTCCATTATCCTCAGACTAATTAGCACCATGCATTTTTACTACTAACAATACCTCATAAGCCGATCACACATTCACAAAGTAAAAATGTAAGTCGCTTGGCTTTTGCTTATTAAAACTAACTGCATGGGACAATTAATAAAGAGAAATATCTTGCAACTCACTAGAGAAGAATCATCCATAGACGTCAGGATTCTGGTATTTTATTCCTACATTAAATTTAAGGACATGGGGACTTGTTAAACTGGCTTTTTATTTGGAGATTTGTGGAGTTAGCATATTCCAAATGTCTTTGGCAAGATAATTTAGGTAAGAAAGTTTATGCATATCTTTTAGTGCAGGTGACAACATTCCGATAACGTATTTTACAGAGAGCAGAACACAGTCATTAATAACGCAACATCCTCACCAGTCATGCATATTTCTTTTTTGTAACAAGCATCTTGTTTGGTAATGGCACGACAGCAGAGTGACTATCCTGCCACACTGAAATTCATGAAGTCCAATCCATTTTATGAAATGCGTATATAAAGACTTTCTGCTCTACTCTTTCTAAATTGCCGTCTCTATCCTTACGACTTAGGGATTTGGGAAATACTCTCCTGGTAATAACACTTTAAAATGCATCTCCCCTGCAGTATATCCATTATGTCAATTGAACTACGTAAGAAATTCTTAAAATATAGCGTGCTTTATTTATATAAGGATAATTATTTGTGGAGGATGCCATGCTTAGAAGGAGTAGGGGGAAGAACTAATGGCTGTATTGGAGGACCATCCTGGGACTCAGCATCTTTGGAAGAGCAGCTAGGAGACCATTCAAAAATATTGGTTTGGCCAAAAACCTCGTTCGGGTTTTTCTATAACATCTTACATGGAAAAAACCTGAACGAACTTTTTGGCCAACCCAATACATCAAGCAAATCAAAAGATCAGCATTCCTCTCCTTTTGTAAGATGAAAGGGAAAAATGCAGAAAGCGCATACTCATCATCGCTCTGGTTCAATTCCTTTCTGTAGGCTGCTCTGCCAAACCTGGCTTATTGAGACTAACTGGAGAGAAGTGTCTGATTTGCAGAATGTTTTCCAAGAAATGCACTTAGTAACTCAAACCTAAATGCAAATGGTAACTCAAACCGGGTACAAATTTTGCCAGGTGGGTGTCCTGGAAGCGCCAGTTCCCAGACTGAAGCTGACAATGCTTTGTAATTAGCATAGCGACTGTGTGTGCAGTACATTGATGCTCCTAAAGGGCTGTCTTTAAGCCCATTGTTTAATCTTCAGTATTCTCCCTGCAACTTTGTTTACCCTAGTAAGTAACCTTTTGGAAATAAACTTTAGTCATGTCCCTGTTCCATGAACTCAAATTTAGTGGGACCTCAATTAAGGAGGATTTATTTGTGTGTGTTTGTGTGCGTGTGTGTGCACACGTGCACATTTGTATGCGTGTTTTTAGCCATTTTATTTATTTATTTATTTATTTTTTAACATCTTTATTGGAGTATAATTGCTTTACAATGGTGTGTCAGTTTCTGCCTTACAACAAAGTGAATCAGTTATACATATACATATGTTCCCATATCTCTTCCCTCTTGCGTCTCTCTCCCTCCCACCCTCCCTATCCCACCCCTCTAGGTAGCCATTTTATTTTTAACCCAGGAAGGAGAAAAAGAAAAGACATCACCAAGTTATAGGCCACAATGTCATATAAGTTCTGCACATGGTGATAAGGGCATGGTCCTCAAGGGAGGTGAATTGATATTTTTTGAATGTATGCCAAGTTCCAGACCCTGAATTAGGTGATTTTGTATTAGAATCTACGATTTATAAATCTCAGCCCAGGGATTCTTGTAATCTAATATTCTAGTCATCTAATTCTTATAATACCAAAATATGCTCCCTTGAAAAGACCCAAAGAAGCTCAGGATTAGGCCTTGGGATAGCAGAGTAATCAGGAGTCACTTAGGTAGCAGCCTCAACTCGCTGAGAAAAGTAGATGACCTAGAATAAAGACAAAGAAGAAAAAACAATCAAAAAACGTGTCTCCCTCAAAATAAAACAACAAAAAACTCTGAAGCAAATCAAATACAGAGCAAGTAAAACAAACGGACTCAAAATCAGCAAACTTGAACTCATGCCCTTTTCTTATAGTAGAGCTTCACGACTTCACTGAGAATCAATATATTCTTATATTGGACACAATTTTAAGTGGCTTGAATGAGTGCTTTCTTAGCCAGCTGGAGATTCGAAGCAACCTGTTCCATTAAGGTGCTGGTAGTGGCAGCTCTAATTCTAACTGAAGGAAGAGCTATAGTCCTCTATGTCTAGCAGATGTCCAAACTCAACACCTGCCAATCTAGGGTCTCCAATGTAGAGGATGAAGTGCTTCAATAATCCCCACATATATTTCTATATTATAGCACAGAGAACTATGACTCTGAGTCATCAAGCAAAGAGTAATTTATGTCCAACGGACTCATGTTAAGGTGGGAAAAATATCCAAAATATCAAAATGTTTTGGAGTACAGTTTTTACCACATTTAAATTTTATTTTATTTTTAAAATTTTTATAGAAATACAGTTGATTTACAATGTTGTGTTAGTTTCAGGTGTACAGCCAAGTGATTCAGTTTTATATATATATATATATATATATATATATCTCACTAGAGAAGAATCATCCATAGACGTCAGGATTCTGGTATTTTATTCCTACATTAAATTTAAGGACATGGGGACTTGTTAAACTGGCTTTTTATTTGGAGATTTGTGGAGTTAGCATATTCCAAATGTCTTTGGCAAGATAATTTAGGTAAGAAAGTTTATGCATATCTTTTAGTGCAGGTGACAACATTCCGATAACGTATTTTACAGAGAGCAGAACACAGTCATTAATAACGCAACATCCTCACCAGTCATGCATATTTCTTTTTTGTAACAAGCATCTTGTTTGGTAATGGCACGACAGCAGAGTGACTATCCTGCCACACTGAAATTCATGAAGTCCAATCCATTTTATGAAATGCGCATATAAAGACTTTCTGCTCTACTCTTTCTAAATTGCCGTCTCTATCCTTACGACTTAGGGATTTGGGAAATACTCTCCTGGTAATAACACTTTAAAATGCATCTCCCCTGCAGTATATCCATTATGTCAATTGAACTACGTAAGAAATTCTTAAAATATAGCGTGCTTTATTTATATAAGGATAATTATTTGTGGAGGATGCCATGCTTAGAAGGAGTAGGGGGAAGAACTAATGGCTGTATTGGAGGACCATCCTGGGACTCAGCATCTTTGGAAGAGCAGCTAGGAGACCATTCAAAAATATTGGTTTGGCCAAAAACCTCGTTCGGGTTTTTCTATAACATCTTACATGGAAAAAACCTGAACGAACTTTTTGGCCAACCCAATACATCAAGCAAATCAAAAGATCAGCATTCCTCTCCTTTTGTAAGATGAAAGGGAAAAATGCAGAAAGCGCATACTCATCATCGCTCTGGTTCAATTCCTTTCTGTAGGCTGCTCTGCCAAACCTGGCTTATTGAGACTAACTGGAGAGAAGTGTCTGATTTGCAGAATGTTTTCCAAGAAATGCACTTAGTAACTCAAACCTAAATGCAAATGGTAACTCAAACCGGGTACAAATTTTGCCAGGTGGGTGTCCTGGAAGCGCCAGTTCCCAGACTGAAGCTGACAATGCTTTGTAATTAGCATAGCGACTGTGTGTGCAGTACATTGATGCTCCTAAAGGGCTGTCTTTAAGCCCATTGTTTAATCTTCAGTATTCTCCCTGCAACTTTGTTTACCCTAGTAAGTAACCTTTTGGAAATAAACTTTAGTCATGTCCCTGTTCCATGAACTCAAATTTAGTGGGACCTCAATTAAGGAGGATTTATTTGTGTGTGTTTGTGTGCGTGTGTGTGCGCACGTGCACATTTGTATGCGTGTTTTTAGCCATTTTATTTATTTATTTATTTATTTTTTAACATCTTTATTGGAGTATAATTGCTTTACAATGGTGTGTCAGTTTCTGCCTTACAACAAAGTGAATCAGTTATACATATACATATGTTCCCATATCTCT
Source organism: Physeter macrocephalus (assembly GCF_002837175.3). NCBI lineage: Eukaryota > Metazoa > Chordata > Mammalia > Artiodactyla > Physeteridae > Physeter > Physeter macrocephalus. Next base: position 40,093,919 of record NC_041229.1, read on the forward strand.
TCCCTCTTGCGTCTCTCTCCCTCCCACCCTCCCTATCCCACCCCTCTAGGTAGCCATTTTATTTTTAACCCAGGAAGGAGAAAAAGAAAAGACATCACCAAGTTATAGGCCACAATGTCATATAAGTTCTGCACATGGTGATAAGGGCATGGTCCTCAAGGGAGGTGAATTGATATTTTTTGAATGTATGCCAAGTTCCAGACCCTGAATTAGGTGATTTTGTATTAGAATCTACGATTTATAAATCTCAGCCCAGGGATTCTTGTAATCTAATATTCTAGTCATCTAATTCTTATAATACCAAAATATGCTCCCTTGAAAAGACCCAAAGAAGCTCAGGATTAGGCCTTGGGATAGCAGAGTAATCAGGAGTCACTTAGGTAGCAGCCTCAACTCGCTGAGAAAAGTAGATGACCTAGAATAAAGACAAAGAAGAAAAAACAATCAAAAAACGTGTCTCCCTCAAAATAAAACAACAAAAAACTCTGAAGCAAATCAAATACAGAGCAAGTAAAACAAACGGACTCAAAATCAGCAAACTTGAACTCATGCCCTTTTCTTATAGTAGAGCTTCACGACTTCACTGAGAATCAATATATTCTTATATTGGACACAATTTTAAGTGGCTTGAATGAGTGCTTTCTTAGCCAGCTGGAGATTCGAAGCAACCTGTTCCATTAAGGTGCTGGTAGTGGCAGCTCTAATTCTAACTGAAGGAAGAGCTATAGTCCTCTATGTCTAGCAGATGTCCAAACTCAACACCTGCCAATCTAGGGTCTCCAATGTAGAGGATGAAGTGCTTCAATAATCCCCACATATATTTCTATATTATAGCACAGAGAACTATGACTCTGAGTCATCAAGCAAAGAGTAATTTATGTCCAACGGACTCATGTTAAGGTGGGAAAAATATCCAAAATATCAAAATGTTTTGGAGTACAGTTTTTACCACATTTAAATTTTATTTTATTTTTAAAATTTTTATAGAAATACAGTTGATTTACAATGTTGTGTTAGTTTCAGGTGTACAGCCAAGTGATTCAGTTTTATATATATATATATATATATGTTCTGTTTTACATTCTCTTCCATTATAGATTATTACAAGATATTGAGTATAGTTCCCTGTGCTATATAGTAGGTCCTTGTTGCTTATCTATTTTATATATAGTAGTGTGTATATGTTAATCCCAAATTCCCAATTTATCCCTTCTCCCCTTAAATTTTACTGATGAGGAATATTTCATTTGTGACAGAGATGGAAAAACACTATTTTTTCTTTTACTTCATTCATTCTTTTCCTGAATCATTTACTTGCTCATTATTTTCACCCACTCAACAAAATCTGATGTGGCTGAGGTGTTTCTATATTAAGATGTTGAGGAAATACTGTATTTTCAGGTGGTCTGACTTCCGATTGATCTTAAATCACTTACACAGATCTAGCAACTTTTAGGATCCAAATGCAATCTGGGGAAATGTTTCCCTGATGAAAGGGAAATGAAGAACTCTGGAGTAGCCATGAGAACCAAACCACAATCCAAGGCAGTTCTCTTGGGAACATTTTAATTGTGAGTGAATGAATGCTCTTTGTCATTAATATAGATTTTGTCCATATAAACAGAGAAAAAACATTGAGGCAATGTTATAGATTTAAAAGAATAAAAGGGAAAAGGAACAGAAGAGAAACAAAGAAGAAAGAAAAGGAAGAAAACATTAAAACAGGAGGAGGTCCCCACTCTGAGCAATGCGAATATGCATTAAGCTACTTCTCAGCTCAGGATAAAATAAACTCTTCAATTGCACCAAAATAATGTACCGACCCAATAGGTACAGAGGACCAGCCTGAACTATGTCCTAAGGCAAAGTTTACCTTTGCTTGAAAATTCTCTTTCAGAATTCGGTTCCATTTATATATTCAGTTCTGTTCAGCTAATTTCTCAGACATTTATTGAGTCTTAAAATAGGGCAGGCCTATTCAATCTATGCACTCTGTTAAAACTGTCCCTTACCAATTAGTTCCAAAAATATTTGGAGACACACACACACACCCCCACACACAAACACACACACACGCCTACATTTTTATTACTTTTAAATAACCCTAATCAAGTGTGCCACTTCCTTGTGATTACTGTCTTTTCTTTTCCTAAACAATTGGAAACGAGAGATGTCAAGTCTTACACAGCTAAAAGTAACTATAATAAAACTGATTCAATAAAACTGTGAAATTGGCTAACTTGATTTTCTTTGCTTTCATGACTTGCCTTTCCTGTAACATCATTTAATTTCCTCATTTATTGAGCAATTACTGTCAGGCATTAATAAACCTTTTCTCAGAAAATATTTTGATATCAGTTATTTATTTACTTATTTATTTGTTTGTTTATTTACTTACAAATGGATATCTGTCTATCTGAAACAGGAGGGAAGGGGACAGGGCACAACCTTTAAAAGAATGACATAGCCATAGGACATGACAAAAACTGGTTAGAACCAACTAGGTCCAAGATGGTAGAAGACTGACTTCCAGTAGACTTTGAGCCTCATTATACACTCATTGTAATACATTAGCATCTACATGACACACCCACCAGCGCCATGACCGTTCTGAGGACAACCATAAAAGGCCAAAAAGTGGGCGGTGGCCCAGTTCCTGGAAATCTCCACCCCTTCCCCAAATAATTGCAATAATCCTCCCACTCATTAGCCTATGAAATTACCCAGCCCATAAAAACTAGCCATGCCATATTTCAAGGCTCTCTCTCACCTTCTGAGATGACCCACACTCTGTGGAGTGTGTTTCTCTCTAAATAAATCCACTTCTTAGCTATAACTTTGTCTCTCACTGAATTCTTTCTGTGACAAGACATCAAGAACCTCAAATTCACTGGGAACATTATCTATCTATCTATCCAACTATCTATCTATCTATCTATCTCTTCTTTTAAGTGCCAGGCTAGGTACTGGTGTTTCACCAATAAACAAGATAAATATACTTACAGTCCAAGAGTATGGTCTGTAAATCAATGTGTTGCCTTCCCCAGGGTATCTGCTTTTAAACTCTCTCAGACTGCAGAATAAAAGGCTTCGAGCTGTAAAAAATAGGAGTAAAAAAACCTATTTCCCTACCCTCTTATCATATGTGTCTGAGGCCTGAGAATTAAAACTGGCAAAAGACAGACTAAGAGAAGAAAAGTCATACACATTTTATTTGATGTTAATATTTTAATTTTTAGTGCATAGAGACCTTCGCAGAAAATAAATGAAGACCCAAAGAGGTGGTTAGACCTGGGGGCTTATACACCATTTTAACAAAGGGCAATATATTTGTAGAAAAATGACAAGACAAAGGAAAAGGGGTTTGGGCTTCTGGAAACAGTAAATTGAGGGAAGGTAAATATATGGGGAAAACTAATGGAAGATAAGTGTTATTTTAGTAAGATTTGTTTGTGCAGACCCATCTCGGGGCTGACTTTCTATCTCCAGTGGTAAGGGATGTTCTCCACCTGGTACAAGAGAGAGGAGGGAGAAAATGTTCACAAAGGAAACTTCTTTTTTTTTTTTGCGGTACGTGGGCCTCTCACTTTTGTGGCCTCTCCCGTTGCGGAGCACAGGCTCTGGACGTGCAGGCTCAGCAGCCATGGCTCATGGGCCCAGCCGCTCCGCGGCATGTGGGATCTTTCCAGACCGGGGCTTGAACCTGTGTCCCCTGCATCAGCAAGCAGACTCTCAACCACTGTGCCACCAGGGAAGCCCCACAAAGGAAACTTTTTTATCTGCTTTTAGGCAGATAGGGGGAGGGCAAAGAGCTCCTTCCGTGTTTGCTGTTTTTTAATTTCTTCAGCTCAAAAATAATCCTATGCCAAAGTGGCATATTTTGGAGTGGCATATTCTGACCCCTTTCAGTACCTTATTAAAGGACTCATTATATTAAAGGGGTGGGGTATTGGGGCCTGGAGACTGAATGGATGGGGACCAAATCCCCATCTGGATGAAGGCATTAGGAAGGTGGAGGCTTTCTTTCTGGAACAAGTTACTGGTTATCTGCACAGCATACTCTCCAGTAAACCTTTTGCGATGGTTTCTTCTAAGCTGTTGAACTTGCCTTCTTCTTTTAATCAGCCTTTAATTTGGGCTTCTATTCACTGAACTCCCTGGTTCCACCTCAGTGTTATGCTCTTCCTTTCCATCTCCCCTGTCTTCCCCACACTCCACCCCCCTGACCTGGTGGAGCTGATTTCCTTGGGCTGTGAGCTTTCCTATTGGTTATGAATGTAGGTGAAAAGAGGGCCTTGGAGACAGCAACTCTGCACTCCTTAGTCTATAACTCAGTGACCTTGGGCAAGTTACCTAATTTTCTAAACCTAGTTGCTTCAGCTGCAAAAGGGGGTGCTAATAACTTCTGCCCCAATGTCTCTGTGAGAATTATATGTATGAGAAACTCTCAACTAATAATAGCTAGTGTTTATTGCGTACTATGGAATGCCAGGCACTTTTCTAAATACCTGAAGTGTATTTATCTCAGTAAATCATTAACAAAAATTGTATAAGTAGAAATCATTCTTTTCAATCTCCTTTTATAGAGGAGGAAATTGGGGGCAGAGGGGAAGCAGAGACACCTGAGGTCATATGGTTATTTAGGTGCTAGAGCTGGGTTTGGGATCCAATCTGTCGGTCTCCAGAGCTCTGTTTGTAACCCCTATCTTATTGGCAGCCAGCACAGGCTAATTTTCTCTCATTTCTTTGAGTGCTTCCAATGCTTGCCTACCGGCCTCCTGGTCCTCTCTGCGGACCCCTACTGGACACCAACACAACAGCACCAGTAGTCCCTTGGGCCACTGAGGGCTCCCTTTCATTAAAGCTTGTGGCAGATGAAACCTGGCAGGAACCGTCTCCTCAGGGATCCCCCTCTCCCTGCCCTATTGCATCACACCAGCAATCGCCAGTCTCTGCCCACAGGTCTAACCAGCTGCAGAAACCCTGAGTCTCTGGAAAGCAAACACGAAAGTTCACAGGGTCTGGAGTTCAGATCCTTCTCCAGTTTTGACCCAACTCCTCAGAACAGTCACTTAGACGTAGTGCAGCGAAACTGGTTTGATGAGTCATTTCCAGGGTTTGGTTTGTTCTTTCTCCTGATAGCTGTTCTCACGTAGCTAAAGGCCCATGGACTGGAAGAATAAGAAACTCGCTTTGTGGAGCCCAATGAGAAGAAACTACCAGAGGTCAATTTGAGCTCCATGCAGAGGAGACTTTTTTTTTTTTCTTCAACAATTGAGCTTGTTTCCATCTATAGAATGGGCTCTCAGAAGGATGGGCTCTCTGTCTGTGGAAGTGTTCAGGCCCAAGAAGGACTCCTAGTCCAAGGCACTGGAATGTCATGGTTCCAGTAAGAGCAACATGGACTTTGAAATCAAGCTGAGTTGGAATCCCAGCAACACCACTTTCTTGTGCATTGAATGAGTCATTTAATCTTGCTGAGTTTCCTTGTGTATGAAACGGAGTAAGGGCTGGGGAGAGGGTTGAATGATAGGACATAAGACCCACACCTTGATTGGTGCCACACTTAGAGGGCACTCAACAGATGGCATTTATTTATTTAACTGACACTCGTAGAGGCCTTATTATGTGCCAGACATTATTCCAATTGCCTTGCAAATATTAACTTATTGATTCTCATGATGATCTTATGAGGTAGTACTCTTTATTATATCTGGATGGAATACTGGATGCAGTGATTTCTAAAGTCCTTTCCAACTCTGACAGTCTATGACCAGGATCCTTTCATGGTGATGCTAATGACAGATCCAGCCGGGCAGCTCTTGGTGAACAGAACTGATTCTCGAAGGACTGTTTTATTTTTTGTTTTTTTTTTTGCGGTACGTGGGCCTCTCACTGTTGTGGCCTCTCCCGTTGCGGAGCACAGGCTCCGGACGCGCAGGCTCAGCGGCCATGGCTCACGGGCCTAGCCGCTCCGCTGCATGTGGGATCTTCCCGGACCTGGGCACGAACCCGTGTCCCCTGCATCGGCAGGCGGATTCTCAACCACTGCACCACCAGGGAAGCCCCCGAAGGGCTGTTTGATTATATTAGCTACTAGCTTTCCTGATCCTAAGGGTCAGACATTTAGATGGATGCACTCCTCAACTCTCATACAGCTCAGGGCCCATGAAAATACCTCCCAATCAAGCATTTTCTCCCTTACAGTCAAGTCCATTAACAAAATTTTCCAGTGTCTTTGAAAGCATACTCTGCCTGCCTGGAAAAATGTTCTCCTTTTCCCCCTTCTCTCTCCTCTCTGCCTTCTTTTGCTTCTTATAATTAATTGCTACCATGTACTTAATACTTAGGCCAAGATCCATGTTAAACTATACACATGTATGTGCATATCTATACACATACATATATACATACATACACACATTTTTGAGTGATGTGAAACAGTTTTGTTTTGGTAAATTCTTAAATATGGTCCAGTCTGATTTCATTCAGGCCCTTGCTTATTTACATAGCTGCTTTATGTGCCTGGGATCTATTCCTGTCCCGGAAGATCCCTTCCTCCCTGTCTGGGAGCCCCTGCTCCAGCTAAGTAAATAGCAAAACTCAGGTTTCCCCTGACAACAACTTTCTCATTATTTAGAAGAAAGAAAAAGTGCTTTATAATGAAAGGTGATCAAAACAAGATTGAGGTAAAAGACAAGGCAATCAGAAGGTAGAAAATGAATATGGCATCTAAAGAACTGCATAAGGCCGTGAGAGATCAGGTCAGTACAAGCTGGTAATTATGTGTTAATACTGAAGCATTACTCACAAGCTAACATTTTGCATGACGGATTTTCCGTGAGTAAATGCATGGGTCGTTTTTTTGTTGATGTTGTTGTTCTTATAGATTTTTTCTAACCACAAACATAGCCTGGAAGGAGGGAGGAATAAAAGGAGAATCATTCCTTCATTATTGATATAATTATTCAATAGTCATAGATTAAGTTTTTATTTTGGCTAGTTTGGGGTCCCCCAGTATGGGAAGTATTTGGAAAACTACAAAAGCAAACAAATTGATAAAAGGGTAAAAAAATGGGCTTTGTTAAAAGGTTAACAATGGTTATTCATTCAAGGAAAAATATGGAAATTTACCAGTCAGTGCCTTTAATTATAGGAGAGGTTATTACAGACAATAGTGGTCAATTCTTTTTCTTTGCCAGGTGGAAAAAATAAGAAGAAATAGGTTTCAGCTACAGCAAGAAGAGTTGAGAGGCTATAATGGAACCTCATTATAGAATTATTAAGAGCCCATGTGAATGGGCTGTGTTGGCACAGCGCATGGCTATGAGATAAGGACCTTCTAACTCTGCTTTCTGTTGGTCTCATTACTCACTACACCCACACACCCTCAATCTCAGTTCCAGTGGGATAGATTGTTGGAGCTGCTACTGCCAACGGCCTAATCGGCCTTGCTGGGTGGCCTCTGCTGTGTCTGATTTGACTCCCAACATCATACCTCCCAGGCTCCAGCTGGGGCAGGGGACAGGGCAGCAAGCTCAGCATTAGGGGACCTGGCTGGCAGGTCCTGCTCCCCAACTTGCTTTCCTTCTTTGGACCCCAGTTTTCTCATCTATAAAATAAGCAAGTTGGTCTTAATGCTAGCAGTTCTCAAACTTCGGTGTAGCGAAATCTTTACAATTATTGGATTTTTTTTTTTTTTTGGAGACAGTTCTTGTTTAAAATTTAGAATTCTACCTGTTTCCCCACATACATTTTTATTTATTTAATCTGGAGTGGGGCACAGGACCCAAGATCCTGTTTATTAATAAGCATCTGATATGAGTGATCCTGGGCTAGTGTATTAGTTTGCTTGGGTTGCCATAACAAACTACCACAGACTGGGTGACTTAAACAACAGAAATATATTTCCTCACAGTTAAGCAGGGTAGAAGTCCAAGATCAAGCTGTTGGCAGGTGTGGTTTCTCCCGAGACCTCTGCCCTTGGCTTGCAGATGGCACCTTCTTGCTGTGTGCTCACATGGTCTTTTTCCCTGGTGTCTCTGTGTGTGTCCTAGACTCTTCTTAGAGGGACAGTCAGATGGGATGAGGGCCCACTCTTGTGACCTCATTTTAACTTAATCACCTCTTTAAGGGCCCTATCTCCAAATATAGTCACATTCTGAGGTATTGAGGGTTACGGGTTCAACAAATGAATTTGGGAGGGGGACACAATTCAGCCCCTACCAGCTAGGTAATCTCTAAAATTCTATGACTGATGACAGATAGATCATACCTCTTTCCAGGCTCAGCTTCCTTTATGAGTCTTCTTATAGAACTATCGTGGAATAGCAAAACTCCTATTTTTATAGTCTCTCCACTTCTCCAGCCAGAGTTCCCAGCATTACTTTGATGACATCTGGCCTTAATCTCCTGGCCCTAATTGCTATTATCACCTAATCTAAGGTGCCTGCCAACCCGCCCCCCAACTCCTGCACTGATCTGAGGTCTATTATTGCTTTATTTATTTGTTTCCTTATTTCCTATCTGTCTCCCCTGCTACACTGTAAATTCCACAGATCAGCCTATCTGTATAGTGTGTTTTGTCCCTAGCACCACACACAGTGCCTAGCATACAGTAGGCACTCACTAAATATTGATGCATGAATCAATGACTGAACAACTTATATGAGTTGCGATGACCTTAAGGTCCAGTCAACCACAGATTTACCTTTTCCTCTTCATTCTTTCACAGGGACAATGTTTAAGAGACTTCTCCCCAGCCAGAAGGAATAAAATCTTTGGAATACTATCCACAACATCTATGTAGAGGCCTGGGAGAGGTGAAAATTATGCTCATTTATCATCCTACTAATGTCTTAGTCACCAAAGTCTTCATAGTGCCCTGGATCTAATGTACCCGGACTCTACTACCCTGAGACAGGTCAGGGACAGAGGGAGGCAGCTCATCAGCCAAGAACAAACGTCACACACCACCTGAGATGTCTGAAGTCCTGCGTGGATGAGTCTGCATGTGAGACAGGCTGGGACCTGGGACACTCTACCAGAGTGCTTGCACCTGGACAAAATCTCCTCAAGCAACAGAATACAAAGAAACTATAAAGGCCTAAAAATAACTGCACGCAGGCATGGTTGGGGCAATTATGAACAACAGGATACCAAAAGGCCACAAACCAACTGCCATTTCTGAGGTGCTGGGAGCAAAAGTAGGGTATTTCGCATGATCCCTGAACACAGCACCACCACGGGGGTGGGCAGACCACCTAAGCCACACCTCCTGCCCAACCCCCCCATCCCCCACATCCTCTCCCCATTTAAGGGACCAGCTCCCCCCTGCCCCTGGTTGGGGAGCGAGCAAGAACATCTGCTTCTTTTTTTTTTATAATATTTTAATTTTATTTATTTATTTATTTATTTTTGGCTGTGTTGGGTCTTCATTTCTGTGCGAGAGCTTTCTTTAGTTGTGGCAAGCGGGGGCCACTCTTCATCGCGGTGTGGGGGCCTCTCACTATCGTGGCCTCTCTTGTTGTGGAGCACATGCTCCAGACGCGCAGGCTCAGTAGTTGTGGCTCATGGGCCTAGTTGTTCCACGGCATGTGGGATCTTCCCAGACCAGGGCTTGAACCCGTGTCCCCTGCATCGGCAGGCAGATTCTCAACTACTGCGCCACCAGGGAAGCCCAAGAACACCTGCTTCTTGTTTTTGCTCCCTTGTGCTATAGCATGAGCCCCTATAAAGCCTTGCCTGAAATTCTCATCTGGCCTTATTGATTTCTACTGATTAAAGAGTTCAAGAGCCTGGGGTGGTAACACATGGGTCCACAACTGGAATCTAGATGTGATCATCTGTCTTCTTGCAGATGGCCAAAAGCTCTTTTTTATAAACTTTGGGCCTGAGACATTTGCTAGGAAAACAATTAAGCTTTTTATTGCCTGTTATTCTTGTAGCTTGATGGAGAGATGCTGGACTGTGTCAATAAAAGCAACACTATTAATGCAATAAGACTAAAAATAAATTTAAAAACAAAAATATCAACAACAGTTTAAAACAGAGACAGTCTGCGGCACACTGAAGATAGGTGAATTTTAATCTCGGATTGGGTTGGATCTACATAAATGAAAGTGGGATCATATCTTTGGGCTACAAGGAGGCAATATTTTTAGATAGCGCTCATATGTATCTTCACCGAAGGCCTCAACCCCACATTGAGTTGATTGCTTTTTCCTTATATTTATTAAATTTGAGAGCAAATATTTGTTTCCATGCCTGTTTCCTCTACTATACCCGTGGTTCCTAGAGAGAAATAATCACATCTTATTTATTTCTGCATCTCCTGCACCTGCTACATGGCCTCAAAAATTGAATGAATGACTAACAGGGAGATTTAAATATTATTGACTAGTAGATATTGCCAAAATGTTTTATGGCAGATTAGACTGAGAGATATTAATTACTGCCTTGATCATTCTAACACAGTCCACTCTCAATAATTTTATTTACAGAATTAAAAAAAAAAACCCTTTCTGCTGTTTTCCCATGATCCAACTGTGTAATTTCTGGTCAGTGATTCCAGGTTTTAAATAATTTGTAAGTGTTCAGTTTCTACACAACTTTATCATCCGCTAAGAATTTAAAAATCACATTCTCTGTTCAGCTGTTAATGCTGGGATCCATATTTAGTTTTATAAGCTTTTCCCTGTTTTTAGTTTTGTTTTGGGTTTTTAGTCTAAGGCTAAAATTTCTTAGAATGGGGAATGCCATGCATGTTTGGGGGAAGAAAGAAGCCAGAAGAAGGATGCCTGCATGGCCCACCTCTGGGATTGCAAAATGATTTTCAAATTATCGCAAGTCAGACATAATCAAAAAAGTAAATGTATTGGAGCGGAGTCAAATACCTGTAGCACAATGCAAAGCATTTAAAAAAATCATCTTGTGCTCCAAGTTCTACACAGTGTCATGCCACTCAGTAATGTACATAATAGTAAATTAACTCTAATTATTAATACCAATAGTCCCATTCACTGAGAAATCAGTTTATAATAAAGAGTTATTTAGTTTCCACACTCCCGGGGCCATAGCCAAGCACCTACCTTGCCAGAGAGGCAGGCATGGGGGATCACTATTAATTATCTGTCCTCTTATTCCTCTTTCCCTGAGAGAGAGCAACAATATACGCTCCACATCTAATGAGGGCACGAAGGATCCACCCGTGCCCACCTCGCTATTTCAGGGTCCTTCTATCAGGGAGATTGTCCTGCGTTGGCACCTAGGACCACTCAGCAGGTAACACAGCTCCTTAAGAAGCCTTTAGAGCTGCACAGAAATTCCCTTTTTTTTTTTTTAAAGAAAACATTTTAAGTCTTACAGTACAGTACCTTGAAAGGTACAGTAGTACAGCACAACAGCTGGCCTACAGGAGCTGGCATCGAGTGAACAGGCAAGAAGAGATACTGACTGGAGGAGGAGAGGAGGTGGGAGATGGTAGAGCTGAAGGATCGTCAGCAACAGGAGACAGAGGCCAGGCTGCTATTCCACTCACGCCTGACGTGGATGGCACAGGTTCTGGTTCCTTGCTGGATTCGATTCTATCCACCCTCTTTAAAAAAAAAAAAAAAAAAAAAGCGATCCAGTGATGTCTGGGTAATAGCTCTTTTTTTCTCATCATAGACGACAGGGTAGTCCTGAATTGCATTCTGAACAGCTGCTGCAACCTTCGTGTACCATTCTACGTTCAAGAAATTTCCTTCTTGAGCTAATCTTTCTCACTGTGCTCCCAACCAAACTGTTTTTTTTTGAGGGAGGGGAGATTATAAAAGAGCCATGAATCATCCTTAAGTTGAACAAGGCTTTTAAAAAAAATTATGGTAAAACACATATAAGATGTATCATTTTAACCATTTCAAAGTGTACAGTTTAATAGCATTTAGTTCATTCACGATGCTGGGCAAGTATCACCACTACCCAAGTCCTGAAGATTTTTATCACCCCAAAAGGAAACTCCATCACCATTAAGTAGTCACTCCCCACTCCCTCTTCCCCCACACCTGGCAACCACTAGTCTGCTTGTTCTCTCTATGGGTTTGCCTATCCTGAATATTTCATATTCAGTCTGTGGCCTTTTGTGACTAGCTGCCTTCACTTAGCTAGGTTCATCCACTTTGTGGCATGTATTAGTACTTCATTCTTTTTTTCTGACTGAATAGTATTCCATCGTGTCACATTTTGTTCTTTAGTTCATGAACGTTGGGCTGTTTCCATCAACCAAACTTTTTTTCTTTTTAAAAATTAAAAATTTTTTATACAATTTTTAAAGATTACTTTCCATTTACAGGTATTACAAAATATTGGCTCTATTCCCTGTTCATCAACCAAACTTTTTAAGGAAAGCCCCTATGCATTACCTCCACCTCCTTTATCTAGTGGGATCTGGCTTCTGCCCTAACAAGAATAACAGCCAGTATCGACAACAGCTGATGGTTATGGAGAGCTTGCTCTGTTCCAGGCATTATGCACAGTGGTTTACGAATATAACCCCACTTAATCCTCATAGGGCAAAAGCTTGTGCACGTTAGTCTTATACCAGGCAGCCTAGCAGAGGGGCTGGGGACTGAAATCCAGCCCAGACTCCACTGGCTGTGTCCATCCTGTGGGAGAGGCACTGGGCTCCCCAGTGTGCACAAAAGCAACTCTGTCAACAGCACTTTGGGTAAATATTATCATTATTCACAACCTATACTTAAGGAAAGTGAGAATTAGAGAGTTTCCATAATATTCAAGATTATACAAAGATCTAACAAAGAAGAAACCAGGGCTTAAACCCAGAGGCAACTGAGTCCATATCCTCTGCTACCATCCTGTACCAGGATAACGTTGGAAAGGACTTCTGTGGTCTCCCTTCTTCTTCCAAGATTTTCTTCTACCATAATCCAAAGTAAAATATGTATTTTACACTGTGACCCAGTACCTAATGCACATATATAACAAAATAAGTTTCATGAAACTACACTTAACCTTAGTAACTGCAATGCACTTTTCCATTCTATTTCATTTAAAAAAATACTGGTGAAGCTCCACTAAATTGACTTCTAACAGACAGTCACCCACAGTTTAAAAACCATGGCTGAAAACTCAACCATCCATTTTTTCAGTCTTTTTTCACTTGAACTTGTGGTGACATTTGACACTGTTAGATGGACCTCTACTTCTTGAAATTCAACCTGTTTTTGGATCACTCTCTCTTGGGCTTGAGAACACTGTTTCCAGCTCTTTCCCCACAGCTCCTAATCTCAGTTAATGCCTTCTCTACCTTTCCAATCTCTCAAGGTATATAAAGAACTCTTACAACAAAAAGATAGAACAGACGCTTCAAAAAAGAATATATACAAATGAACAAGCACATGAAAAAAATGCTCAACGTCATTAGCCATCAAATAAATGAAAATTAAAACCACCATAAAATACCACTATATATCCACAAGAATGTCTAAAATTGAAAAGACCTACAATGCAAGTGTTGCCAAGGACATGGAGCAACGTATAATGCTGGTGGGAATACAAAATGGTGCAAACACTTTGGAGAATAGTTTGGCAGTTTCTTGTAAAGTTAAGTTTACATTTACCATGTGCTCTAGCAATTCACTCCTAGTTATTTCCCTGATGAGAAATAAAAATGTATTTCACACAGAGACTTGAACAGAAATGTACATAACAGCTTCATTTGTAGTAGCCCCAAATGGAAACCAACAAAAACATCCATCAACAGGTGACCATTGGTACATATAAACAAATAAAATTTGGCACATCCACTCAACAGAATACTATTCAGCAAAACAAAGGCACAAACTACTGACACAGAGAGCATTCTATATGAATTTCAAAAACACTATGCTGAGTGAAAGAAACCACACACAAAAAAGAGTGCATACTGTAAGATTCTACCTATATGGAATTCTAGAAAAGAAGAAACTAATTTATACGGACAGAAAGCATATCAGTGTTTATCTGGGTTGGGCGGCACAGGGGAATTGTTTCCTGACTGTCGAGGGCATAAGAGAACTTTTGAGATGATGAAAATACTTCATGTCTTGGTTGTGTATATATTATATATGTATTATATTATATATTATGTATATATTATATATATGTATCTATTATATATTATATATGTGTATGTGGGTGTATATATTTGTCAAAACATCAAAACTATATACTTAAAATTGACACATTTTAATTTTATGTAAAGCATAACTTTATAAAGTTAATTTAACCAGTCAACTGGAATTTTTTTTTTTTTTTTTTTTTTTTGCCGTACGCGGGCCTCTTACCGCTGTGGCCTCTCCCGTTGCGGAGCACAGGCTCCAGACGCGCAGGCCCAGCGGCCATGGCTCACGGGCCCAGCCGCTCCGCGGCATGTGGGATCCTCCCGGACCGGGGCACGAACCCGTGTCCCCTGCATCGGCAGGCGGACTCTCAACCACTGCGCCACCAGGGAAGCCCCTCAACTGGAATTAAAAAAAAAAAGTGTTCAACCTCTTCCTTCTCTTCCTTTTTGTCATCTCCTACAACTAATCAGTTATTCAATTGTCCTGCCTCAACTTCAAACATCTCTCAAATGAGTCTCTCCTCTCACTCTCTCTTGCCTGGTCTTAGTTCGGGTCCTCAATATCTCTCTCCTGCACCGAGGTGAAAGCATTCCATTTTTCCCCACTCTCTCCCCTCAACTCCAGCCAATGATTTCCTTCTCATCCATCCTAATCATATCCTGTCACTCCCTTTATGAAAAGCTTCCATTGGCTACCATTTGTCTACAGGTTGAGATACACTTTCATACTTTCCTCTCTCCCTCTCTTCATCCCACAAATAATTATTGGCAAGAGACAGGCATTCAGCACACCATGCAGAGCCATTCACAAACTAGACTCTCTCCAGGCTCATCTTTAGTCACCTGGAACTTTCACAACTCCATATCTTAATACATTCTGTACCTGTCACCTGTTTTTTGCTCTTTCCTCTTGCTCTTCATATCTTTTTCTATTTCTTAGAGATTCCCCTTCTGTGAAGCTTTCCCTCACCTACCCAGGCAGATATAGGTGTCTCAAAAACTTTTACTTAACCCTAACATAACATTGCCTGGTTATCATTTCACTGTCTATGAAGTCTGTTCCCTTTTTTATTTTCTTTTAAATTTTTTAAAATTAATTTTTATTGGAGTATAGTTGCTTTACAATATTGTGTTAGTTTCTACTGTACAGCAAAGTGTATCAGCTATATGTATACATATATCCCTTTTTGGATTTCCTTCCCATTTAGTTCACCACAGAGCATTGAGTAGAGTTCCCTGAGCTATATAGTAGGTTCTCATTAGTTACCTATTTTATACATAGTATCAAGAGTGTATATATGTCAATCCCAATCTCCCAATTCATCCCATTCCCCTCTTTCCCCCTTGGCGTCCATACGTCTGTGTCTCTATTTCTGCTTTGCAAATAAGATCATCTATACCATTTTTCTAGATTCCACATATATGCGTTAATTTGTGATATTCGTTTTTCTCTTTCTGACTTCACTCTGTGTGACAGCCTCTAGGTCCATTGTTCCCTTTTCAGATGGTATGATTTGTTGTTACAGACTGCTGTATTCATACCTGTGCCTCTAACAACTAACATGATGGTGCTTAATAAATGTTTATTGAATTAGAAGAACCAGGCACATACATTGGCTATATTTCTATTGATGATGAAGTTAGCAACATAAATTCTCCTGTTAAAATTAATTTTTCCTTCTCCTGTCCTCCCACAATCTTTTGTCAATGCCTCTCCTGTATCACTTATTATTTCCTCACTTGATTGTGAACTTTAAAAAAGTTTAGAAATATTTTAAGCACCCCAAAAATTGTAGAGTGAATAATAAAATAAACTCCCAGGTACCCATTCTTGTCAAATCTTAGCATTTTTGCTCTATTTGCTACAGATGTTTTAAAAAATTAAAAATAACTTTTATAGATATAGTTGAAGGTTCCTAGGACCCTTTCCCAATGTCTTTCCCTTTCCTTCCTCTCAAAGGCAATCACTCTCTTAAATTTGATGTTTATCATTTATTTGCATATTTTTATACCATGTACATACAAATTCACAAACAATGCATGGTGTTTTTACATATTTTAAAACTTTATATAAATAAATATAATACTGCACATATTATTCTGCAAGTTGTTTTGTCTCAATATTATATTATGATTTGTCCATGTTGATACCTGTAACTCTAATTTAAATGAGTGAGATAAAAAATATATGGCAGGGAATTCCCTGGCGGTCCAGTGGTTAAGACTCTGCACTTCCACTGCAGGGGGTCCGGGTTCCATCCCTGGTCGGGGAACTAAGATCCCACATGCTGCATGGCATGGACAATAAATAAATAAATAAATAAACTTACACATTAAAAAATATATATATGCTAGCATAAATGTTCAACGAGGTGTAATCTAACTTTGTGTAAGCAGAGAACATGTTATATTGTGCAGTCATGATTCTCATAATTTGCCAGCTACAATATGTGACTTACCAATCATTAGCCTGCCTTCTGCTGACTGCTATACTGGAGACCATGTCACAGTATAGTACAGATATCTCTGAAGACACATTACATTAAGAATAAGGATTGGACAGCATCTTTCATAAACTATAGAGATGGACTAAATCTACAGGTTTGAAATTTATCAAGGACAAGTGTTAAGGTGCTGCATTTGGGTAAAAAAATCCAATGGCACAAATATAAGAGGGGGAGATGTGGCTTAGAAGCAGAACATGAGCAGGAAATGGGTTTTTTTTTAATTGACAAGTAAGCAAGGCTGTGAAAGGCAGCTCCAGTGGGGAACCACTGAGATGGAGTCTGGAATGAGGAAGTTTGGTGATGGAGTACACTCCTCAGGGCTGCTTGGACCTTACTGGAAGGCAGGCTTCAGTTTCTGAATGTGGAGCTTGTGCAGAAGAAACTAACGAGGATGGTTGAAGGAAAAGGTAATGTTTTCAAGAAAAGAGGTTGAGCCCCATGGGGCTCTTGATGTTTGATTTCCCTGATGGAAAGGGAGGTCCGTGTGGCCCTGAGAGAGGGCTGGGCCAGTCCTGCTCCTCTTTCTGAATTGCTGCCTCGGCACCACCACCTGCCCTATCACAGAAGCTGGAAAGCTGGGAAGGGTCCTCAGCTCTCCCTCGCATCCTGCCTTCCTACATATCTGACCATCATTTTACCTAATCATTCAGCAGCTTTGGATATTGGAACCAGTCTTCCTGCATGAAACACTATCTTCTGTTGGTTTTGTGGGTCGCCTGTATTCCTCAATTTCCTCCTACCTATAAGAATGCCAGAGGTGCAACTGGATTTTGTGGAGCCGGAAGGAGTTTCAATTTGGGGGGCTTTCTTTAAAAGAATACCAAATTATTAATAAAAGGCCTTGAATGGGGCCCATATAAGAGAGAGAATTATTTTCCAGCAAATCCATCTCAGGCCTTTTTACACAAATCTTCTTCTTTCAAGCCACATGGTAAAATTCCTGAAGACACACCCAAGCCCTTTTCTCTTCTAATGCTGTACACTCTCCTGGTTTAGAGGAATTCATTCATATCTTAAACGTCCATGACTACCTGGTGACTCCCATGATTATGTCTCCAGCTCTGGCCTTTCTGTCTCCAGTCCCATGCTCAGACTTAGTCATCCTGACTAAGCTATCTCACAGACACTGCACATTTCCTGTGGCTGAGACTGAAAGGTGGCCTTCTCTCTCACCGCCTGGTTCTTTTATAGGGTCCCCATCTCACCAAATGGCACCAGCATCTACCCAGCTCTGAAAGCTAGATGCCCAGGCACTGTCCTTAACACCTCCTTCTCCCTCAGCTTATATCCAGTCACATTTAACTTTATCTCTTTTCTCCTCTCCATCTTCATTACCACCTTCCCAGACAAGACACCATCAGGTCTTGGCTGGACCACCACAATGGTCTCCTGACTGGTCTTCCTACATTACTATCTGACATCCTCCCCCACCCCTTCTCTCCTCTATACAGCTGCTGGGGTATCTTTCCAAAAGGCCTTTCTGATCAGATATGAACCAGATCTTAGAATGCTTTGAACGCATCTATTACGCTTAGGATAAAGATCAAATCCTTAACTAGGCCCTGAAGGCCCTGCCTGGTCTAGTCCTGCCCAGCTCTCAGCTCCCCTCCCACCAACCTGCCTCTGCTCTTCAGTCTCTCAGGCCCTCCTGCATCCTAGCCTTTGCCTGGGAATCTCTTCCTCACCCTCCCACTCCTGACCCCTCAATCTAGGTCAGGTTCCCTGATCACTCTCTCTTAAAGAGCGTCATTTCACTCCTGAGTCTATGGATTCAGTATTACACATTCACTAGAGTGATTGATTTGATTGATTTAATGTCTGGCTTTCAACTAGACTCGGCTCCATGCAGGCTTAGACCATGCATGTCTCTGTTTGCTTTTCCATGTGTCTAGACCTTGCTCATAGCAAGTCCTTCAATAAATAATTGTTAAAGAGTGAATAGACCCCTGGGAAGTGGATAAAACAAAATAAAATAGGATGATGCAAGCCTAGCTTCTAGGTCTTGGGTCAGAGAATCTTTAACTTTGAACAAACAAGATTCAAGGACACTATAAGCTGTGGAGGCATGTGCCCTGTTACACCAGAAAATATATTCCTCTCCAAAGGTTAGGATTTGGCAATTCCCAAAGTCCAAGGACATGACTTTGCTATCAGGGCCATCTGTCTGCCTGCCTGTAGCTTTAATAGCCTGTTTTCCAAGTATGCATTGACGTCAGCGGGAGTTCCTTGGGCTCAGAGCACCTGACTCAGCCTCTGCAGTGCAATTTGGAGAGAAGGATCTGGCCTGAAGACATTTCACCTGCTACCTCTTTGGGGCTTAAAGTGAAATTTAACTTTTATACTTTTTTTTTGCCCTGGTGTAATTTAACCTTCAGTTGCTCTTTGTATTTCCTATTTCATTATGTACAGACTATTAAATAAAAATCTAAATGTGGAGCTGGGGCTGAGGGAGGGGAGCAGAATCAAGTTCTTTTTGGTCTTTTGCCAAAGTTCCAAACTGGCACAGTTAAAGGTACAAGGAGAAATGTTTTGTCACTTTAGGGTACGGTAGAGGCTGCAGGATTTTAAGTGTTCCATGCCTTTTTTATTATTAAAAAAAAAATCACCTTCAACCTTCAAGATAAAATGGGATCCCAGAAAACCCTCGCCAAAGGACTAATCAGGGCAGCATATTATAATACAGGAAATATGCTTGTAATGAAACAGATATCCTGTCAACTGTTCATAAAAAGTAGTCACGTGAAACCTTACATTTCATAAGGGCTTCTTTAAAATACAACATAGCAAGATACTACAATACTGTCAGAAATGTTTGCAAAGGCCTCAAAATAAAGTTCTCCTTCATTAGTGCTCTCAAAGTGTCTTGGACGCACCTTCATATAGTGCCTCTCATGGCATTGTGATATGTTGTTTGAGTGTCTCCTTGTTGAGACTGGAAACCCCCTCAGGCTGGAGCACATTTTTTAGCTGTTTGTGATGGGCCTAGCTTCAGGGTGTCTGGCACATGGTAGGTGCAAAGAGAACAGGAATCAGATTCAGAGAATTCTGTGCTCCAATCCTGCTCTCATATTTTCAGACTCTATGACCTTGGCAAATTCCTAAACTCCCCAAGTTCCATTATTCTGTAAAATGGGGAATCACACTTCCTCACAGAGCAGCTATGAGAATGAAATGAGATGTGTGTCCTGCATGCAGTAGGTACTCAATAAATGTTATTATTAAGGACTTAAGAATTAGGATTCTGGGCTCTGCCTTTTGCTAGCTCTGTCACCTTGGGCAGTCCCATAGCCTCTCTGAGCCTTGCCTTCTCCATTGCAAAATGGGAATAATAATATCTACCCATCAGAATTGCAGTGAGGAACAGATTTTAGACTATTGGATTCAACGGACCAAAAACAGTCTAGTGACTAATACACGGTTGTCAATCATTTATTTTTTTCATGTAGGAATGTTCCAAAAAATAAACGATCATCTACCCTCATCATAAAAGAAAGAGTATTTTAACACCAAAAGAATAGGAAGAATTAATTTCTTTAAATGAAGATATCTTTAAAGAAAAATGTTTTCCAATGGCTTTATTTTAGACTGATGACAATTTTAGTTTTGTGCCAGCACTAGTCCACATCCAGCCTTTGGAAACCATTCACTATGAGGATTAAATGAGATGATGTGTGTAAATAGCTGAGCATAGAGCCCAGCACGCAGGAAACACTAAATAAGTTTAACTGCTGCTATTTAATATTATTTTATCATCATCATAAATTAAAATACATAACTCTTCCATTAAAAAGACTGATAACTGAATGAACAAAATGCCTGTTATGTTTGTAATCAGTGGAGCTAAAGAAGGAAAAGAGGTAATGACACGAATGACTGGTCAGAGGCTTTGGGAAGAAGAATATTATCGTCAAACATTCACTGAGGGCTTCCTACGTTTCAGGTACTCCTCTTAAGTAATTTACACGTATGATCTCATTTGTGCTTCATAAAAGCCCCACTTTTACAGATAAGGCAACAGAGAGGTTACAGAACTTGGTCCAGGTTACCCATTAGGAAATGGTGAGGCTGAGATTCCAACCCAGACAGACTCCATCACCGTAATCTTCTGCCTCCCTCTAATAAATATAAGATATAGGATAAATTCCAATTTAAATGATATGTTGAAAAAAATAGAGAAAAGAAGTAAAACACGATTGAGAGGGAGAGCAGTAGACTGTGTCATTGAACTAGATGCTGGGCAGCAAAGAAAAGTATTAGAAGATGGGCACGTTGCCCCATAATCATACCTAGTTTTATGTAAAAATGTCATGCTCCGGAAACGTGTCAGATACCATTTTCAGTGCAGTTCTGAAGAATTTCATGTGTCAAGGGCTTGACACATCATCTTTATTTTCTGCTGCGCTTCTCCATCTGGGTTTTCTGAAGTGTGTCATACCTTTGATAGCAGTGCTCGGAAGGGGTTAGGGTGAGAGAGAGGGGGAAGCATGCCCGTTTGGCTCTGAGTCTCGTTGAAGTGTTTTCAATCCTCGGTATTGCCAAGACCGCTAGGGGGAAGTGCTGGGAGGGCACCATGTTCCAGCTGGGGTAGGGGTGAGAGGCCAGGTGGGCAGGGGTAGCCTCCTTGGCACTGGTCACCTGCGTAGAACCCAGGCTGGTGAATCAAACTGCCTGAGAAGTGGCCACTGCTTCATTGCTCTCCACGAGCTCCATGGCAGGGGCCAAAAGCCCGCTCTGGAGACAGACCCGTGCAGAATAGAATGAAACAAGAGGTCACATTTTCCCAGAGCCTCACTGTCAACACGTGGCCAGCGCCTAGCTAAACTTGGCAGCCGTGGCCACCCAAACCTCCCTCCAGCCCAAAGCAGAGTGACTGGCTTCTTGGAGATGGTTCAGTCACAGCCATGCCCTGGATCGTTCCCAAGCTGATGCTCCATAGCAGGGACCCGTGGAGGACCCAGCCAAGGTCCCAGTGTCTTTGAGGGGGCTGCCAACGCCAGCTGCTCTTTTGAAGACCGGATACCTCTGTGTGGGTTGAGATCAAGGCTCCGGGGTTCACGGGATGCCAAATCACACATGCTTTCTGCCATCTCATTATCAATCTTGTTTCTCATTAACCCGAACAAACGCTTTAGCCTTGACATCTGTGTTAGTCAACACAAGAAATTATCCCCTCTTTGAGGTTTAAATTGATAGCATTTTCTGTGTTCCAGGCACGGAACCAAGCACTTTATGTGGATATCTACTTCTCCCAGCCACCCTTTGCAGAAAGTGATGGGAAAGCACAGAGAGGTGTAGTAACTCACCAAGGGGCACACAGCGAGTGTGCTTAGAGACCAGGTTAACTCCAGAATCTAAGAGTTTTAACCACACATCAGCATCTCTCTCCCGTGAGGGTTGCAAAAAGAATGATTATTTAAGTGTTCAAGTCTCTATTTTCTTCCTGAATGGATTACAAGCTCCTTGAGGGAAGGGACCATTTCTTACCAAGGTGCTTCCATAAAGTCTCCGTCATCTTGTATTGCTGTAAAAAATGCCACAGGCTGGGTGGTTTAAACAACAGGCATTTATTTTTCAGGCTGGAGGTTGGAGATCAGGGTGCCAGCCTGGTCAGGTCCTTGTTGAGGGCCCTCTTCCTGGTCATGTCCTCACATGGCCTTCCTTGGGGAGTGCATGCAGAGAGAAACCGTTTCCCCCTCTTATAAGGGCACAGATCCCATCCATGAGGGATGAGACCTAATCATGACATAATCATCTCCCAAGGGCCCTACCTCCTAATACCATCATGTTGGGGGTTAGGATTTCTACATACAAATTGGGAAGGGGACGCAGGCATTCAGTCCATAATACATAGTATTCATTGGTGCATTTGGGAAACATTTATGTACTATTATGTACTAGGGACTGTGCTAAGCATTTGCCAAAGCAAAGACAAAAAATCATCAGGTCTGTTCTTTGGAAGCTAACAGTCCTATGAGGGTAATACCCAGGGAAGTCGATGAGTTATTACAAAATAACCAAGTCTACCTGGCATGACATATGCCATGCTAGCAGATCTGGGACTATTAACATATTTTACCTTAGATGCAATAATCAAGAGTGTTATTATCAGATAAAATACTTAAATTAGTCCAATGGTGGGTGTAGCATAATCAGAAATATGTATTTGGTCTTTATTTCCAGTTCCTGACACAGAGCTCCTAAATCCTTTTGGAATTTCCTGAGTGATAAGGATGCTAGGATGTTTTTTGTTCTAATGAGGTACTCTTGGAGGGGCCCCCCAGATAGCTTCAGGATGGGGGCATGTTGCCAGAAAGACCAAATCTTGATTAGAAGCCTGGAAATTTCAGCCTCATTCCCCAGCCTCTGGGGAGGGGAGAGGGGCTAGAGATTGAGTTAATAACCCATCATGCCTACATGATGAATCATCCAGGAAAAAAAAAACCCTAAATAACAGGGTTTGGAGAGCTTCTGGTTCAGGGAACAGATCGAGGTACTGGGAGGATGGCATCCCCAGAGAGGACATGAAAGCTATATGCACTGCCCTTCACTTTCTGGCCCTCTTCGTCTCGTCCCTTTGGCTGTTCCTGAGTTCTAGCCTTTATAATAAGTTGATAATATAGCAAATGAACTGTCTTCCTGAGTTCTGTGAGCCGTTTTAGCAAATTATCAAACCTCAGGGGGTGGTTGTGGGAACTCCCAACTTCTAGCCGGTCTGTCAGAAGTACAGATGCCTCAGGACTTGTGACTGGCGTCTGAAGTGAGGGCAGTCTTGTGCAACTGAACACTTTAACTTGTGGGATCTCATGCCAACTCCAGGTTGGTAGTGTCAGAATTTAATTTACCTGTAGGACACCCAGGTGGTGCCTGGAGAATCAGAATTGGTCGTTGGTGTTGGAAAGCACCTCAGTGGCATTCTTGAGAGAACAACATAAATTTGTTCATCGTTAAACGCCATGACCATCAGAAGACACAAACTTTTCTGTCAAAAGTGGGTAGCCAACTCGAAAGCACACACAATTTCATTTTTAAAAAAATTAATTTATTTATTTTTGGCTGCGTTGGGTCTTCGTTGCTGCGCGTGGGCTTTCTCTAGTTGCGGCAAGCAGGGGCTACTCTTCTTTGCGATGTGCGGGCTTCTCACTGCAGTGGCTTCTCTTTGTTGCAGAGCACGGGCTCTAGGCGTGCAGCCTTCAGTAGTTGTGGCACACGGGCTCAATAGTTGTGACTTTCGGGCTCTAGAGCTCATGCTCAGTAGTTGTGGCTCATGGGCTTAGTTGCTCTGTGGCATGTGGGATCTTCCTGGACCAGGGATCAAACCCATGTCCCCTGCATTGGCAGGCGGATTCTCAACCACTGCGCCATCAGGGAAGTCCCACAATTTCATTTTTTATGAATTGTATTAAGATCAAGAGATGGGTGTTCAAACATTTTACCTTGTGTAACCTCGTGTCCAGATTCTTATAATGGCCTCCTAACTCATCTCCCTGCTTCCACTCTTGTCCTGCTCTAATCTCTCTTCACTGAGCAGCCCGGGGATATTTTTAAAAAATAAATCAGACCATGTCACTTAACGTGCAAACTCCTCATCAATGACTTGCAGTTCTTTTTAGATTAAAACACAGATTTCCTACCATGGGCTGCAGTGACCTGCATGATCTACCTCCTAACTCTACAAACTCATATGATGATGATGATTGATAGATAGCACTTACTGAGCATCCACTATGTACTCCACACTCTTTGTCTCACTGAATCGTTTCGACAGCCCTAGCTCCCCTGCTCTGAAATTTACAAAGCAGCCACACTCTGCTCCTTTCTATTCCAAATACCCACAGAGCTCTGTCCCACCTCTGGACCTCAGCATTTGCTCTTGGTCCCAGAGGCTCTTGTTCCAGTTCTCATGGCTGGCTCACGTGCATCCAATCAGGAGTCTGTGCAAACGTCACCTCTTCAGAGAGACCATCCTTGACTTAATCTAAGCAGCTCCCTCCCATTGTGAAATCCTTTCCTGTGATGACTTCTTGCTGACGAGGACTTATTGGAGCCTGCCATGGCTATGTTTATTTCTTTTCTTGTGTTCGTTTGTTTTTCCACCTAGAACTTTTTTTTTCTCTAACAGCTCTTGATTTTAATACTGTTACTGGTTTTTCAACATAATGAATACATTTAAAAATTCACAGCAAAATCCATACACCTGTGGTCAATTAATGACAACAATGGAGGCAATAATATATTAACACAATGGAGAAAAAACAGTCTCCTCAACAAGTGGTGGTAGGAAAG
This sequence comes from Physeter macrocephalus, assembly GCF_002837175.3. Lineage (NCBI taxonomy): Eukaryota > Metazoa > Chordata > Mammalia > Artiodactyla > Physeteridae > Physeter > Physeter macrocephalus. Next base: position 40,118,810 of record NC_041229.1, read on the forward strand.
CTGGACAGCCACATGCAAATCAATATGAACACTCCCTCACACCATACACAAAAAAACTTCAAAATAGTTTAAATACCCAAGTATAAGACATGACACCACAAAACTCCCAGAAAAGAACATAGGCAAAACACTCTCAGACATAAACTGTAGCAATATTTTTTTAGATTAGTGTCCCAAGGCAAAAGAGATATATATGCAAAAATTAACAAATGGGACCTGACCTAAAAAATCTTAAAAGCTTTTGCACTGCAAAGGAAACCACAAACAAAACGAAAAGACAACCTAGGGAATGGGAGAAAATATCCTCAAATGATGTTACCCACAAGGGGCTAATATCCAAAATATACAAACAGCTCATACAACTCAATAAAGCAACCCAATCAAAAAATGGGCAGAAGACCCAAACAGACACCCCTCCAAAGATGACACACAGATGGCCAACAGGCACCTGGAAAGATCCTCAACATCAATAACCATTAGAGAAATGTAAAACAAAACCACCACGAGGTATCACCCCACACCAGTCAAAATGGCCACCATCAAAAAGTCCACAAACAATAAATCTGGAGAGGGTGTGGGGAAAAGGGAACCCTCCCACACTGCTGGTGGGGATGTAAACTGGTGCAGCCCTCATGGAAAACTGCGTGGAGATCCCACAAAAAACCACGATTAAAGCCACCATACCCAGCAATTCCACCCCTTGGCATACATCCCCCAAAGATGAAAACTCTAATTCAAAAAGATATATGCACCCCAATGTTCATAGCAGCACCATCCACAAGAGCCAAGACACCAAAGCAGCCCAAGGGCCCATCAACAGATGACTGGCTTAGGAAGATGTGGCATATTTATATACAATGGAATATGTATTACTCAGTCACAAAAAAGAATGAAATATTGCCATTTGCAGCAACATGGATGGACCCAGAGAATATCACACTAAGTGAAATAAGTCAAACAGAAAAAGACAAAGATTTCACTTAAATGCAGAATCCAAAAAAATAATACAAATGAATCTACATAAAAAACAGAAGAACTCACAGACAAAACAAACTTATGGTTACCAAAGGGGAAAGGGAGGGGTGGTGGGATAAATTAGGAGTATGAGATTAACAGATACAAACTACTATACATAAAACAGATAAGCAACAAGGATTTACTGTATAGCACAGGGAACTATATTATCTTATAATAACCTATAATGGAAAATAATCTGAAAAAATATGTATATATAACTGAATCTCTTTGCTGTACACCTGAAACTAACACAATATTGTAAATTAACTATATTTCAGTAAAAATATATATATATATATATTTAATGAACAATGCTATGATGTACCATACTTACCCCACCTCACTGTCTTGTTCTGCCCGGAGCATAGCAAGCCACTGCTGTTTATACACAGAAGATAGCCATTCTGAAGGTACTAGAGAATCTTGTTCGATAATTCTCGCGGAGGCCAAATCACTGATAATATACCGTAACTTTAAACGTCTGAATACTGACACAAATGGTTTTCCTTGCTCTGTTTCAAGAAAGGTCATACCTTCAAAATCTTTTCTCCTCTTAGAAAACCAGACATCTGTTTCAGTCAAAAGCTGTTTTAAAGATCCATTCCAAGAACGCACAAGTTGAAGGAACATCCACTTTTTAAGGGCTGTGTATACATCCATCTCCACTTGCATCACAAATAAGTTAGATGAACCAATGAGTTGTTTCATGACATTTATACTGAGTTCTTTAAAAAGTTCAACATTCTGGTGAGTCATCAAATTGTTTAGAAGCCATTCAAGGCACTTTTTCTTTACGGAATCCAGTCCATAGGTCCCTGCCGATGTGTAATAGCCACATACGGGTTCTCACATTAATTGTTTCCTTCATTGTCTCACCACACTGCTGTATTAAACCATCCAACTGTAGCATACAAGCTGCTGCCAAAATGGCAATAACTTGACTGGGGTTTATTAAGACATCATCTCGATACAATGACCCAAATGCCACCTGCAGTGCTTCTATATCAATATTCTGGTCTGGAATCTCCAGTTCAATAATATTCATGCTGGACTCCTTCCATGAACCACTGAACATACTAGAAAAGTAGCCAGACTGACATAAATACATTTTGTGTAAGCTCCACTCTTCTCCTAGAGCACATATCTTAATGTCACTGACTTAAAAATAATGTTTGATAAATTTATTCGGATGTACTCTTCAATGTTTTCCTCCGAGGGGTGCTGAGGAGTCGCTGCTGCTCGTCCCCTTCCTCCTCATCCTCGTCTGTCTCGGAATCGGAATCGGGGTGACAGTAGCAGAAGGCCCCGCTGCTCCGCTTGCGCTTGCGGCTGCCCGGACAGTAACAGAAGCCGTGGGCGGCCGCGTCGCCACCAGTCTCCCGCCTCCGGGCCGAGCCCCCAGCCCCAGAACCCGGCTCCTGCTGGGCTCGGGCTCGCTCCTGGTGGTGCAGCACTCGGCTGCTCAGCGAGTCCATGGGTCACGGCTCACAGAGACTTCAGAGAGCGCACCTCAGTGAGCCCGACGAAGGCGGTCTACCGCCATGGCCCGGCCGCCACCGCCGGCCTCCACGTAGCCCGCGTGCCTACACCGCCACCTTCTCACGTGCAGCCCGGACCCTTGCAGAGGGCGCTACTGCCTCCATCCTCCGCCCCGCCCCCCGCGTCTGCCTGCGCCGAGCACCCGGACCGCAGGCGAACATTTTTTTTTTGAATTTTATTTTTTTAATACATGAGGTTCTTATTAGTTATCTATTTTATACATATTAGTGTATATATATGTCAACCCTCTCTCCCAATTCATCCCCCCCCACCACCGTTTTGCCCCCTTGGTGTCCATATGTTTGTTCTCTACATCTGTATCTCTATTTCTGCCCTGCAAACTGGTTCATTTGTACCATTTTTCTAGATTCCACATGTATGCATTAATATACGATATTAGTTTTTCTCTTTCTGACTTACTTCACTCTGTATGACAGTCTCTAGGTCCATCCACGTCTCTACAAATGACCCAATTTCATTCCTTCTTATGGCTGAGTAATATTCCATTGTATATATGTACCACATCTTCTTTATCTATTTGTCTGTCGATGGGCATTTAGGTTGCTTCCATGACCTGGCTATTGTAAATAGTGCTGCAATGAACACTGGGGTGCATGTGTCTTTTTGAATTATGGTTTTCTCTGGGTATATGCCCAGTAGTGGGATTGCTGG
>NC_041229.1:40122594-40123657 GCF_002837175.3 Physeter macrocephalus
TTGTTTATGGTTTCCTTTGCTGTGCAAAAGCTTTTAAGTTTCGTTAGGTCCCATTTATTTATTTTTGTTTTTATTTCCATTACTCTAGGAGGTGGGTCAAAAAAGATCTTGCTGTGATTTATTTATTTATTTATTTAAAATAAAATTTATTTATTTATTTATGGCTGTGTTGGGTCTTCGTTTCTGTGTGAGGGCTTTCTCTAGTTGTGGCAAGTGGGGGCCACTCTTCATTGCGGTGCGTGGGCCTCTCACTATCGCGGCCTCTCTTGTTGCAGAGCACAGGCTCTAGACGCGCAGGCTCGGTAATTGTGGCTCATGGGCCCAGTTGCTCCGTGGCATGTGGGATCTTCCCAGACCAGGGCTCAAACCCGTGTCCCCTGCATTGGCAGGCGGATTCTCAACCACCGTGCCACCAGGGAAGCCCTCTTGCTGTGATTTATGTAAAAGGGTGTTCTTCCTGTTTTCCTCTAAGAGTTTTAGTGTCCAGTCTTACATTTAGGTCTCTAATCCATTTAGAGTTTATTTTTGTGTATGGTGTTAGGGAGTGTTCTAATTTCATTCTTTTACATGTAGCTGTCCAGTTTTCCCAGCACCACTTATTGAAGAGACTGTCTTTTCTCCATTGTATATCCTTGCCTCCTTTGTCAGAGATTAGTTGACCATAGGTAGTATAGTCTGAAGTCAGGGAGTCTGATTCCTCCAGCTCCGTTTTTTGTCCTCAAGATTGCTTTGGCTACTTGGGGTCTTTTGTGTCTCCATACAAATTTTAATATTTTTGTTCTAGTTCTGTAAAACATGCCGTTGGTAATTTGCTAGGGATTGCATCGAATCTGTAGATTGCTTTGGGTAGTATAGTCATTTCACAATATTGATTCTTCCAATCCAAGAACATGGTATATCTCTCCATCTGTTGGTATCATCTTTAATTTCTTTCATCAGTGTCTTATAGTTTTCTGCATACAGGTCTTTTGTCTCCCTAGGTAGGTTTATTCCTAGGTATTTTATTCTTTTTGTTGCAATGGTAAATGGGAGTGTTTCCTTAATTTCTCTTTCAGATTTTTCA
>NC_041229.1:40124035-40131053 GCF_002837175.3 Physeter macrocephalus
ACCATTGAGAATGATGTTTGCTTTGGGTTTGTCGTATATGGCCTTTATTATGTTGAGGTAGGTTTCCTTTGTGCCCACTTCCTAGAGAGTTTTTTATCATAAACGGGTGCTGAATTTTGTCAAAAGCTTTTTCTGCATCTATTGAGATGACCATATGGTTTTTCTTCTTCATTTTGTTAATATGGTGAATCACAATGATTGATTTGCGTATATTGAAGAATACTTGCATCACTGAAATAAATCCCACTTGGTCATGGTGTATGGTCCTTTTAATGTGTTGTTGGATTCTGTTTGCTGGTATTTTGTTGAGGATTTTTGCATCTATAGTCATTAGTGATATTGTTCTGTAATTTTCTTTTTTTGTTGTATCATTGTCTGGTTTTGGTATCAGGGTGATGGTGGCCTTGTAGAATGAGTTTGGGAGTGTTCCTTCCTCTGCAATTTTTTGGAAGAGTTTGAGAAGGGTAGGTGTTAGCTCTTCTCTAAATGTTTGATAGAATTCACCTGTGAAGCCATCTGGTCCTGGACTTTTGTTTGTTTGGAGATTTTTAATCACAGTTTCAATTTCATTACTTTGTGATTGGTCTCTCCACCTAGACTATTTTGTAAGCTCTTTATGGCAGTTTCCTCACCAGTGTTGCCCGCTACTCTGTCACCAATACCTAGTGTGTGCAAGGAACAGAGGAAGTGCTCAATATGTATTTTTAAAAATTTTTATTGGAGTATAGTTGATTTACAATGTTGTGTTACTTTCTGCTGTACAGCACAGTGAATCAGTTATACATATACATATATCCACTCTTTTTTAGATTCTTTTCTCATATAGGTCATTACAGACTATTGAGTAAAGTTTCCTTTGCTGTACAGTAGGTCCTTATTAGTCATCTATTTTATATGTAGTCGTCTGTATATGTCAATCCCAATCTTCCATTTATCCCTCCCCACATTCCCCCCTGGTAAGCTCAATATGTATTTGGTGAATGATATCTTAAGAATATTAAGTAATAAATTCTAAAAAATCCTATACATTTCTTTGTAAGTAGTGACCACCTAACCATGTCAATATTTGTAACTTAACATGCCTGGATTTAGTATGGTCACTAGATGGGCATGCATTTGTTGCCTGAGTAGCCATACAAAAAGCAGGTCAGGTGAACCTTGGGGAAACATACCTAAGGCTTTCAGATGCAACTGGATGATCAGGTGAGTAGTGCCATGCAGTTAAGAACAGAGAACTGTGAGAGGAAGGAGTGAGAGCTGTCTGGGGCTGTCAGAAAGTCAGCTGGTATGTGCTCTTTTGTTGGGGAGTGGTTTGGTGTGGGCTGGGCCTTGGGATAGAGGGTTAATGATGGAGGGGTGAGGAGTGGCAGGAGATTAGGTTGAAGGTTAGACCACAAATGATGGAGAAGGGTGCCGAATACCATGCTAAAGAGGATGAACTTTGCGCTGGAAGCATGGTTGGCCGTGGAAGTGGGAGGGAGCTTAGGAAATCAGAGTGATTAGATTAATGCCACACAGGTGAGGGAACATGGAGTAGAGAAAGCAGAGCCTGTGGGCAAGACATGAAGCCTGTGGTGCAGTAAGAATGAAGAGGATGCTGGGCATTGAGTTAATGTTCAAAGTGTTTGCTCAGTAAATAGCAGATGTTCAAAATATGCACGATGAAATATACAACACATCATATGAACTGGTTAAAGGAAATCTGGGTGGTGCGATAGAGAGGCATATGCTTCTTTAACCCCAGTGTGACTGTTAATGTATCGACAAGCATTGTGTGTCCTTGAATGAAGGATTGTAGATACAACTTGTAGGTAAGGCACAGCATTAAGAACTATAAGGGCCTTCAGAGTAGACCTGTGCCCTATTCTCATTCTCACCTGGGTAGCCTTGTTCTTTTCACCAGGGCTTTCTTCACATTCCCTGACTATGTCACATGCTTGCCACCTCCAGAGTTTTACCCCTGATGTTTCTTTCCCCTATCCCTGCTGGCTGAGATCCTACTCATTTTTCTTGGCCAAGATACATAGTCATGTCTGATGCCTTCCTTACTTTCATTCAGATGTAATCCATTGCTCTGCTCTATGCTCCTGTGTCATTTGCATTGAGGTCTATTATGTGAATACGCACTGGGCATAATCTGTGGTGAGTAACAGGGTAGACTCTTTTGTAAATTGAAGTTTATTTGATTTAAAATATTGTGTGACTTTCAGATGTACAGCATAATGATTCAATATTTTTGCAGCTTATATTTCATTATAGATTATTATAAGATAATGGGTATAATTCCCTGTACTGTACAGTAAATCCTTGTTGCTTACCTATTTTCTATATATAATAATATCTGTGGATCTCATGGCCCTAATTTTCCCCTCCCCCCTTCCCTTTCCCCTTTGGTAACCAGAAGTTTGTTTTCTACATCTGTGAATTTCTTTCTGTTTTGCATATACATTTATTTGCATTATTTTTTAGATTCCACATATAAGTGATATCATATAGTATTGATATTTGTCTTTCTTTGTCAGACTTATTTCACCAAGGATAATATTCTCTAGGTCCATCCAATTTGCTGCAAATGGCAGTATATCATTCTTTTTTATGGCTGAGTAATATTCCATTGTATATATGTACCACATCTTCTTAATCCAGTTGTGTGTTGATGGGCACTTGTGTTGCTTCCATGTCTTGGCTATTGCAAATAGCGCTGCATCAATCTTTTCAAATTAGTGTCTTTATTTTTTCTGGGTCTATACCCAAGAGTGGGATTGCTGGATAATATGGTAGTTCCATTTTTCATTTTTTAAGGAACCTCCATACTGTTTTCTATAGTGGCTGCAGGGTGGTCTCTTAAACCAGACTACCTATGTTTGCTCTTGACTAGCCAGGTAAGTTACTGAACCACCCTGTGCTTTAGTTTCCTCATTTGTGAAATGAAGGTAAGAATAGTATGAATAATACTATCCACTTGGAGGGTTGTTGGAAGGATCTGATGAGCTAATACGTATGAGATGCAAGAACAACCCCTGGCACATAGTAAGGCATTGAGTGTGTTAGCTACTTCCCTGCTTGACTGTGGGTTTCTGAGAGTAAGTGGTGTAGGTCTTACTCTTTTCTGTGACCCCAGAGCCTGGCCAGTGGGTGGCTCACTGTGGTCCTCAGAGAGTGCTGCTGAGTGAATGGATGGCACAGGTGAGGAAACTGGGGCTCTGAGCAGTTAAAGGGCATGTCCACAGCCCCACGGGAGCATGCACGCAGGGTCCTGAGACCCAGGTCAGTGCTCTTAGGTTGGCCATTGAATTGGTCATGTATGAATGTGGAGTAAGCTATTCTGTCTGTGTGCCTTTAGCACAGAAGACTCAGTGCATTTAAACTCACTTTTCAAATTGCCTTTTATGACATCTAGGAGAGCGACATTTACAGTTACAGAACATAAAAAAAAAAGTGAATGTAAATGTAACCTTCTAAAATTACTGTGATTTAGGGAATGATAGGTGTTATTTTTTCACAAGTTTTATGTACTGTGAGTGCATGCTATAGAATAATCTGAACAACAGTTGCAAATAAGCCTGAAGAGTACTTATTTCTACGATAGGATATGATGGCAGTGTGTGCCTTATCTTTCAAACATTTGCAAGATGTGTGGCATTTCTAACAGTTTAAGTGTGAGATATTTCCTCACAATATTTATTGGCCTAAGACGCTATGAAACAGAGGCATACTCATGTTTTGGGTCCCTGATTCAGAACCTCCATTCCCTAAGTGTGTGTGCTAGGGAGAGGCAGGAGGGCAAGAAAGGGTCCATTTTCCTTCCCTCACAAAGAAGACCTCTTGTCCTCTACCTGCAGGTGTCCCCTCTGCCCTGACTCTGGGTCCAGTTCTGGTTTGAGGGGGAATTTAAGGAACCCAGATCTATTGCAGGTTAGATCTGCTGTTGGGCCCACTGGTCTGGGTCCTGATGCCAGGTAAGGGAAACAAGTTATTGACTGCCCTATCTATGTCAGGCTCCTACATGCTTTATCTCATTTACTCTTCATAAGAAAGCCACATGTGATGAAACAGGTGCCTAGAGAGGTTAAGTGACTTGACTTAAACAGGATTCAAAATCTGGTGCATGCTGGAAACAACCCAAATGCCCATCAGCTGGTGAATGGATTAACAAAATGTGGTATATCCGTACAATGGAATAGTATGCAGTCATTAAAAAAGTGAAGTACTGATACATGTTATGTATTAGGATTCTCCAAAGAAACAGAACCTATAGGAGATATGCATATATGTATGTATGTGTATATATATATAATATATAACACCTATATTATAATATATATTAAATATATTAATATTGGTATGCCTATATATCTCCTACCAATAGGAGACATATAAAATATATTAATGTATTATGCATACATAATAAGGAATTAGCTCACATGGTTATGGAGGCTAATAAGTCTCAAGATCTTCAGCCTGCAAGCCAATACTCAGGAGAGCCAATGGTATAGTTCCAGTCCAAGTCCAAAGGCCTGAGAACTAGGAGAGCCAATGGTGTAAGCTCCAGTCTAAGTCCAAGTTCAAAGACCAATGTCCCAGCTTGAAAACAGGCAGAGAGAGATAGAGAACAAATTTTCCCTTGCTCAGCATTTTTGTTCTACTCAGCCCCTCAATGGACTGGATGAGGCCCACCCTCACTGGGGAGGGCAATCAGCTTTACTCAGTCTACCAGTTCAGTTGTTCATCTCATCCAGAAACACCTTCACAGACACACCCAGAATTAATGTTTAACCAAATATCTGGGCACCCCATGGCCCAGTCAAGTTGACACATGAAATTAACCATCACAGGTTACTCCATGGATGAACCTTGAAACCATTATGCCAGGTGAAAGAAGCCGGACACAAAAGGTTACCTGTTGTATGATTCCATTTATGTAAAATGTCCAGAATAGACAAATGCAGAGAAACAGAAAGCAGATTAGTGGCAGCCAGGAACTAGTGGGCAGGTGGGATGTGAGTGACTGCTTAATGGGTATGGGATTTCTGTTGAGGGTGACGAAAATGTTCTGGAACTAGACAGTAGTGATGGTGGCACAGCACTGTTAATGTAATGAATGCTACTGAATTGTACACTTTAAATCAGTTAAAAGGATAAATTTTATGTTCTGTGTATCCTGCCACAATTAAAAAACCAGCACATCTATCTTTGAAGACCTTGTTATTCTCATACAACAGGATGTGCTTTGGCTGCATCCCTGATTCACAGTGATTTCTCGCTGGAGAAACTGCTTAGTCTTCCAGTCCCTCTGTTGCAGGGGCTGCTTGCTTTTTAAGGCCACCCCTCCATGTCTCTCCTCTTCCTGCAACAGCCCGGTTGGAGCTTTGTCCTGGGGGCAGGGGACCTATGACATCACTCATTCTGACTTCCTGCCTGCTTGTAGCTTTTGGCTGGGTGCTCCTACATCTCTCTGGTTCCACCTGATACCTGCTGCCCGTCTAAACGCTCATCTTCGGCCTGTCATTTTGCGGGCTGGATTTCCATCATCTGTTGCTGGGCCAGCCTGGCCTGGCCCCGTCTCAGGGAGCTGGTCAGGCTAACCTGAGTCAAATGCTTTACGTGTCTCCTCCTCTCACTCACCTTATGCCCTTTCGCTCGTAGACACGTCCTCAATCTCCTACCCTATTCCTGACTTACCTGTTCTGCTCTTCTGACTGCCTGTACCTGTCAAAGTGTCCCCAAAGCGACAACTAGTCCTCTGCAGAAATTGGGTGAAGCCTACTCATTCTGGTGTTTCTTGCCCTTCACCAGCTGGGCCCATCTTCCCAGAAAACCAGTGTCACCCATACCGACCCCACCCCTAATTAATCTTCCCAACATGTGCATCTAAGTCAAGACAGTGTAGAAGGGAAGAAGCCACATGATCTAAAACAGAGAAGAAGTGAAATGATAGGAATTTTGAACACAGAAGGAACGAAGAAACCATCACAGGCTCCAAGGAACATGGTAGGGGACCCTTGGGGTCTTACAGCATCACTGAAATCACATGATACAGGCAGCTATGGCTTTCATCCAATTCCCCCATCCCAAGGCCCCTGTCCTCTCCTGTGGGTGCTTAATGCTACTGAACCCTTTCTTCCTGCCAACACAATCCACACACCACCTCCTCAGCAGCCTTTGGTCACCGGGAGACAGGGCACAACCTGCTGATTCTCTGAATAAGCAGCCATACTTCATTTGCCATGAATTTCCCAATGTCCCCGCATGAGAAGGATGATGTCATTAGACATATAAAGGGAAAAAAGAACACTTTTCATCTTCCAGCTACAAAGGAAACAGGCTGCATCTGGAAGAGGTGGTAGAGCAGGAAAAAAGCCCTAAGCGAAGCCGGGCTCACCTGTGCAGGGCAGGCTGCGTAGAATGACTTGGAACCCTGTCAGGCTTCCCTGGGAGGAAGGAGAGGTACAGAAGTTGGGAAATAGGCTCAATGCTTTGGCCTGAAAAAAATCGATCTCCAGCTGATTGAGAGAATCAAGCACTTTCCATCTCTCAATCCTATCAGGTACTGTAGTAAATACAAAGAGGAAAAGGACACAGTCCCTGCCCTCAGAGAGGATTTTTGCTGAAGGGGATGGGGGTTAGGGGCGGCAGGGAGACAAGATACAGCCTCTCTGCCAGGCGATCCCTGCACACGGTCAGTGAGCAGTGGGTGGTGTAATAAACGGGGATTCAGAGGAGGCCGGAGCACTGGGGGCTGAGAAAGCTTCTTGGAGAAGGGGGAGCCATACCCTGAGGAATGGGGGGATTTGGGACCTAGAAAGGAGAGGCATTCTGGGTGGAGGCCCCCCGTGAAACAGTCAGGGGACGGTGAGGAGAAGCCTGGCTGAAGCTGAGTACAGAAATGGCCGAGGAAGGATGGAAAGGAAAGTGGCAGGGAAATGTGGGGAGGGCTTGACCAGTGTGTGACTTTTTTTTTTTTTTTTTTTTTTTTTTGTGGTACGCGGGCCTCTCACTGTTGTGGCCTCTCCCGTTG
>NC_041229.1:40131422-40152924 GCF_002837175.3 Physeter macrocephalus
CCCGTGTCCCCTGCATCGGCAGGCGGACTCTCAACCACTGCGCCACCAGGGAAGCCCCAGTTGTGACTTTGAATGACCTCGAGCCTAATTGCCTCATCTCCAAATGGCCGTGAAAAGACCATGATGTTCATAAGCATCATTTAAGATACTTGATGGGAAACCCTAACCCAGCACTCACCACTGTCCGGGCCCTCAAAAAACGGCAGTGCAGGGCTGAGATGCTTGGGCATTATCCCGCAGGCTGTGTGGAGTCACAAGGGTTGGTGAGCAGGAGAAGCATTTCAAAACCCAGGCAGAGAGGGAATTATGAAGGATGTGAGAGGGGCTTGTGAAAGGTTAATCCCCGTCTGCTCTGACGGAGGCTGGCAGGGACCGAGAACTCTGACGGGAGACACTGAGGTCCTGGAGTTACCGGAATGGGAAGCCTTTCAGTGATCTCTCAGACCCTGCTTGAGGCCATCAGATCATGTTGGAAATCTTTTCCCGAAAGCTCTCTAGAGCTCTCAGGCGGTAGGGGCTGCCAACCCCTAGTTCCCCCAAGCAGAAGCAACATGTGAGGGATAGGACAGGAGAGACCCTCCTCCCTTATCAATCATCACTGCCAGCCATTTTTCACTCCAGCAAAAATTTAGCAGGTATATTAAAATGCATCCAGGCACAATAAAACCTTTTTTGAGGTTTAAAATACAGCTTGTCAGATGAGTATATATATATATATATATTTTTTTTTTTTTTTTTTTACGCGGGCCTCTCACTGTTGTGGCCTCTCCCGTTGTGGAGCACAGGCTCCAGATGCACAGGCTCAGCGGCCATGGCTCACGGGCCCAGCCGCCCTGCGGCATGTGGGATCTTCCCGGACCAGGGCACGAACCCGTGTCCCCTGCATCGGCAGGCGGACTCCCAACCACTGCGCCACCAGGGAAGCCCTAGTGGTGTGTTTTAATATGCGTAAGTGCAAACCGGAATTTAATGTGTAGGCTAAAGTACACATTAGCAATTTCGTAAGTGAGCTAAAATTGCAGTGTACATGAGCAACCCGGGGGGCGGGGCGGGGAAGGGGAGAGAGGAAACAAAATAGCATAAAACTTTGGGATCTTTTTTCTCTTATTTATTTTATTTTATTTTTAAAATTTAATTTAATTTATTTATTTTTTATACAGCAGGTTCTTATTAGTTATCAATTTTATACACATTAGTGTGTATATGTCAATCCTAATTTATTATTTATTTTATTTTATTTTTTTAAATTTAATTTTATTTATTTATTTTTTATACAGCAGGTTTTTATTAGTTATCTATTTTATACATATTAATGTATACATGTCACTCCCAATCTCCCAATTCATTCCACCACCACCACCCCCTCCCCACTCTCCCCCCTTGGTGTCCATACATTTGTTCTCTACATCTGTGTCTCTCAAAATAATGTTTTGATTGTGTGGTGCTTGCATTTATCAGGGGCCCTCTACCATGGATAACCAGGAGTTAGTCTAATGTTTATAAAAAGAAAGGAGAGAGACAGAGACAGAGACAAACAGAGACAGAGACCACACCCTCTCTAGCATTTGTTGTTTGTAAATTTTCTGATGATGCCCATTCTAACTGGTGTGAGGTGATAGAGATGTTTTTTCTTTATTCCTCTAAGTAGGCCCTTGAATTCCCAGGTGACTTGATAATGGAGTTTCCTCTTACTTATTGATTTTTAAAAAATTTTATTTATTTAATTTATTTATTTTTGGCTGCATTGGGTCTTCGTTGCTGCGCGCAGGCTTTCTCTAGTTGCAGCGAGCGGGGGCTACTCTTTGTTGCGATGCGCGGGCTTCTCATTGCAGTGTCTTCTCTTGCTGTGGAGCATGGGCTCTAGGCGCTTGGGTTTCAGTAGTTGTGGCACGTGGTCTCAGTAGTAGTGGCTTCGGGCTCTAGAGCGCAGCTCAGTAGTTGTGGCACATGGTCTTAGTTGCTCTGCAGCATGTGGGATCTTCCCGGACCAGGGCTCAAACCCATGTTCCCTGAATTGGCAGGCGGATTCTTAACCACTGTGCCGCCAGGGAAACCCTGATTGATTATTTTACCTTATGTTTTACTGAGATAGAATTCACATAATATAAAATTAGCCCTTTTACAGTGGATAATTCAATGGCATTTAGTACATCTCAAACCCGTGTTCCCTGAATTGGCAGGCGGATTCTTAACCACTGTGCCGCCAGGGAAACCCTGATTGATTATTTTACCTTATGTTTTACTGAGATAGAATTCACATAATATAAAATTAGCCCTTTTACAGTGGATAATTCAATGGCATTTAGTACATTCACAGGGCTATGCTCTGCATCCATCATCTCTTTCTAGTTCCATAACATTTCCATCACCCCAAAAGGAAACCCTGCATCCATTAAGCAGTTACCTCTCCTTTCCTCCTCCCTCTGGCCCATGGCAAGCACTCATCTGCTTTCTGTCTCCATGGATTTAACTATTCCAGATCTCTGTCTTTAATTTTAAAATTTATTATTAATATTTTGCTTTTTTCTAACTTATGATTCATAGAAGTGTGTGTGTTTCTCTGGATCACAGGCAATAATGCCTGCTGCTTTGGAGAAATTCAGAGGTAGCAGTGCTGGGAGCCAGTACGTCAGGTTGTTGAAAGGAGAGGAACTACAGGATAGAAGTTATAAAGGTAAGGCTGTAGAACCAATACCCATAAGGCTAGGAGTCAGTCCTACCAAGTTTTTCCCAAGGGGGCTAGTAACCTTTTTGTATTATCAGCCCCTTGGCAGTCTGATGAAGCTCTTGGACCTTTTCTTAAGATAATAATTTAGATGAAATAAAGCATACAGGATTACAAAGGAAGCCAATTATATTGAGATGCAGTTATAAAATATTAAAGTACTTGGTGATCAAGTGTTATGTATACTTTGTTAATACACTGACTAATGAAACCCAGCTGTGGATCTAATAACACTGTAATTTAAAAAAAAAATTTTATTTATTTATTTATTTATTTATGGCTGTGTTGGGTCTTCGTTTCTGTGCGAGGGCTTTCTCCAGTTGTGGCAAGCGGGGGCCACTCTTCATCGCAGTGCGTGGGCCTCTCACTATCGCGGCCTCTCTTGTTGCGAAGCACAGGCTCCAGATGCGCAGGCTCAGTAATTGTGGCTCACGGGCCTAGTTGCTCCGCAGCATGTGGGATCTTCCCAGACCAGGGCTCGAACCCATGTCCCCTGCATTGGCAGGCAGATTCTCAACTACTGCGCCACTAGGGAAGCCCAACACTGTAATTTTAAAGTAGTGAGAGGTGTAAATTATATTTTGAGATATCTGCAACACTATAATGTGATATGAAAATATCTGACTTCTATTGGTGCCAAAGTCACAGATATTGCTAATAATACTGTGGTTTGTTGCTTATATTCATAATGGAAAGGAACATGCATGGAAGCTAGTGAAAACAAAGGTATCATTTTCCCCCAACCAGATTTATCCACAGACTTTGTTTAAGAATCCTTGTTCTGGAATCAGTGGTTTCTAATCTATTTTCAGCCACAGATTCTTTGAGAATCTAATGAAAGCTATCTGTAGGCCATCTTACCCCCAAAATGCATTATCTACACGTACAAAAATCATATCATATTTGTGGAACTCCTAATGGCCATCCATGGACCATTTCCAAGCCCATGGACCCCCGGTTAAGAACTCCAATTCTACATGTACCAGCAGTCAAGGGCAGTGTATGATTTAGCATTTCTTGGCTGTAAGTAACAGAAACTAACTCTGTAGAAACTAACTCTGTAGCCAGGCAGTTTTAGAGGACCTCTGTAGCAGAAGCTTCTGGACAGTCTTATCTGTATCCCATATCTAGCATAAGCAAGTTCCATCTGGGGCCAGGTTTTCAACCCTTGATCATTGTTCCAATGTCTGAGTGGGCCTAGCTCAGGTCAGGTGCCCATCTCTGCACTAGAGGAGAGCTGGGCACCTTGATCAAATACCTCAGCAGACTGTATCTAGTGAGGAAGAATAATTTCTCAGAGGAATTTGAGGCACTATTATCGAAAAAGAAAGGAAGGAAACAGAAAAGAAAAAAATTACTGTGGCTATAAGGCAGGCAAAAGAGAAGATAAATTTTAAGTCCCGTGAAAACTAGTGATGGGTACTGATTTTTAAAATTATTATTATAAGACATACTTTCTGGGAACATGATGTTTCTGAAATCAGGCTATCGCTCTCAATATGTGTATACACTGAAAGCAGCCCTCTCCTCCTCCCCATGCCCAGAAAAGTAAACTGTTGTTCAATCAAATCAGCGTTGCATCTTACCGCTGAGTCTTAGAACCGAGGAACTGTGGTCTCTCAGCGTCAATCAAAGCCATACAGGCCAGATTTCCCGAAGCTTCAGAAAGTGCTTCCATTCCTATACTCTTCATGCCATTTTCTTTTAATCTCTGCTCTTCTAAAGCATACTTACTTTGTCTAGTGTGGCCCTTCTTTCATATCAGATGTTTACCACACAACTAAACGCTGAGATGAAATCCAATTCAATTAAGCAGGTGTTCACTGAACAGCAGCTACGAGTCAAGCCCTTTTCTAGGCACTGTAAGCATCACGCAAGGAGAATAAAACAGAGTCACCTGCTCTCCAAGAGCTTACAGCTTAGGTGTAGAGGCTGCACACACACAGGATCCAGGTAAAACACTCACCTGGACTGGTAACCTAAGTGATCCTCACTTGATGTGCTCACCCAAGTGCTGCCACCGGGAGTGAGGAGTTGAGAGAGCAGAGTGTGGGTTGAGTAGTGAAGGAAGACCATCCCTGTCCTGTGTCTGTACCTGTGAGGCCACAGGTCTCCCAGAACCCCTCTCTGAAAGCAATGAGTTACCGTGGAGTTGCACTCCTTGTCCTGGTCATCATCCAAGAAATACAGAATCCTTGGGTGAGGAGGACCACGTACCCCAGCATGGGCTCCCCATGGAGCCAACCCCCACTCATCTCGCAGGTCTCTGCTTTAAGGTCACCTCCAGAAAGGTCCTCCCAGACCTCTCAATTTAGAATTAGGTCCTGTTATTAAACTTTCTCAAGGTGCCTTGTTCTTTTTCTTCAAAACACTTAAAATCATTTGTAATTACATGTTTATTTTTCTCTCCACTGGTCTGTGAGGGAGGGGACTGTGTCTTTTTTGCTTGCTTCTGCATTCATAAAACCCAACTGCAGTGCCTGCGTATACAAAGTGCTCAGGAAATACGCATGGAGTGATGGGAGAGTTAAGTATAGGCTAGAAACCACATCAGTGCTTTCTGATGATGATGAAGCTCCTTTGAGGACCAGCGCACAGTTGATAGGAAATACCGTTTGATGTTAAAAAATGTGCCAGACCAAAGGGGCAGCTGGTATATGAGTCACTGATGAACATCTCAAGGGTTATGAATCTGAGAGTTAAGGTAGTTAAGAAACATTGCTTTTTGGTTTGGAATTGAAAACCTGTGGTGAAATATTTACAACCTATGCAATAAAGGTGGGGTGTCCTGCTCTGTTCCACCCACGCCAACCATTCCAACTGTTCTGCCTTTAATGGGGCTCTGGGGAGTTGTGTGTTACTGTGGACTTACTTTCCCAGCCAAAAAAAAAAAAATGCCATGAAAGCCTGAAAGGAATTAGATGACCATGAAGACAGGCAAGTTAATGAAGCTCTTATTTCTGTTGAAATAGAAACGTAACATTTGTCAGCAGGGAGAAAGTTGTGAAGAAATTAAGTTGAAAGAATCCACTGGTGTTGCTGGCTTGAGAGTTTGCTTTGGTTGCTAGCGGTGGGGTGGAGTAGGGATTCCTTTCCATTCTTTAGCTGAAGACTTAAATTTCAGAAACCCAGAAGCAGTGAGCATGAAGATCTTGGTTGAACTTTTCATTACTGCTCCAATGTCTTTGTACAACTGAAAGCAGAGATCCTAAAACTTTCCTTATATGGGATTTTACAGCTTTATGAAAATGGGCAGGTCTCCCTTTACTGTAGAATTGAGTAGGTATAAAATTTGGTTTCAAGTCTTTCTTTTTTTAAAAAAGTATTGATGTATGATATTACTACCAGTGAGAGAAAGACATTTTTATTATAATACTTGATACTTATGCAGTAGTCTTCTCTGAGGAATTCAAATTCCAACTAAGTGTATGAAATGGGTAGGCTAGCTTCTGGTGGAAATGGAAATGTATGGGACTTAATGCTACACCACTTGTCAAATACAAGAAATTGGGTATTTTCCTCAGTTTAGGGAAGATAAATTTCACCCCTTTTCTAGTTCTAGAAGAGTCTTTCCAGAATGTCAGCTTCTGGGAATTCTTATTGGATTTAACTTTAACACCAATTGTGTACCTGCGAAGGGAAACATTGCCAAAGGTGTTAACTGTTTGACGTCTGTATTCAGTTGGGCTTTAGGTGAATTACTTAAGTGTGCTAGGTCTCAGTTTTCCCCTTTGTAAGACAGGGATTAAAAACAATATCTCCCCTTAGGAGTAAGTAGCCCCGCTCTGTTGGAACAGTGTTGGTGACCTAAGAAGGACTCCCTTTGTCACAAGCACACACCTACATGCGTGCATGCATACACACGTGCACACGCACATACACACGTACTCTGTCATTGACCAGACCCCAAGCCCGGAGCCTCATTCCTGACTGGACATCTCCGGAGCCACCACCAAGCTCCTCCTGACCCACGGCCACAGACGCGGTCCTGGGATTGAAGCCTCTTTAGGCTGTACATTCTGACCAGCTAACGTGTCTGCCATGTAGGCGACAGGCAGGAAAGGAAACAGAGGCGCGATCCAAACAACAACAGTTGAATGAGTGATGGTCTATTGAGTCTACTGAGCCTTTGCAGGGGTCACGCAGGTCTCTGAGATTGTAAGGCAGTAACGTCCAAGGCTTTCAGATTGCATGGCCCTGTAACATTACAAAAACGTTTAGGGGGTACTGAGATTGCGAACTTTTTATTTTGCTGAAAAATGGTTGAAAACAAAACCCCAAGCTATCACAAGTCTCATATTCATTGATACAAAAATGGAATGCCTTTAGCTTTACATTGCTCTAATAAGATCTTGTTTTGCCCCTGAGTAGCAAAAACATCTCCAAGGACCTGCGGCCGTCAGCAGATGAGCCTGGAACCCTGCTGTAGAGGCTACACAGCCGGGTACGGAAGGGGCTGAGGGAGCAATTTTATGAACATACACGGCTGACATGTGCTCCTGGCAGCTGCAGCCAGGCCACAAACCCAATTTCAGCTTTGAGGCTTCCTACTTCTGCAAACACACTCTGAGGCACGCTGCCTTCACCATTCTAGACCTCCCCTTTCTTACTTCACTGCTTCGATAATTTATTTCTCAAGACTGGCACAGCCCAGCACAACATGGCACGTC
This sequence comes from Physeter macrocephalus, assembly GCF_002837175.3. Lineage (NCBI taxonomy): Eukaryota > Metazoa > Chordata > Mammalia > Artiodactyla > Physeteridae > Physeter > Physeter macrocephalus. The sequence goes on from NC_041229.1 coordinate 40,138,818, forward strand.
TAATGCACAGGGTAGTGTTTCCTCCTTCATCCTGAGTGTGAGTTCTTGTCCTCTTCACAGTGTCACAACAAGGTGTGTCTTCCACAAACCTATACCCTCATGTTCTCTTTGTTTTTTTCGCCATTCTTACAAAGCTAATGTCATATGGACTGAGTCAGAAGAATCATAAGGCCCATATTATTCATTCATTCATTCATTTAATAAATATTGAGAGCCGATTATGCCCTAGGCTCCACACCAGGTGTTGGGGATATAGTAGTGGGTAAACACGCACAGTCGCTTCTCTCATGGAGGGAGACCATGACAGAAACAAACAAACAAATAAATATGTATTTATAAAATGTGATGAGAACAGTGAAAAATCAGGAGTGTCATGAAAGAGTATCACAGTTGGAGTAGTTAAGAAAAGCTTCCCTGAGAAAGTGACATTTAAGCTGAGGCCTGAGAGATAACATAGTGGACATTCATTGGCTTTGGTCACCTTCCATCCACTTTCTCTTCTTTTGGTAACAACACCTGATGATTATCTTTGGGGGATTTCATTCAGGGAGCCCCATTCTTCTCGGGTTGGGGTTGTGATCAAGCTAGGTCATGTGACCAAGCCAGGTCAAACTGGCTTTCATTCAGGGCTTGGAATCTTGTGTGGAGTGATGCGAGGACAGAAAATAATTGGAGTGGGCAGAGTGTTCTGAGGGAAGGGTAGAGCCAAACGAATGCCTCTGGAGGGCTAGCTGCACCAGACCCTGTGGGGCAAGATGAAGACTTTGGATTTTATCCTAAATGCAAAGGAAAGTTGTAAAGCTCTTTTGAGCATGGGGAGGATATTTTTAGTAGCAACCAATGTCACAAAGAAAAAACAATCCACCGAACAATCCAATCCAAGAAACAGTGTAAAGATCTTTGAGTTGGTCATCTCAGTTTTGCTCTGAGCCAGCTCCAGGACCCTAGGAATTTGTAAGGCTCTTCTAATCTCACTTAGCCCCAGTGTCTTCATCTATAAAATGAGGTGGTAGATTAGCTGATCTAACTTCCCTTCCTTCTCTGATGTTCATGATCTACGGTCACACTTTGTCAAATTGGACAAGGTGTCCATCATCAAGAAGTTTATAATAAAATAGAGAGATAAGGACTTTCCTGGTGGTCCAGTGGTAAAGAATCCACCTTCCAATGCAGGGGATGCGGGTTCCATCCCTGGTAGGGGAGCTGAGATCCCACGTGCCACGGGGAAACTGAGCCTGCGCGCCACAACTACTGAGCTCACATGCCTCAACGAGAGAGCCCACGTGCTGCAAACTACAGAGCGCACGTGCTCTGGAGCCCACGCGCCACAACTAGGGAGAAGCCCGCGCCCGCAACGAAGAGCCCAAGCCCCGCAACAAAAGATCCCACATGCCGCAACTAAGACCCGACGTAGCCAAAAAAAAAAGAAAAACAATAGAGAGATAAACACCCAACCTCTATAACACCTGCTGTGTTCCAAGGAGTTATAATGTTTAAAGTGGTTTTTAAGCTGATTTTGCCAGCTTATTGTCCTGTTGGCTGCAAAAGGATTTTAACCAGTACTAGGCTCAGTAGCCATTCAATGAAGAACTTTGAAAGAAGGAATGACTTAAAGTGTGACACTCTGCTGAGCAGAGACATGTTAACTTCAATTGAACGCTTCATGACAGAAAACACTAGTGAGAGTATTGACTCTTGGCTGAATTTCACTGAGACCTTGCAACTGTCGAAACGCCTGTGTGTGATGTGTCTATCAGTTATCTATTGCTGCCAACACTTAGTGGATTAAAGCAACCACCATTTTATTTCTCACAACTCTTGGGTTGCCTGGGTCATTTTGGCTAGTCGTGCCTAGGCTCACTCATGTGGCTACATTCAGCTGGTGGGTTGGCTGGGGGTTGCTACAGCCGGGATGGTGAGCCTCTCTCTGCCTGAGTCTTTCATTTTTAAGGAGGTTGGATCAGATTTCTTCACTTTCTTCACAGTGTTTCAAGAAGGCAAGGAGCGAGGCACAAGTGCTCATCAAACATCCCTGCATTTGCCATGTTTGTTGATGTCCCAGTGGCCAAAACACGTCGTGTGGCCAAGCCCAGGGTTAATACAGGAGGGGGCTACATCATGGGCATGGATAGGCGGTGTGATACATTAGAGGTCCACAGTATGTGGACTTTCCCTCTTAGATATGCATTGCAAGATATGTAACTTTAACTTATAAATTATAGTACTCTCACAAAGACACAATGTACATGTTATTTCTAGTATAAGGAAGCATTTGGAGTCACCTTATTAAGGGACTGAACCCTACATCAAATGGTTCTGTTTGCCTCACAAAATTATTCATTAATTTTTTGCAGTGGTCTTGGAAAGTTATGTACGTATTTAGAGGAAAATGGCATTTACAATGATAATGAATTAAAGCAATCTCTATTGCAGAAACACTGCCCCAGTTTGGAACTGAGGCTTGCTAATTTCATATTAGCAGCATCTATATCCTCCCAACCCCTCTGCCCTAGCATGTGGGTTCCTGTCTCATCCACTAGACCTCAGACTCCTTTGAGGGCAAGAATCGTACCTCACCAATGTTTGTTTCCCTCGCTCTTCCAGCACCTACAGCACTCAGTGGATGCTCCCTAAATGCTTGTTAAATAAATGAATCGATAGTTGCCTTTTATTAAACACCTATATGTTCCAGGGACTTCACTCACAGACTAGATCACCAATTCTCTCAATGTCACAGATAAGCATCATTCTCCACAATTTACCATTGAGGGGACTGAGGTGCAGAAAGCCCAAGGTGGATGGGCTGGGAATCCAGCCCAGTCCTGTCTGATGCCACTTCATTGCACTCACTGCTGTTTTATGTGCAGAGCAGGAAGGAGACTGTTAAAAATGAAAAGACGGCCTCAAGGTGTTGAGAGAGGGCAAGGAGAAAGCAGGAAGAGTCTGTAGACCACAGGGGCCCTTAAACATTGACTGCCTTCGCAATAAAATAAACACTTGTTCATTAAGAGATTGGCCACTGAAACCCAGGCGGAAAACCTACAGGAGAGCCAGTTCTACAGCTCTTAAGACCAGCTCATAACTGGTCTTAAAACCCAAGACCAGTTAATTCTTCGGGGTGGGGAAGAAGAGGGACTGGAAAGGCCTTGCTCCCGGGGCTGGCTCTCTTGGGTAGGTGACAATACCCCACATACAAGGGTATTAAGGTGTCCCCAGATGAAAAGGTAGCCATTATTTTACTTTTTACCTATAGTTTTTATTACCTACTAGATTAGTAATAATAGTAACAGTAGCTACCACTTAGATACAGCATAGGTGGGGTGGAGGGGTTGAGTAAAGTGCTTTACACACAGTGCAGGATCTCAGTTAATCCTCACAACTCTATGAAGTAGATTTTATTACTCTTAATTTGTAGATGAGATAACTGCCCAGGGAGATTAGCTTTCCCGAGAGTTCCCAGCTTTTAAGTGGTAGATCTATGTAAAACCTAAGTCTGTTTGACTAAAGGCCCTGAATAACGTTGAGCTGCGGGCCTTAGTGCAACTTTGGTGCTAGTCTGAGGTGGGGAATTGTGAATCCTACTTATTCATGCAACGCTGCGCAAGTGTGTGTGTGTGTGTGTGTGTGTGTGTGTGTGTGTGTGTGTGTGATTTACAAAAAAAAAAAAAAAAAAAATCCAGGTGGGGATTTCTGTCCTCTGGAGGTTTAGAAGCCTACGTGGGTGGAAAGCGGCCAGAATCTCTACTCATTCATTCACTCTTTCGCTGCTTCAAGGAGTATTTGTTGCGCCCTTGGGTATTCCAGGCAGGGCGCTAACCTAGCCCTAGGAGAGAGAATGACGAACACGAGAGACGTGGTGTTTGCTCCCCAACCCTATTTTACTTTTTCGCGGGCTAGGCATTCAGATTCAGAGAAGCAGGAAATGTATCGACCCAGGTGGGGCACGGAGGAAGGGCGCCGAGCGGCTGGCTGGTCAGGGCAGGCTCCCCGGACCGCCACAAGGGAGGGTCTCCGGCAGAGCCGAACCAGGCTGGGAGCGAGCCTTGGGGCGGGGGCGGCCGGCGAGTTAGGGTTAGGGCGAGAGGATTCGCCTTCCCGGCGGCAGAGGGCGCCTGGCGCTGCGGTCCGGCGCGCCGGAGCCGCCCGCGCGGACGCCGAGAGAAGAGGCGAGGCGGGGAGCTCGAGCGGCGGCCACTGCCACGTCTTCCCGGCAGTGGCGGCGGCGGCGCGGGAGGAGGTGAGCGGCGGCGGCGCGGGCGGGCAGGTGGGCAGGGAGCGGCGCGGGCGGGCACCGGGCACCGGGCGGGGGTGCCGGCGCCGGGACAGCGCGGTTCCCGCCACGCCGGCTCCTCCTCTGCGCCGGGCGGACAGCCGAGGCCCGAGCGCCGAGCGAGTCCCGAGCGCAACTCGTGCCGGCGGGGCGGGCCGGGGCCGAGGGGACGCGAGCCCGCCCGCCATTCGCGGCGCGGGACGCGGGATCCCCGCCGCTGCGGGGCCGGCGCCGCGGCCGCGGCCGGGAAAAGTTGGGGCGGACAGAGCCCGCACGGGCCGGGCGGGAAGTGCGGGTGCGCGGCTGACTCCCGGGGCGCGGAGGGACTCGGGGAGAGGGGGGTCTGGGCCGGAGGCGGGAGACGCGGGTCCTCTGCGGGCGGAGAGAAAGGGGTGCGCTCAGGTTCTCGGGCTGGAGCGGGCAAGTGTCCGGCGGGGACCCCGCGAGTGAGGGAGGCCCACGGGGGTCAGCCACTGGGGGGACTGGAGGCGAGTGGGTGGCGGGGTAGAGCGATGGGGAGTGGGCTTTGCCTCTTCGCGCCTCTGTTGGGGCAGACGCTGAAAGAGGGGTCGGGCTCAGAGTGGGGGACGCCTTTTGGCGTCTGAAGATCCGGTGGGGAGTTCCAGTAACTGGTGGAGGAGGGAGCGGAGCGGTGCTTCCTCTACGGCTTGGGTCAAATATCGTCCCTCCCGGTCTTCCAGATTCACCTCCCAGACTGCAGTGATTTTGTCCTGGGGAAGTTGAGGAGGGACCCCTGAATGGATGGGATATTTAGATGTTCCAAGGGAAGTAAGATTGGGCTGCATGAAATCATAACTGTTGCCAGGAGAAAACGCAACTCGGACCCTCCCCTAGCCACCCACCCACCCCATTCCCTCTCCAGTACCGGCAACGTCTGGATTCCCTGGGCTGGGCTAGGAGATCCCCAAAGCCCTGCAGCGCATCTGCTCACAGGGTCATGGGTATCCTGAAGGAGCATAAGACATGGCTGGGACTGAGGTTGGCTATTTCAGAAACAAGTGGTTCTGGAGATGCTGGATGATTTATTAGAACAATCTGTGTGGTGCCCCTTGACAAAGGAGATGACTCATGTTAGCTTTTTTTTTTTTTCTTCCCCCTCCAAATAAACTTAGTATTCAAGACACAAGTATGCCAGGTCATTTGCAACAGTGATAGAGCTGGAGATCTACATTGTAGGCCTTGAGACCTTGTGGTAGTCCTAGATATATTAGCAAGGATTATGGCCTTGGATGCATTACTTCCCCTCTCTGGAACTCAGTTTCCTGCAAAATAGGGTATAAAGAGCTAGGCAGTCTGATGGCACAGGAGAAGGTGTCTGAGGGAGACTGACATTTTTTCCTTGTAAGTCGAGATCGGCCACACAAAATCAAACTCAGCCTATTACAAAGAAATTAGGGTGGATTTAACACAGCTAAGAAGCAAGAAAGCCTGCATAAAGTAAAACAAAACCAAAAACTAATAATAATTGGTATTAGATTTACAGTATGGATATTGTTCTCATGCAGGCAATTAGTGTACATGGCTGTCCAGCTGTCATTACCATAAAGCTGTTAACTGTGCTTAAAAAAATTACGTATGTTTCATCTGTGGACCTGAATTTTATTCTTTTGTTTGAACCTTCAAGCCTGGAGTAGATGCTCAGTTGGATGGGTCTTGGCTCAGCCTTTCTCGAAGAACCTCCCCAGGATCTCTCATTGCCATAGTAGCATAGATTTCCTTCTGTCTGACTGACGCTGCCATCCTTGTACCAACACACTTCTGTCATCTTTTCTGTTCTAGCTTGAGAAGTGGGGAGCTGATCCCTGTTGCATCTGGCATTTCTGAACTTCCCAGGTTTCTTTTCAAGTGAGTGAAATTAAGTGAGGCAAACAGTGCATTAGATGCAGCACATTAAAAATAGCTCAAGGTAATAATGTATCTGCCCCACCCCTATTCCCTAGACCTCCTGGGCGACCTCTCACTAGAACGTCTGTGTCACTTGCTGGCCATCTCATTTTGGATGCTGAGGGTCATCACAGAGCTGAAATGACATGGTTGGGTCAAACAGCACATTCATGATCAAGCCATGATGCTGGAGGGAGAGGAGGATTTTTTTTGTATTTTATCATAACTGAATGCTCCTGTCCTTCTGTTCTCTTCCATTAGTAGCTGTCAAAATCCATATTGGGTTTGACCACATCATTTTCAGTAATCCTTTTCTGTCAGCTTCTTGGCAGCTGCAGTTAGTGGTTATCTCTATGTTTGAGGTAGTGGTAAAATTATATCCTCTTTAGCAGATAATTTAGTTGAATCTTTAAAATATCTGTAGTTTATGTGTGTGTGTGTGTGTGTGTGTGTGTGTGTGTGTGTGTGTATAAATTTTACTTTAGCTGAGGGCTATTAAATTAATAAAAATCATGTTGCTAATAATAGTTGTCATTTGAGCCCCTACCATTTATCATGCACTGTGAGGTGAGGAAACAAAGCTTAGACAGGGTACAACTCTAAGTGCTACCACCGGCTTTCACAAGTTACTGATGATCTTTGAAAGCAAATAGTGTTTTACAATAGTGGGAAAGTAATTCTTAACTATCCTACAGGGCTATGATATTGAATGAGATCTCGTATATGAAAAGCAATGTGTAAACTTGTAAAGTGCCCTCCAACCTAGGACAGTGTTTTACCCTACGCACCTGGGTGTCCCCATGTGCGTAGGGTAAAGCTTATGAGTCCAGAGTCTTGATGTCTGATGGGACTGGTGTACCTGCTGAGCCCATCGCCTGATCTCTCTGAGCCCGATTTCCCTGTATGTAAAATCAGGATGATAGTATCTGCCTTGCATTAAATGAGATGCACTTGTGAGTTGCAGTGGGTGCTCAGTGACAGTTGGCATCCAGCCCTTTCTCTCCCCTCGCCCATGGGCACTTGGGATAATGGGATTAAGTCTTCCAGTAGGAATTGTCCTCGAGGGAGAAAGGCTTTTAAAGTATATTTTTGTACTTATAAATCTTTTAGCTTTTGTCTGCCCACTCCATCCTCAACACACGCAGTGAATATTCTAGGACCTACCATCATCTAAAAGGAGGGAATTGCTGGGACAGGCACAGCATTGTGAATCAACTATACCTCAATAAAAATTAAAAAGAAAAAAAGAAAAGGAGGGACTTGAACCAAACCAGCAGCCAGAAGGGACACGTCTTTGGTAGGAGGCTGAAGATGGATGTAGCTAGTTTCCCGTTGCCCATTTTGTGCCCTTCTCTCCTCTTGTATTCGTTTTGTGGGACAGGGAAAACATACTGAGTTTGGGGACTTCGAGCTGATAGGAGGCATTGTTAGAGCTATAGTATAAGGTGGGAGGGCAGTGCAGATATGGGCTGGGAAGGAGATGGAAGAGTTGACTTTGCCAGTAAAATCTGGACAGTTTGGTGTGGGGGAAGTCTCTGTTAGATGTAGGATTTGGCTAAATATGGGGCCAATTTCTATCGAGTGCTATAGGCTGTCTTGTGGGGCTTGGAAGTTTTTATGCTCCAGGCAGATTTTGACTGGTTGTGGTGGCATCATAAATGAGTTGCCATAGTAAGTTGTATGCGGAAAAGGAAATTAAATTCCAGGAGGGTGTTTGTTGTGACTGATGCCAGAATTTCTCTGAGAATTTTATTAAGATTCAGTCAGTCTATAAAAGTACTTCTTAGTGCTCTGAAGGTATTAATTAAGAAATAGTTTTAAAAAAAAATACCAGAAGGGTCTCCTTTGTGAGCTTTTGAAATGTAATCTTCCTAAATCTTTGGAAAAAATGAAGTCTTTAAAAAAAAATCACAGAGCTGTCTATTTTATTTTATTTTATTTATTTATTTTTTATTTTTATTTATTTATTTATTTATTTATTTATTTTGCGGTATGCGGGCCTCTCACTGCTGTGGCCTCTCCCGTTGCGGAGCACAGGCTCCGGACGCACAGGCTCAGCGGCCATGGCCCACGGGCCCAGCTGCTCCGCGGCATATGGGACCCTCCCGGACCGGGGCACGAACCCGTGTCCCCCGCATCGGCAGGCGGACTCTCAACCACTGCGCCACCAGGGAAGCCCTATTTTGTTTATTTATTTTTATTTTGCAGAGCTGTCTATTGTAAAAGCAGTTCCTCCAAAGTAATGTTTCCTTCTCTTCCCATCCCTTCCCTCCTCTCACATTATTTTGATAATGAGTTAATTTTGGTGTCCTCTACATCTTGGTAGCCTAATGTTTATGACCCTTCATTTTTAGATCTTGGACGTGCCTTCTTTTCTCCTGCGTTTACTCATATTCATTCGTTATGAGGAGGTAGCACAGCGAGGTGGTGAAGAGCAGAGAGTCTGAAGCCAGGTTGGGGACAGGGAGAGTCGTGGTCATTCTTAGAGGGCCGGGCTCTCCTCAGCTTGGATTAGCCCCCATAGAAACTCTGAAGGGCGATCCTGTTATTCCTGTTGCACAGATGAGGAAACAGAAGGCTGTGCACCCTCATAGTCGGGGGTGGGGTGGCATGTGTCACAGTCCGAGCGGCAGCTGTGATCTCTGTGACGGCACCGCCTAGGCAGGCAGAAGTCACGCCCACCCTGCCAGGGTTGGACTCCATCCAGAGACTGGGGCTTGATTAAGGGCTGGGGTTTAGAAGGGTGGCTCCGTAGACTGTGTGGAGTATGGAATACGCTGAAGAGAAACAAGGCCATCAGGGTAATGGGCATGAGAGGATGAGGGCTTGAACTCAGGACGTTAAGATGGTGGCAGGGGTGATGGAGCAGAGAGAACAGGCCAGCATGGATGGTGCTCAGTGCTCTGGATTGGGGTTGAGAGACGGAGCAGTCAAACCGTCTTTTCTTTCCTCTCCCCTCCCTGTTGCCCTTCTCATTCCCACAGGCTGGGTAGTGGAGGTACTGTGTGTAGACTGCAAGCATCTCTGCAGAAACTTAAATTGCCTCCTCCGGTCTCTCATGACAGCCAGAGAAAGGTACCTGAGGAAAACCCCAAAGCACCTTCCCCTGTCTTTGCCCACCCACCCTGGCCTTAGTTTCTACCTTTCCTGGAGCATCTCAGGATGGAAGTCAGGTTCTCAGACCCCATTTAGAGAAGTGCTGGCTTGAACATTCAAACTTATAGTGAAACTGTTGAAGGGCAAAAGCCCCCAAAGGAGGAAGTCTCCCTGGGATGTAGTCGGCACCCCACAGTTCCCTGGTGGACCCAGTGGACCACAGTAGCTGTGGTCCTCAGTTCTGGCTGTTCCCCAAGGGCTGATCTGCCTCTAGGCGGGGGTGACTTGTGGTCACCAAGCATACAGGGGCTGGTCGGGAATGGGGAGTGGAGGTGGGCAAGTTCTCAGTGGTGGCCAGCCCTGCAAGGAGGGGAGAACACCCTCCCCTGAAGGGTGCAGCCTCGGTGGGGAGCTGAGCCATACTCAGGAGAACCGGAGTCAGAGCGAGGGGACATGGTTGGTCCTGGTTGCTAGTGTCCGCATGTCCCCATCATAGGATGCACCACTGCCGCATCAGAAATATGCTGGTGCCATGCCCTCTCCCCTAGTCAGTGCCAGAGTCTGTAAGAAACTTGCCCAGGCTTCCATTTTCCAGATTGCATAATACCCGTGCCCTTCAGATAGTTTGTTCTTGTTGGGCTCTGGCCAGGTGGTCGGGTTCTGGCTTTGCTTGGGCTGCGTCCTCATGGAGAGGAGGCTGAGAGTTACTTTATTGGTCTGCCTGCTTCCTGGTGTCCGCGGTCACGGCCATCTCTGCGGTGAGTCACTGCCCAAGGACTCCACCCCCCCAACTGTTTGATGGTCACCCCTTTCCCTCCGAGATGTGACTTCTTTTCCTTGTCCTGTGAGTAGCCCCCAGCCGTGGACTGTTGAAGTGCCCAGTGAGTGTGGTGCACTAACAGGGTACCTATTTAATGGGAGGAGAGCGTTTTGTGTGGGGATGTCAACTGTCAGGCTACCTCCTGAACATCATGTCCTAAGCAAAGCCCCTCTGTTTTCCTTTTTGCTCCATGTTTAGCTGCATGTGTGTGTTTGGGCTGCGTGTTTGTTTTAATTATTACTAGGAAGCCAAAAAAGGTATTTATCAAATGTTTGAATTTACAGAAGTGTTACTATGGACAAGCAGAAATAGTAACTATATGTTTATCGAGGGTACCACTGATTTATCTCTCCTTATTCCACCTTGTTGCTGTTTTGTTGGCAGAACCCTCTGATTTGTATACTGGTTCAGTTTGGATTTTAGTGTTGAATGTGGAAAGAGGCTGGCCTGGTTGTTTGCTGAAGTGGAGGGACTCAAATGGGTGGGCTTCAGGCTGCCAGCCTTGGCTGTCCCTGCAGCCCCAGGAGCCTGGCACGCAGTGCCTTTGTCGGGAAGGTGGAGTTTGGCCAGGCTTTTTCTTTGGCTTCGCCTGGGAGCAGCTCTGCTGGTGACAGCAGGTGGCCTCCTCTCTGCTGCGGGAAAGGGAATTCTCTCTTCATCTGGTTTTTACTTTCTTCTCATCCTATGGAGGTGAGAGGGAGGAGAGTCTCAGAAAAGTGCGTCCTGGAGCCAAGCGGGTTCAGGGCAGGACAGGTTTGCAGCTTCCGCAGAGCTTACCCCAACATTTTCCTTGCATCCCGCATTTCCCTTCTCCCCTGTTGATCCCGATCCAGTCTTGTCATCTGTGGCTTAGAGACTGCACTTGAACTCTCGGGAAGACCTTGGAGTGTGGCACCAAAACTTGTTCAAATTGCTGTGTCAGTTTCACACCAGAACATGAAACCCAGTTTCGGTGGCGGTGGTGCTATTTTTAAATCAGTTTGATGGCTTTTTTCTAAATGATATAGGTGATACATGAATATATTTTGCTCTTGCACCGCACCCTCCCATCCAAATAGTGGAGAAGTGAACAGCAGAACATGTAGAGTCCTCCTTCCTCTGGCACCCTTCCCCCATGTGCCGCCTCCCTGCTGGGTCCTCAGCACTAACCAAGTGTAATTTCCATCAGCCTCTGCAGACGCAAACACATACAGTTTTGTTTCTTTTGTAAGCATAAATCTGATTGCATCATATATATTATTTCATTATTTTATCTTTTCACATAATGGATCTTGTAGACCTTTTCTTGCATGTAGTTCTTCTCTCTCTTAATTTGCCTACAAAATATTTTATAGTATAGATATATCATAATTTATGTGTCAGTCCCCCATTGATAGACATATAAAGTGACTCATTAGTTTTGCTATTATATCTTCATACATACATGCTGTTATGCACACATGCGTGTGTTTCTCTAGGAGTGGACTCAGTATGCCACAGGTTCTACTCATTTAAACTGTTACAGCAAATCCCCACACTGTGCTCGCGAGGGCTGTACTGGTTTAAACTACCAATAGTGTATGAGGCTGCCCATTTTCCCACAGGCTGCCATTCTGCTAGGTGATAGAAATGGACAGTGTTTAGTAGGCATTTCATCCATCACTGGTATGACTATGAGACTCGTTTGGCTTCCGGATCTTAATTGGGCGGGGGGAGGTGTCTGTCATAACCATGGAGGATGAGGGAGCTGAGCCCCCGAGGACCAAGGCTCTGCTGAGGGTGTCCTGCTGCCAGGGGTGGCAACGTGGCCCTGGAAGCCAGTGCTCCTGGTTTCATGTTCTCTCCGCTTTTCCCAGAGGCTGGGCACTGTAATAGAGCACTATAATTTTGGTGTAACCTGCCAGAGTCTTTCTGCGAGCCTCTCCCCGAGGAAGCAAGTGCTTATAAGCAGCACGTTGATACCAGTTCTGTTCTGCACAGCCGAGGCAGCGATTCCAGGCTGGTGAGCTGAACTGGGGGAACATATAAGGATCACATGATGGAAAATCAGACGCTCTTACTTCTGAAATAGCCTCCATGCATGTAGTGAGGCGCGATTCTGCGTGTGGTGGGGCTTTCCTTCCAGCAGTGTGGTGATCCGTGCCCCACTTCCCTGGTTTGTTATGGGAATATTGTGATGGTTTGTCTCTGAGCAGGGTTTCTTAGAAGGTGTTCCAGGGGCCTGATCTGGTAGAGGACACATCTGGAGGCCGTCACCTGGGCCGTCCCTGCAGGTTGAGCAGCCCAGTGGGTTTTGGGAGGCTCTGACTTCCTGAGTGACAGTGTCCTTTACCTGCGGTTCAAAGAGGGCCAGGGAGAAGGAGTGATGGAGGGGCAGCCCGGGGTGGTGAAGAGACTCTAGGATCATTTCCAGCTCCCGCTCCGTCGTTTATGGCTGTGTGACTTAAGCACGGTTATCCTTTCTCCCTGGGCCTCGGTTTCCTCACCTGTAAATTAGGAATAAAATCAGTACCCACCTCACAGGGTTGTTCTGGGGATTCAGAGAGTAATGTTTGTAAAGCTCTGAGCATATTACCTAGTAAGTACTCAGCAGTTGTAAGCAACTACTACTCTTGTTTGTGTTCTCCTGTCCTTAATAAGTGTTTTTAAATGCATGGGTGAGCGTTACATTTGCTAAATGTAAAAATGCACGTCCTCTAGTAACGAATGTCAAGGAGGGCAGAGGAAGACCTGGATCAGCTGGGGTTGTGGGAGGGTAGCTGGCAAAGGTGGCAGGTTGGGCAGGAGAGCACATTTGATATCCTCTTCCGATGCCAGTCCTGCTGTGAGACACCGAGGCCCCAGAGCAGAGGCCTTCCCTTTTCTTAAGTAGATTGGGTGCTGGGGATCCTTCGTGCAGCCTCTCCCTTTTGTTTTTGAGGAGGCCGAGCCAGGCCCTGAGAGGTGAGGTGCAGCTACGGGCCTGGTCGTTCAGAGCAGAGGTGGGACCAGGTCTCCAAGCCCTGGGGGGTTGAGGCTCTTTACCCTGCTCTCCACGCAGGGTAAACGGGCCACGTGCTGCCCGTTTCAAGATGCAGGAGAAGAGAAGCACACAGTGTTGGGCGCTTTGCAGAGCCTGCTGCTGTCTGCTGCTACTGAGTTTGCTGTGAGCTGAGGTCGCTCAAGTGCAGGGAAGGTAACAGAGGTGTAACTCACAGCGGGGCAGGGCTGGGGCTCACGCCTGGGTCTGCCTGGCTCACGCTTTACCTTCTGCCTAGTCACAGCCCTAACAGTGCTGGCCCCGGGATGCTGTCTGTGCTTGTTTCATACCCCTGACCATGTGCGTGTGCATGTGCATGTACGACGGCGGGTTCGTTTGAAGTCCCAGATTTGTCTGCTGATGGTTTACCCAAACTGGAGAGACCTGCGGTTGAGTGTGGGGGGGACTGTACTGTACTCAAGGCTCCAGAGCAGCCCAGGCCGCCCCGGTCCAGGTGGGCAAAAGGAAACCTCACTCCTGGGAGTGGAGCTTGGTGGAGGAGCCTGGTGTCTGCGGGCCTGGGAGGACCAGAGCTGGCTGGCGAGGACACAGGCAGGGCCTGGGCAGACTGCAGGGCTTACAGAGCGCCAGGTTCAGAGGCCCATGATGTGAGTCCAGTAGTGTGTGTGGAAGTGAACTACGAAAGCAAGATCAAGTGGCCTGTGGCGTGAGAGAGGTTTCAGGGTAGCGCGTGGTGCGTGCCGGAGGCGCTGCCCTGAGTGTGCATCAGTGGCACGGAGACGTCACCTTGGCTCCCGGGGTCTGAGAGGGCCTCGCAGAAGCGGCGCAGATTAAAACGAGCCTAGGGGCTTCCCTGGTGGCGCAGTGGTTGCGCGTCCGCCTGCCGATGCAGGGGAACCGGGTTCGCGCCCCGGTCTGGGAGGATCCCGCATGCCGCGGAGCGGCTGGGCCCGTGAGCCATGGCCGCTGAGCCTGCGCGTCCGGAGCCTGTGCTCCGCAACGGGAGAGGCCACAGCAGAGGGAGGCCCGCATACCACAAAAAAAAAAAAAAAAAAAA
>NC_041229.1:40153077-40156142 GCF_002837175.3 Physeter macrocephalus
GCGCGTCCGGAGCCTGTGCTCCGCAACGGGAGAGGCCACGGCAGAGGGAGACCCGCGTACCACAAAAAAAAAAAAAAAAAAAAAAACAAGCCTTGCTTGCTCCTTGGAGAGCAGGTCGACCTGGCTTGTGATCCACCCTCAATTTGCAGACGCGGACACTGAGACCCGGTGAGCTCCCTGGTTCGGGGTCACGGCCCTGCCGGGGAGAGGCGAGCCTGGAGCCTGCCCTGCCTGCCCTCCACTCCACACGTGTGCTCACGGAGTGCTGCATATAGCAGCTGTTTGCGCGGCACCTGGAGTTGCTCAGGGTTACTTCTCAAATGAGCAGGCTGGGTCCCAGTTCAGTTCTGGTCCTGGCTCTGCTGTCTCTGAGCAGAGCTGGGACGTTAGCCCCTCAGTTTTGCCCTCTTGTAGGGTGGGTATAGCACCCCTGTCTCCCTTCTAGGCTTGTCTTTGTTCACTCAAGAGCTGTTCAGCAAATACATTTTTTTATTCAGCTGGATGCTATTCTATGTGTCGGGCATTTTGCACCAAGCAAAGGATGTCAAAATCTTGTTCTCCTGGAGCTTATTTTCTCCTAAGGGGCAGCAGACAATAGCTGGTTACAGTTCATGGTACGTGTCCTAGTTTCCTAGGGCGCTGTGACAACGGGCTGCAAACCGGATGGCTTAAACCTCAGGACCTTTCTCCCTTGTGCCCTGGGGCTCTGAGGGAGGACCTGTTCCCTGCTTCTACCCCAGCCTCTGGTGGTGCCGGCGTGCTTGGTGCCCGGATCTTGCGGCTGTACAGCTGTGCTCTCTTGCTTCCCTTACCACACGGCCTCTTTCCCGTGTCTGTGGCCCCTCTTTTCTTATGAGGGCCCACCCCCCTCCAGTGTGTCCTCATCCTAACTACGTACTTCTGGGAAGACCCTCTCTCCAAATGAGGTCACATTCTGAGGTTCCAGGTGAACGTGGATTTGAGGGGACGCTGTCCGACCCAGAACGGTATGCGAGGTAGTAATGGCTGCTGAAGAGTCCGGGCAGTGCCTGGGGTAGGGGGTCGGTGAGGTGCTGAAAGGTGGTCCAGGCAGGCCTTGCTGAGCAGGTAGTGTTTGAGCTTCCACATGGAGGAGGGGTCAGGGGAGGAGGAGCTGAGTTATGGAGGGGATGTGGTCCAGGCCAAGGGAACAGCAAACACAGAGGCCTTGAGGTGGGCATGTGCACCTGCCAGGCTGGTATGGGGACAGTGACGTGGAAGTCGTGTGTGTGTGTGTGTGTGTGTGTGTGTGTGTGTGTGTGTGTGTGCGTGTGCATGCACGTACGCACGCGTGTGTGTGCGTGTGCATGCACGTACGCACACGTGTGTGTTCGTGAGGCTTTGGCCTCTTGCCCCCGCGAGATGGGAGCCACTGTTGAGTCTGCGAGCATGCCGACAGCAGCGTTGGCGTGTGGACCAGCTCGTCCAGGATTTTTCCAAGTTCAGACGGCCATTGCAGCGCCTCGTCCGTGCGCCTAGATGTTTTACATCGATTGTTACTCGGCAGTTTCTTTTTGAAACATCAGTGCTCTGCTGACCTTTGATCCACCACCCTTTCCTGTCGGTCCTCTGTCCTTCTGGATGCCTTTCCACGCACCCACTTCCCCACACTGAAACCACAAGCCTGAAGAAGAGAAAGTAGACAAGGCTGGGGGTGGCCAGGGCTGCTGGGAAGCCCGGCACGCGTGGCAGCCGTGGTGGGAGTTGCACCTTCCCGCCAGCCCTGGGCCGTCTGGTGAACGCTGTGCCCCACGGTGAAGGTGTTCCTCGCCCTGGCAGATTTAGAAACTGCTGAGGTCAGTGCGAGGTCAGTGCACTCAGCTCCCCCGCATCCTTCTGTGGATCAAGTCACTACGCCGTGAAAAAAAAGGTGAGTCACCCGCCTCGGGCAGTGGCCTCACTTGGCCTGGAAAATACAGGGCAGGGAGGGACTTGCAGAAGCACCTGTGGAGAGCCCAGGAGCCTGTCGGGCAGTCACTGCACTCACTCGGCCCGGGGCCCTCTCTGCCACCCACTTTGTCACTGGCCTGCAGAGTTTTACATTCTCATTCACATTTGCTATAAAAACTCTCAGGCCTGTGATGCGAGTGCCGTCATTACAGAGAAGAAAGCACTCCGGGCGTGGCTGGCCCCATGGTCTGGGGCCCGTGCCGGTTTGGTTTGCGTGGTCCTGGGGGGAATCAACTTTGGATTCTCTGGCGTCACAGCTGAAGGGAATCTCCTTATCTGGCTCACATTTAATTTCCTCCCTAGGCCTCCAAAGGAAAGGGCCTGGCATGTTTGTGATTGGGGCTCCGGAGAAGCGGGCCATGGGTGGCCTTGATTTCAGGCGCTCTTCCCGGCCTCCGCCTGCGAGGGTGGTGCCAGGAGCAACCCGTCCAGGGAGGTGATCCGGGAGGCCCCTGGCGCCGCCGCCCCTCCGGGGAGCACCGCTTTAGAAGATAATTACGTGTAAGCGGAGATGGAAATAGAATTCCCAAGCGCTAGGAGCAGCTGTGCCTCTGTAGGATTTCAGGAGCTGCCTTTGGGCACCAGTCACTCACTAACCCCTGCCTCCCAGCAAAACACACACCCACGCAAAATGAAAGTGAGGCAGACTGTGCCTGGCTAGAGACGTAGCGTTAGAGTGTGTTTTGTGGGACTGTAGTTCCTCTCCAGAGTCTTTTCTGAGGGTGCTTCCCCAGCACAGCAGAAGAGCTTCCTTGTTTGCCAGACGCTACAGGAAGCTTTGAATCTGGTAGCGTCCCCAGGAGTCTGTGGAGTCTGGCCTCGTTTCCGCATTAGAGGCAGAGAGGCCATGTCCAAGAGTGGGAGCCAGGCAGGGCCCCAAGTGTTCTCGTAGAACAGGCTACTTGTCCTGTGCCCAGGTGGCCTTTGTCTGTCTGCTGATGGGTCTCAAGCACTTGGTAAAGAAGTGCTTGTACATAAGTACTGGATGTGGGCCATGATTTTTGTTTGTTTGTTTGGTTTTTTTTTTTTTTTTTTTTTTTTTTGCAGTACACGGGCCTCTCACTGTTGTGGCCTCTCCCGTTGTGGAGCACAGGCTC
>NC_041229.1:40156398-40162172 GCF_002837175.3 Physeter macrocephalus
CGTCCCCTGCATCGGCAGGCGGACTCTCAACCACTGCGCCACCAGGGAAGCCCTTTGTTTTCGTTTTTCAAAGTGGGCATCTGTGAGTTAGCTCAGGACCCTGAGAGCTCAGTCTTCTGGCCCCGTAGCGAGGCTGGTCTCATGGCTGCAGCCTTGGGGCATCTTTAACCTGGGGGTTGGATGACATGGTTGCCGTGCGTGTCTCCTTCCTTGTGCTCCTCGCAGCCCTTTGCACGGGTCCTGGGGTCATTGGCCGGCACCTACGGTGGGGGCTCCCTGAGGGCAGTGGGAGAGGGCACACGCAGAGCTTCTAGGAGCTTCCCTGCGGCCCTTGTCCTGCTTGGCCAGACCCCCAGGGTCTTGCTTTCTGGGTGAGCGCTGAGGTGGAAGGAGAAACAGGTGGGGGGCTTTGATGTGAACCCTCCTCCTGGCTCCGGGGGCAGGCGTCCCCAGCTGTTCAGCGTGAGCTACTTGTGTCTGTCTCAAGTTTCATGCAACTTTGGATCCTTGTCCTAAACAAAGTGCCTTTATTTCTGGATGTTGTCATGAGAGTTGTTTCTGCAATTACTGGTAAGGCGGAAAAGAACAGACCATGATGACAAAGTTGTCTGTATATTCCAAATTTAAGAAATGTCTCTGCATTAGAAAAATACTACAAAGAATTTAATTTCAGTGGTTGTCTCTGGATTTTGGTATTACAGGAGGTTTTTTATCTTTCTGTTTTTCGGCATTTTCCACGTTGAGCATGTATTGTCTAGATAATAAAAGCTATAAAAACTACTATAAATAATAAATAGCTATTTATTAGGATCTAGTATGTGCTATATACACTGTAAGAACTTGCCATTACACTCTTATTTGATCCTCACTATGAACCTGTAAGGTTCTGTTTTTTAAAAAAATACAGATGCTATCATTTTATTGTGGCGAAATCTATAAAACTTACCTTTTTAACCATTTTTAAGCTCTGCGGCATGAAGTACGTTCACCCTGAGATCCTTTCTTTAAACTCCTTATTTTATAAATGAGGAAGCTGAGATTTGGAGAAACACAGCTGCTTCAGGTCACAGAGAGTAAGAAGTTCCAGAGGCAGGATGTGGGTGCAGGGCGATGATACTCGGAGGTCTGGGATCTCTGTTTTGTGGCTGTTGGAGTCTGTGATTACTTACCCTGCCCCATGATCGCCGCTTGATCGCAGAAAGCCAGTGTGTGTCTCGTGTGTGTGTCTCCTTTGACAGCTCTAGGGTTGGGCTTTGTGTTTTTATAGGGAGGAGGGTGGTGAGCCTGGCTCGGGGCATGAGTGGCTGACATCAGTGACCCCAGGGTTGATGATTTCTATGCTCCTGTTTGTCTTTGTTCGACGCGTGGAAGCGTGTGTGTACATGGGGTGGCGGGGTGGCGAGGCCTGTGTGTTAGAGTTCTGTCTCCAGAAGGTGCTCAGCCATAGGGGACAGTGGAAAGAGCAGTGTCCCAGAGCTTAGATACCTGGCTTCCTCAGGTCTGGGTGCACGGTGCGGGGTGATTTTAGGGAAAGGGCATTGCACTTGGAGTTAGAAGCTCTGTGCTGTAGTCCTGATTTTACCACGTGGTTGACATGCTTTGGCCTCAATTTCCATATTTCTAAGTGGGTGATAAAAATGCTTGTTCTGCTTGTCTCCCATGATTGCAGAGGATTAAATGTCATGATGGGGGAAAAGCACTAAGTAAACTAAAGGCCTACCAAGGAAATGTCTAGGATGGGAATTTTGAGTGCACAGTGGTGGGGTAGGAGTGTCTGTGGCTGACCCCGGAGACTTGAGAAGGGAGGATTTGGATGTGAAGAGTGGCAGGTTTGCTTTGGCTTGTTTTCTTTGGTGGGGCCATCAGCTTGCTTCCTCCACCATTGCTTAGTTGGTGATATATAGCGTCCCATTGCCTGCCTAGTACTGTATGTTGGAATGCTCTGGGATTTTACCGGCATGTGACTCTGCCAAGGTCCTTGGTCCATGCCCCCCCAACCTCCCGAAGAATCACATCCTCCTAGTGAAATGAATTGTAATGGAGGAGGTCATTTTGTACCCACATGGTGGTTGAAACTATGCAGCAACTTTCCCTGGTTTTGTCTGTCTTCCTCATCTTTACAGCAAGTATCAGTCTGTCTGTTTCTATTCCCTAATCTTGAGGAGACAAATACAGGAGTGGGTGGGGCCTGGAGGATTGTTGCTGGTGAGGGAAGGCTCTCACCATCTTACGGTGGATGCAGTGCTTGCTTCTTGCTGCACCAAGACACCGTGCTATGCAAGACACTGTGGAATATCACAATAAAGAAGACAGGGTCTCAGCTCTCAAAGAGCCCACTGTGTCCTGGAGAAGACGCAGCTACTCCAGAAATAACTAGGAGGGTGAGGGATAGGTAGCCTGAAAAGCAACTGTCAAGAGAGGTGGTAGCCTTTTGTCTAAATGAATGAAAATGCATCACAGGGGCTGGTCAGAGGGGTGAATTGTCAGCATGACTTTGGGACTCTTTGCTTTTTAACAACCATTTGAATCAGCTGTTTTAAAGCTAGGGCTTCTGTCTGGCTACCCCCAAGATAATTTTTTGAGCCATCACTGTTTCAGTGCACATTTCAAATGACAGGAAAGCCAGGGATTCTGTGTAGGGCCCTGCGGAAGTCAGTGGTCCCGTCTCACCGCCTGCTTGGTTTTGGCTTTGGGAATGGTACTAGAAGACTAAGTAGGTCACGGAGATCTATTTGGAACTGAGTGTGGCTGGGCTGCCTGGACATTTAATTTCTGGATCAAATCCTGTCGGACTTGTTTGCCCAAGAGTTTGGCAGCGGGCACTCTCTGGTCAGTCGTGTTGTATATTTATAAAGTGTGAAGGGTCTGGAGGTAAGGAGACATGCCAGCCACTTCTCCGTTCCTGTAGGGGCGCCGGTGGTGGAGAGGTTTCAGAAACCTTCCAGAAGCCAGGGGAGTGTAGTTTTCCCACGCTGCATCCTTGAATTTTCTGAAAATGGCCGGTTCTCACTAACTTCATGAAACCTTTTTCTTTTAAAGAATGAAATTTAGTTAGTACCCAGAGCTGGTTGGCTTCTGTTGATATTAGTAAGAGCTGCTAGTTGCTGATTGAACCTTTTAGGTACATTATTTTTTTTAGTCCTCACAACAACTTTGGAAAATGGGGATTACTGTCCCCGTTCTGTAGGCCAAGAAACAGAACCAGAGTGATGCAGTAATTTGCCAACAGCCCCGGTGTGTAAGTAGCAGGGCCAGAGATTTGAACCCAGGTCCTTCTGTCTAGAGTCTGGCCTTTTGTACCACGCCACACTGGTCTTGAGAGCCCTGGGAATGGAAGACGTGCCCAGCTGGGAGTGGGGGGTGTGGTAGCAGCTCCTGGGCCTGTTGTGAGGCAAGGTGTGACCTTCCTCCCAGGAGAGGCCAGCCGTGGGTGTTGAGGATGCAGACCCCCCAACTCAAGGGGGCTTCTGTGTGCAAATGGAGTTATGTTTTAGGCTATCACTCTGATATAACTGGACCACAGAATCCTCAGAATTTTTACTCTTTGTTGGATTTGTCTCCCGTTTCACTCTTTTGCTCTAGGTGTTCTTGCCTCAGACCTTGGGTGAGCGCAGTGAGGGGGTGAGGTCCATGAGAAAATGTAGGTGGTGATGGAGCCATTTAAACCTCCTCCCCTGCGTGCACGGGCTGTCCACCTGAATATCCCTCTATCTTCAGTACTCTGGTCTTTCCCTGCATTTTTGAGAAGTAAACACAAGCTTTTGGGTATGCGTTTGCTTTGTCTTGCTCTGCAGTTTCTTCCCCCAAAGCTACTTACAGAGTCCCGGCAGTAATGCCGCTGCTCAAGGTTGTTTATATTAGTAGATGTGTTGGAGTTTTGGGTGCCTTTGCACAGACATTGCCTCACCTGATGTTCCTGGCGAGCCTTCATCACCCCCAGTTCACAGACAGGGATTCTTAAGGGACATCACAGACCTGAGACTTTGAGGTAGCATATTCTGTAGCCTCCTCTGAAAGTTTTGGACACATCAGAGGAGGAGTTTATTTAAAATCAGTTGTCTGGGGACTTCTCTGGTGGCGCGGTGGTTGAGAGTCCGCCTGCCCATGCAGGGGACACGGGTTCGAGCCCTGGTCCGGGAAGATCCCACATGCCGCGGAGCAACGAAGCCCGTGCGCCCCAACTACTGAGCCTGCGCTCTAGAGCCCGTGAGCCACAACTACTGAGCCCACGCTCCACAACTGCTGAAGCCCGCGCAACTACAGCCCATGCTCCGCAACCAAGAGAAGCCACCGCAAGGGGAAGCCCGAGCACCGCCACAAAGAGTAGCCCCCTGCTCGCAGCAACTAGGGCAGCAACGAAGACCCAGCACAGCCAAAATAAATAAATAGCTAAATTTAAAAAATAAATAAATAAAAATAAAATCAGTTGTCTTCTGAAAGTGAAAGCATGCCCCCTTCAAGTGCTGTCCCCGCTGGCAGGTATGCAGTGGGGCTTGGGGTCAGCATCCTAGTTGGATGCTGGACCCAACCTAGTTTCCCTCCCAGCCATTTCCTAGCTTTTTACTTAACCTCTGAGTCTGTATCCTATAAATTGGGCATAGTAATAATATCTAAAAGAGCTGGGTGAGATGTAAATGACACAGTGTACGTGAAATCACCCAGAACTCAAAGAACAGGTTATTATTTTCTGTCTTTATTTTATTTTATAGTTAATTTGGGTTTTAACTTACCTTCATTATGTAGAAAATGACACTCTTAAAGAAAGAGAGAGAGAGAAAAGAAAATGGCATTCTAGACCTGATATTCAATTCAGAAGCAACCAGTAAGACAATTATTGGATCTCATTCTTACAGAATTTTGAGCAGATATATAAACTCTGTGACACCATAAGCAATCTATTATAATATTAAGCACATGTTCTACACATGTTCTGTCTTTATTTTAAACCAGCATGACTTGGAGAAATCACAGTCCTTAGCTATAGGAGCAGAGGCCTGGGAAACTGTCCCCTCCCTAAGAGCCTTAGTAACTGACCTCTCCTGTAAACTCCCTCCTCCAAAGCAAGAGGGAGAGGATGAACCATAAGGACCCTAAAGAACCCTAATTTTAGTTACAATTTTTCCAAGATTTTCCTATTCTTTTTGGTTTTGGAGTGGGGTAGCTGATGTTTGCTTCGTTTGCTGGGATCAGAGCTCTGAGGAGTCCTTATTAACCACATGGCCACTCTCAAGTGCCCAGGCCCAGTATTTTAAAAAATGAAGAAATGCTGAAACAGGATTTTAGAAACAGGTATTTTAAATTTACACAGTGGATACATTAATACTTTTAGCCCACACACATGCAACGACTGTATAATTATCTTGAGATGATTTTTTTTAACATCTTTATTAGGGTATAATTGCTTTACAATGGTGTGTTAGTTTCTGCTTTATAACAAAGTGAATCAGTTATACGTATACATATGTCCCCATATCTCTTCCCTCTTGCATCTCCCTCCCTCCCACCCTCCCTATCCCACCCCTCTAGGTGGTCACAAAGCACCGAGCTGACCTCCCTGTGCTATGCGGCTGCTTCCCACTAGCTATCTATTTTATGTTTGGTAGTGTATCTATGTCCATGTCTCTCTCTCACTTTGTCCCAGCTTACCCTTCGCCCTCCCCGTATCCTCAAGTCCATTCTCTAGTAGGTCTGCATCTTTATTCTTGTCTTGCCCCTAGGTTCTTCTGACCATTTTTTTTTCTTTTTTTAGATTCCATATATATGTGTTAGCATAC
>NC_041229.1:40162836-40163933 GCF_002837175.3 Physeter macrocephalus
GGGCTTTCAATCCTGTTCCATTGATCTATATTTCTGTTTTTGTGCCAGTACCATACTGTCTTGATTACTGTAGCTTTGTAGTATAGTCTGAAGTCAGGGAGCCAGATTCCTCCAGTTCTGTTTTTCTTTCTCAAGATTGCTTTGGCTATTCGGGTTCTTTTGTGTCTCCATACAAATTGTGAAATTTTTTGTTCTAGTTCTGTTAAAAATGCCGGTGGTAGTTTGATAGGGATTGCATTGAATCTGTAGATTGCTTTGGGTAGTAGAGTCATTTTCACAATATTGATTCTTCCAATCCAAGAACATGGTATATCTCTCCATCTGTTGGTATCATCTTTAATTTCTTTCATCAGTGAGCATCTTTAGGATTCTCTATGTATAGTATCATGTCATCTGCAAATAGTGACAGCTTTACTACTGCTTTTCCAATTTGGATTCCTTTTATTTCTTTTTTGTCTCTGATCACTGTGGCTAAAAGTTCCAAAACTATGTTGAATAATAGTGGTGAGAGTGGAGTTTGCTAGTATTTTGCTGAGGGTTTTTGCATCTATGTTCATCAGTGATATAGGCCTGTAGTTTTCCTTCTTTGTGACATCTTTGTCTAGTTTTGGTATTAGGGTGATGGTGGCCTTGTAGAATGAGTTTGGGAGTGTTCCTCCCTCTGCTATATTTTGGAAGCGTTTGAGAAGGATAGATGTTAGCTCTTCTCTAAATGTTTGATAGAATTCGCCTGTGAAGCCATCTGGTCCTGGGCTTTTGTTTGTTGGAAGATTTTTAATCGCAGTTTCAATTTCAGTGCTTGTGACGGGTCTGTTCATATTTTCTATTTCTTCCTGGTTCAGTCTCAGAAGGTTGTGCATTTCTAAGAATTTGTCCATTTCTTCCAGGTTGTCCATTTTATTGGCATATAGTTGCTTGTAGTAATCTCTCATGATCCTTTGTATTTCTGCAGTATCAGTTGTTACTTCTGCTTTTTCATTTCTAATTCTATTTATTTGAGTCTTCTCTCTTTTTTTCTTCATAAGTCTGGCTAATGGTTTATCAATTTTGTTTATCTTCTCAAAGAACCAGCTTTTAGTTTCATTGATCTTTGCTAT
>NC_041229.1:40164874-40166093 GCF_002837175.3 Physeter macrocephalus
GATATGATCTATCCTGGAGAATGTTCCATGAGCACTTGAGAAGAAAGTGTATTCTGTTGTTTTGGGATGTAATGTACTATAAATATCAATTAAGTCCATCTTGTTTAACGTATCATTTAAAGCTTGTGTTTCCTTATTTATTTTAATTTTGGATGATTTGTCCATTGGTGAAAGTGAGGTGTTAAAGTCCCCTACTATGATTGTGTTACTGTCAATTTCCCCTTTTATGGCTGTTAGCATTTGCCTTATGTATTGAGGTGCTCCTATGTTGGGTGCATAAATATTTACAATTGTTATATCTTCTTCTTGGATTGATCCCTTGCTCATTATGTAGTGTCCTCTTTGTCTCTTGTAATAGTATTTGTTTTAAAGTCTATTTTGTCTGATATGAGAATTGCTCCTCCAGCTTTCTTTTGATTTCCATTTGCATGGAGTATCTCTTTCTAACCCCTCACTTTCAGTCTGTATGTGTCCCTAGGTCTGAAGTGAGTCTCTTGTAGACAGCATATATACGGGTCTTGTTTTTGTATCCATTCAGCCAGTCTGTGTCTTTTGCTTGGAGCATTCAATCCATTTACAGTTAAGGTAATTATTGATATGTATGTTCCTATTATCATTTTCTTAATTGTTTTGGGTTTATTATTGTAGGTCTTTTCCTTCTCTTGTGTTTCCTGCCTAGAGAAGTTCCTTTAGCATTTGTTGTAAAGCTGCATTGGTTGTGCTGAATTCTCTTAGCTTTTGCTTGTCAGTACAGCTTCTAATTTCTCCGTCAAATCTGAATGAGATCCTTGCTGGGTAGAGTAATCTTGGCTGTAGGTTTTTCTCCTTCATCACTTTAAATATGTCCTGCCCTCCCTTCTGGGTTGCAGAGTTTCTGCTGAAAGATCAGCTGTTAACCTTATGGGGATTCCCTTATGTGTTATTTTTTGTTTTTCCCTTGCTGCTTTTAATATTTGTTCCTTGTATTTAATTTTTGATAGTGATTAATATGTGTCGTGGTATGTTTCTCCTTGGATTTATCCTGCATGGGACTCTCTTTGCTTCCTGGACTTGATTAACTATTTCCTTTCCCATATTAGTGAAGTTTTCAACTATAATCTTTTCAAATATTTTCTCAGTCCCTTTCTTTTTCTCTTCTTCTTCTGGGACCCCTATAATTCGAATGTTGGTGCATTTAATGTTGTCCCAGAGGTCTCTGAGACTGTCCTCAATTCTTTTC
>NC_041229.1:40166109-40226080 GCF_002837175.3 Physeter macrocephalus
ATTTTATCTTCCAGGTCACTTATCCATTCTTCTGCCTCAGTAATTCTGCTATTGATTCCTTCTAGAGAATTTTAAATTTCATTTATTTTTGTGTTCATCATTGTTTGTTTGCTCTTTAGTTCTTCTAATTCATTGTTAATTGTTTCTTGTACTTTCTCCATTATATTTCCAAGATTTTGGATCATCTTTACTATCATTATTCTGAATTCTTTTTCAGGTAGACTGCCTATATCCTCTTCATTTGTTAGATCTGGTGGGTTTTTGCGTTGCTCCTTCATCTGCTCTGTGTTTCTCTGTCTTCTCATTTTGCTTATCTTACTATCTTTGGGGTCTCCTTTTTGCAATCTGCAGGTTCGTAGTTTCTGTTGTTTTTGGTGTCTGTCCCCAGTGGCTAAGGTTGTTTCATTGTGTTGTGTAGGCTTCCTGGTGGAGGGGACTAGTGCCTGTGTTCTGGTGGATGAGGCTGGATCTTGTCTTTCTGGTGGGGAGGTCCACGTCTGGTGGTGTGTTTTGGGGTGTCTGTGGCCTTATTATGATTTTAGGCAGCATCTGTGCTAATGGGTGGGGTTGTGTTCCTGTCTTGCTAGTTGTTTGGCATCGGGTGTCCTGCCCTGTAGCTTGCTGGTCGGTGAGTGGAGGTGGGTCTTGGCATTGAGATGGAGGTCTCTGGGAGATTTTTGCCATTTGATATTATGTGGAGCTGGGAGGTCTCTTGTGGACCAGTGTCCTGAACTTGTCTCTCCCACCTCAGTGGCACAGCCCTGACGCCAGGCTGGAGCACCAAGAGCCTGTCCTCCACACGGCTCAGAATAAAAGGGAGAAAAAAAAGAAAGAAAGAAAGAAGAAGATAAAATAAAATAAAGTAAAAAAAAGTTATTAAAATAAAAAATAATTATTAAGAAAAAAAATTTTTTAAGTAAAAAAAAAAAACGGACTGACAGAACCCTAGGAAAAATGGTAAAAGCAAAGGTATACAGACAAAGTCACATACAGAAGCATACACATACACACTCACAAAAAGAGAAAAAGGCAAAAAAAATATATATATATCGTTGCTCCCAAAGTCCACCTCCTCAATTTGGGATGGTTCGTTGTCTATTCAGGTATTCCACCGATGCAGGGTACATTAAGTTGATTGTGGAGATTTAATCTGCTGCTCCTGAGGCTGCTGGGAGAGATTTCCCTTTCTCTTCTTTGTTCTCACAGCTCCCGGGGTTCAGCTTTGGATTTGGCTTCACCTCTGCATGTAGGTCACCTGAGGGCGTCTGCTCTTCGCTCAGACAGGACGGGGTTAAAGGAGCAGCTGATTCGGAGGCTCTGGCTCACTCAGGCCGGGGGGAGGGAGGGGTACGGATGCGGGGCGAGCCTGCAGCTGCAGAGGCCGGCGTGATGTTGCACCAGCCGGAGGTGCGCCGCGTGCGTTCTCCCAGGGAAGCTGTCCCTGGATCCTGGGACCCTGGCAGTGGCGGGCTGCATAGGCTCCCGGGAGGGGAGGTGTGGAGAGTGACCTGTGCTCGCACACAGGCCTCTTGGTGGCGGCGGCAGCAGCCTTAGCATCTCATGCCCGTCTCTGGGGTCCGCGCTGATAGGCACGGATCGCGCCCATCTCTGGAGCTCCTTTAAGTGGCGCGCTTAATCCCCTCTCCTCGTGCATCAGGAAACAAAGAGGGAAGAAAAAGTCTCTTGCCTCTTCGGCCAGTCCAGACTTTTTCCCCGGACTCCCTCCCGGCTAGCCGTGGTGCACTCACCCCTTCAGGCTGTGTTCACGCCGCCAGTCCTCTCCCTGGGATCCGACCAAGCCCGAGCCTCAGCTCCCAGTCCCCGCCCGTCCCGGCGGGTGAGCAGACAAGCCTCTCGGGCTGGTGAGTGCCGGTCGGCACCGATCCTCTGTGCGGGAATCTCTCCGCTTTGCCCTCCGCACCCTGTTGCTGCGCTCTCCTCCGGGCTCCGAAGCTTCCCCCCTCCGCCACCCGCAGTCTCCGCCCGCGAAGTGGCTTCCTAGTGTGTGGGAACCTTTCCTCCTTCACAGCTCCCTCGCAGTGGTGTAGGTCCCGTCCCTATTCTTTTGTCTCTGTTTTTTTTGTCTTTTGCCTTACCCAGGTACGTGGGGAGTTTCTTGCCTTTTGGGAAGTCTGAGGTCTTCTGCCAGCGTTCAGTAGGTGTTCTGTAGGAGTTGTTCCACATGTAGATGTATTTCTGATGTTTTTGTGGGGAGGAAGGTGATCTCCGCGTCTTCCTCTTCTGCCATCTTGAAGCTCCTCGAGATGATTTTTAAAGTCTAAATTTGAGGCCTCTGGACTTGCCTCTCAGAAGGCCTACTTAAGCATCTTAGCAGATTCAGTCTCACATTTTTGACCATCTAATGGGAGGCCTTTCATCCTACTCACCCTCCCTACCTCTCGTAAGTTTGATTCTAGACAAGTGTAGAGCAAGTTCCAGAGGAACTGGAAGAGTGATCAGCAATTTTCGATCTTTGGGGATTCCAATTTTGTGAATACTTGTCATGTGATCTTGAGCAATTCACCTTACGTCCAGCCTCAAGGAACTTATCGTCTCATCAGGGGGGCAGCCCTGGAGTTGTGACAGTCCTGATATTGCTGTGGGTGCAGACAAGGATGCTTTTCTTCCAGGCTTGAGCCTTGGCTTGGTGGTGGTGCTTTCTAATTCTTAATACATGAGCAATTTGTTAGCTTTGGTTTTTTCTACTAAGAGAATTACAAATAGGATTACGGAGTGGACTTTTCAGCATGAGCTTCTCTCTCCTTCGGCTCCTGGGCTTCAGTTACACCGTCTGGCACAGTGGGTTACAGTCACCTGTTTACCTTTCCATCTGCCCAGCTTGACGGCAAGCTCTGCAGGGGCAGGCACTTGGCCTAGGCCCTGTTACAGCTTACATGTCATGCTTTCATGTGGGACACAACTGTTACCTACAGAAAAGATTTGAAGGCATTGGGATCACTTGACATGGTGGAGAGGCTGTCTGGGGAGTCGTCAACTGCAGCCGTTTATTTTGCAGAATTGGCTGTCAACCACCAGGCGTTGGGAGCTGTGTGGGCCCAGGGAGGCTGACAGTCCTCTGATGTTCAGGCCAGTCCTACGGAACAGGCTTGTCTCCCTTCCCCACCCCATGCCCATAGCACCTCTGTTGAGGAACGTGGAACCAGGTACCAGGCAGGTGTCTTACAACAAGCCCAAGGGGTGAGTAGTATTATCTCCTATTTTATAGGCCAAGATCTGGAGGAGTCACCCAGCTAATACGCAGGCAGGTCAGTCACCATTTGAACGCAGGTCTGCAGATTCCAGATCCCAGGCCCTTAACTAACCTGACACACTGCTGCCTCTGCCCTGGAGACATATCCAGCCATACACGTTTAATTAACCTGACAGCCCAAGAAACTTAAATTAGATGTAAGGGAGAACTTTCTGATATTTTTTGCCTTTAAAAAAAAAAAAAACTTAGAGCTAAAATGGGGCATTCTAGAGCAGGACTTTTCAAGCTGTCATCCAGAATCCACAGTCACAGAATCAATTTAGTGGGTTGACACATTAAAAAAAAAGGAAAGGGACATAGGGGTAGGAGATTAAGAGATACAAGCTGCTGTGTATAAAATTAATAAGCAACAAGGATATTCCGTACAACACAGGGAATATAGCCAATATTTTTTTTTTTTTTTTTTTTTTTTTTTGTGGTATGCGGGCCTCCCTCTGCTGTGGCCTCTCCCGTTGCGGAGGACAGGCTCCGGACGCGCAGGCCCAGCCGCTCCGCGGCATGTGGGATCCTCCCAGACCGGGGCGCGAACCCGGTTCCCCTGCATCGGCAGGCGGACGCGCAACCGCTGCGCCACCAGGGAAGCCCCTAGCCAATATTTTATAATAATTTTCAATGGAGTATAATCTATAAAAATATTGAATCATTATGTTGTATACCTGAAACTGTAATATTGTAAATCAACTGTAGTTCAATTAAAAAAAAAAGGAAAGAATTAAAAATATCAGTGCATCACACATGGTAAGGCTTAGTATATGTGAATGTGTCCCAGATCGTGATGGAAATACATTTCTGACTGGAAATACATTTCATGGCCAAAAATGCCCTAGAGAGATAGGGATTCGTTTAGATCAGTATAGGTTAGATGGTAAAGTCCTTGGGGGTAGGGATCTGCTTTCTCTTCCTTTTTATGCTCCCACCATCCTTAACCCAGTGCTGGGTACATAGTTGGTCAGTTGGTCTGTCTGGGAGAACTCGTTAGAGTTTCCCCTTCAGACTGGAAGAAGTCAGAACCCGCCCTGCACTCTCCTCAGGAAGAGCTGGCAGTGGTGGTTCTTCCCGGGCTTTGTGTGTGAGGAGAGCAGAGAGCTACCCAGTGTGTGATAGTGAAGAGCTCGGCTCTGAAGTCCGAGGAACCTGGGTTCGTGTTGTGTGTGCAGTGTGCCCAGGTGTGTGGCCCTGGGTCACTCTCTTAGCTTCTCTTACTAAGCTTCACTTTCTCCGTCTTTAAGCTGGGCGTAGTAACAAGGGCACCTACCGCAGAGCATGGTGAGGATGAGAAGAGAGAACTTGAGCTGAGGGCCTTTAGCACAGTGCTTGGCATCCGTTCAGTGACAGGAAGCCTTATCTGCTGCTCTTGTTTTTATGATTCATATTAAGAGAGAGATTAAGTGACTCATGCTGGACCTACTGCAGGTGGCCCCTTTTTAGGGCTCCAGTTCTGTGATGGTTGTGGATCTCGAACAGAACTAGAAGCCCAACCCTGTGGTTTGGTTGTGTAGTAAAAGGATGTGGATGTTGCAGTGGAGCAGGTGTCTGTGCAGGGAGATGTTCTGGTTTCATAGTTTCGAGAGAACAAAGCATCTTCCGTATACAATGAGATGGCACTATTGTTGTGGAATCTGAGAATATAATGGCATTTCTTAGAAAAGTCAGGTGCTTCTTATTAAATCAAAAAGCATCAGTTTCAACTTAATGTTATTTTTTTAAACCACAATTTTCAAAAAGTAACTGTTTTCTGAAACTGAACCTAGCCATGTATATGATTAAACTGGTGATTTTGTAATGTTTTTATTCGAAGCTCTAAGATCTGGTAAATACTGATTTCTGAAATCGCCGCCTAGGCCTGGCAGCACCACCATCCAGTCAGAATTAACTATGTGACAATAAATATGTGACTTGTTGAAGGTGTAAGACACTGGACAAAATCCCAAAGGGACTCGATTTTGGCTTCAGCTTCTAATTTTTCAGGTCTGACTCTGATCAGCTCTGTTGTCTAGGCTGGAGAGTCTTGAGCATTCTTTCTCCCCATAGTTAAAATATTTTTTTTCTTTATATCCCTTAGTGCTAATTGTTTTTTTTTTTATGTCTTGGAGGGAAAAGTGATAGACACTAAAAATTATCCGGTGAAAGAAAGTTTCTGGTGTATACTTTAGTTGAAAATGTGACTTCCTCGCTTGCTTGGAAGCAGTCAAGTATAAATGTTAAGAGCACGGATTTCAGCTAGACCTAGATTTCCATCCTGCCCGTGCAGCCTTTTTTCCCTCTTATTTTTTCCTGCTTTATTGAGGCATAATTAACAAATAAAAAGTGTATATTTTTAAGGAATACAGTGAGATGATTTGATATACATATACATTGTGAAATGATTGTCACAATTAAGTAAATTGACACATCCATCTCCTCACATAGTTACCACTTTTTTGTGTGTGTGGTGAGAACGTTTAAGATCTACGTAGCAAATTTTAAACATACAACACAGTATTATTAACTACAGTCTCCATGTTGTACATTACACCCCTAGAATTTATTCATCTTATAACTGCAAGTTTATACTCTTTGACCATCTCCTTGTCTCCCCGCTCCCCCAGCAAGCACCATTCTGTTCTCTGCTTCTCTATGAGTTTTGACTTTTTTAGATTCCACATATAAGTGAGATCATACAGTATTTCTTTTTCTGTGTCAGGCCTATTTCACTTAACATAATGCTTTCCAGGTTCATCTATGTTGTTGCAAATCTGCCTGTGCTTCTAACAAGCTGTGTGACTTTGGGCAAGTAGCTTAACCTCTCTGTACCTCATCTGTGAAATGGGCTAATGATAGTACTACTGCCTTATAATTTGTTGAGGACTAAATGGGATAATATATGTAAAGCCCTCACTGTAATGTCTGCTCGTAAACTCTTCAGCACATGGGTGCTATCGTCGTTGTCATCATCATCATCATCATCATCGTCATGAATATTGTTTAGAGGAAGGCCTTCCAGGAGACCAGGATTACAGACCTGGCTTTGCCATTGTTAACAGTTGGTCCTGGATATGTTGCTGAACCTCTCTGTACCTCGGTATTGTTTTCTCTAAAACAAAGGAGTGACACGGATGCCTCACACTCCTTCTAGCTCTAATACTTGGCTTTGCATGCCAAGCATTCTGTTTTTTCTTGGGCCCAAGTGATGTGATGCTGGTTGCCAGGAGGATCCCACTTTCTGTGAAGGAACTGTAGCTCTCTGCCAGATGTTGGTCCTGATAACCTTTGTTTTTCTTTCCTAGATTTTATATTCTCAGCGAATATCTCTTCCCCTAGCTTCTGTCAAATGACTCCTCGTGCTTTTCTATATTCCTTCCAGTGTATTCAGACCATATGTATGCCTGGTGGGCTGGAGTTAAGTCTCAGCTTGACAGAACCTTGCATGTAAGGGATATTACAGATAAGGGCGATCCCATCACTTTGCTGTTGGTTTTTAAATCATGTCTGTGTTTGTCTTTATCACGTTCCCCTGTCCAAGCACCAGAGCTGCCTGTATCTGAAGCAACCAGGGAGAGCCGCTCACAAGAAAGGCACGACTTGTTTGATTCATAATAAGCTACCTTCTCGCTTTGTTTCCTTCCTGGCCTTGGGTTTAGTTTGAACTTCAAAGGGCTTACTAGAACTAATCTGGGTGTGATTTTATCTTTTGCACCTGCATCTTTGCTAGACTCTGCTTTTGCCAAAAGTGGAGCTGTGGAGTTAATCTCTGGCCTGCCGCTGGTATTTCAGGTGTATCTTTGTGTTCTCTGGGACAGGCATGCACAGTGAATTAACTGAGTTGTTGTCAGCCCACTTCCTAATCGAACACCTGCCCAGCGAATGCCACCAGCGCGCCTGCCTGTTTCCTGACTTGCCAGCCGTCCCGGTCATGTCGGTGTCTTGCTTGTATCAGAAGAGTCAGTTTTGTCATTTGTGGTTAGCTTACTGTGCCTTCAGAGAGCTATTTTCTTCTTCACTTAATTTAAAGGTGTCGACGTGTCCTCTTTTGGTACAGTCCCTCTGTGTTCCCATCTTGCTACTGTCCTCCCAGCCAAAATCATTGGTGATTATCAGCCTTATAAAAGCTGCTGGAAGCAGATGTAGAGAGAAGGGTATGTGTGCACCCTGGGCTGCTTCTCAGGCTCGCTTCACCCTTCCTTGGTCCCAGACTAAGTTTCAAGCGAGTCATTCTTAAAGCGGTGCTCATGGTTTAGAGCTGATTCGAAACATTACTTTAAGGGACAGGATGTACATTTTTTTTTTTATTAAGACTTTACCTTTTTAGCACAGTTTCTGGTTCACAGCAATCTTGAGCGGAAGGCACAGTGATTTCCCACATTCGACCTGCCTGTCCCCACCACATACATAATCCCCCCATTTTCAGCCTCCCCCACCAGAGTGGCACGGTGGTTACAATTGACGACCCTATGTTGACACGTCATAGTTGCCCAGAGTTCATAGTTTCCCTTAGGATCCACTCTTGGTGCTGTACATTCACTGGGTTTGGACAAATGAATAATGACATGTATCCATCATAACGGTATCATACAGAATGTTTTCATTGCCCTGAAAATCCTCTGTGCTCTGCCTGTTCATCCTTCCTTCCCCACTAACCCCTGGCAACCACTGATCTTTTTACCATCTCCATAGTTTTGCCTTTCCCACAATGTCGTATGATTGGAATATACAGTATGTAGCCATCTTAGATTGGCTTTTTTCACTTAGTAATATGCACTTAAAGTTCCTTCATGTCTGTCCATGGCTTGATAGCTGATATCTTTTTAGAGCTGAATAATACTCCATCATCTGGATGTATCACAGTTTATCCATTCACCTACTGAAGGACGTCTTGGCGGCTCCCAAGTTTTGGCAGTCATGAATAGAGCTGTTATAATCATCCAAGTGCAGGTTTTGTACGGACATAAGTTTTCACATCTTTTGGGTGAATGCCAAGCAATGTGATTGCTGGTAGAAGGTGTGTAGTTTTGTAAGAAACTGCCAAGCTGTCTTCCAATCCAAACTGTTTTATATTTCCACCAGCAGTGAATGAGAGTTCCTATGGCCCCACATCCTCGCTAGCATTTGGCGTTATTATCAGTGTTCTGGATTTTGGCCGTTTTAATAGGTGTGTAGTGGAATCTTGTTGTTTTAGTTTGCATTTTTCTGATGACAAATGATGTGGCAAGATGGTTTTTTAAAGGGTGCTGGGGGTTTTTTGGGGGGGTTTTTTTGGCACCAAGGGTTTGTCTTTCCCAAAAGAAAAATGGTTTTACTAAAAATGAGAGCCAGAGCAGAGAATCCAGTCTTCCCTGATAACAGAAAGCCTTCCCAGTTTAGGGCCTGTGCTGGGTCCTCTCAGCCCTTTTCTTTGGTTCAGAAGTCTCAGCCCACCTCGTGGTTTTGAGTGGACCCTTGGCTTAGGTGTGATTTTGTTGTTAAAAATATTGTGGAGACACTGCAACCCTTGTTAATTATTTGCTAGAATTGCATTTCTTAACTTTCTCTTCTTAGTGTTCTTGGCCTTTTAAAAAGAAGTGTACTGTTGGGTTCATCTGCCCAGATTTGAACTTACGGAAAGAAGGGGTGAGACTAGAAAAACGTTTTTTTAAAAAACTTCTTTGATCTCACTGAGGTTTTGCATTTTGCTTTCAGTGTCCTTTTGGCTTTTTGTAGTATTTCATATTTTCAAAATTTTTTTTTTTTTTTTTTTTGGTACGCGGGCCTCTCACTGTTGTGGCCTCTCCCGTTGCGGAGCACAGGCTCCGGATGCGCAGGCTCAGCGGCCATGGCTCTCGGGCATAGCTGCTCCGCGGCATGTGGGATCTTCCCGGACTGGGGCACAAACCCGTGTCCTCTGCATCGGCAGGCGGATTCTCAACCACTGGGCCACCAGGGAGGCCCATTTTCAAAATATTTTAAAGGGTTCCTCAAAAAGTTAAATGTAGAATTACCATAGAATCCAATAGTTCCACCCTCGGTGTATGTGTGAAAGAATTGAAAACAGAGATTCAGATCTTTATACAAATGTCCATAGCAGCACTGTTGACAATACCCAAATGGATACAACCCAGATGTCCATCAGTGGATAGATGGGTAAACAAACTATGGTATATCCATACAATGGACTATTACTCAGCCATGAAAAGGAATGGAGTACAGGAAGATACTACAACATGGGTAAACCTGGAAAACATTATGCTGTAGGTGAAAGAAGCCACAAAAGGCCACATGTTGTATGATCCCATGTATATGAAATATCCAGAGTAGGTAAATCCATAGACAAAGAGGAAGTAGGTGGTTGCTAGGGGCTGGGGCGAGGGGAGCATGGGGATTGACCATTTAATGGTACAAGTTTTCTTTTGGGGTGATGAGAATGTTTTGGAACTAGATAGAGGTGGTAGTTGCATGGCATTGTGAACGTCCTAAATGCCACTGAATTGAACACTTTACCATGGTTAATTTATGTTGTGTGAACTTCACCACAGTTAAAAAAATTTTTGGAGGGCCAGCCCATATGTGTCCTTGCCAAGGGTGGCTTTTCCAGTGCCAACACACAAGAGTCGCTCTCCAGTGAGGCTCTTCAATGCGGGTGCAACAGGGTGTGTGCAGCCCCCCTTCTGGGGCTGGGCTGGGCCTCGCTACTAGGCTCAGCTGATCACCATCGGGGAGTTAGTCCAGAGAGGTGCCTGCCCTCCCCACCTCCCCTCAGCCTTTTCCCTCTTCTGTAAAGAGGGCTTGCCGTGAGCATCAGGTGAGACAAGGGAGGAAGAGCTTGGCACCCTGTAAGTGGTCAGTAAATACCAACCTTTGTCTCTCCTCTGTGGAAGGAGACAATGAAGTGGACTCAGCTCAGGGAGAGAAGCAAAATGTTGGAACTAGAGAAATGGGGGTGATTTCAGTCATCTAGGTTTAGGTTGGACCTTTGAGAAAAGTATCAAAAACTCCCACTTAGATTCCTTTTAGAAGCCACCATAACCATGTGCGGTCAGGGAAGCCATCAACAACAAAGAATATTTGTAGAGCACGAAGAACTGTGCCTGGTAGGTAGCGAGGGTGAGAGAAGTGTTTGACTAAATTAAAGGAGAAGAGCAACTTCCCCGGTGGTGCAGTGGTTAATACTCTGCACTCCAAATGCAGGGGGCCCGGGTTCGATCCCTGGTCAGGGAACTAGATCCCATATGCATGACACAACTAAGAGTTCACATGACACAACTAAGGAGCCTGCATGCCGCAACTAGGCAGCTGGCGAGCTACAACTGAGGAGCCTGCGAGCTGCAACTAGGAGCCTGCCTGTCGCAACTAAGAGACCCGGCACAACCAAATAAATAGATAAATAAAAAGAGAACTCCCCTGGTGGCACAGTGGTTAAGAATCTGCCTGCCAATGCAGGGGACACGGGTTCAAGCCCTGGTCCGGGAAGATCCCACATGCTGCGAAGCAACTAAGCCCGTGCGCCACAACTACTGAGCCTGCGCTCTAGAGCCCGCGAGCCACAACTACTGAGCCCACGTGCCACAACTACTGAAGCCCGCGCACCTAGAGCCTAGAGCCCGTGCTCCGCTACAAGAGAAGCTGCTGCAATGAGAAGCCCGCACAGCGCAACAAAGAGTAGCCCTCCCTAGCCAAAACTAGAGCCCGTGCGCAGCAACGAAGACCCAATGCAGCCAAAAATAATAATAATAAATAAATAAATAAAAAGAGAGACATGTAGATCTCTTAAAAAAAAAAAAAAGGAGAAGGAAGAAAACCCCGGGTTTCGTAGCCGTGCTAACGAGGCAGCGGCGGGGTCCGTGCTTCCTGCCCACTCCTTTCCCTTACACGGGGCCCCTCTGGGCGCTGCGTACACACTGAGTGCGTTAGCCCGTCAGTGTCTGCGGAGAATTGCGCTCCCGCCTTCAGCTCGGTTGACTCGGGTTTGTGTTTCTGATTCCTGCTTCCTTCCTCAGAAGGGATTTTAGCAGTCCTCTGTGCAGAGTAGAGGACTAAGAAGACGTGGACCTAAGGAGAGACCCCCTTCACTCAGTTGTAAGAACGCAGAAGGGAGGAGGGGAGGAAAGTCTGACTTTCATTGATGAAGAAACACAATGTGTATTTCTTCCTAGCACAAAATTCTGGCGTGGAGATCTCTAGCTTTAGGATATTACTCAGATGTAAATGGGTACGTTGATCTCTCTCTTTTCTAATTCTGTTTGTACTAAGCGTCTTTACTGCACGTTTATCACCTTATTAGGCACTGGCTGTTCTTTACTGTTGTTGCTTCACATTTTAGTGCCAAGTGATGTCAGCTGTGGTGTAGAACGAGTGAGGTCACTGGACTTGGGGTCTGAAGAGCAGTGGCTTAGCAGTTGTGTGTGCAGGATTTCTACTTATTTTTATTATTATTATTATCATTATTTTGCGGTACGCGGGCCTCTCACTGTTGTGGCCTCTCCCACTGCGGAGCACAGGCTCCGGACGCGCAGGCTCAGCGGCCACGGCTCACGGGCCCAGCCGCTCCGCGGCATGTGGGATCCTCCCGGACCGGGGCACGAACCCGTGTCCCCTGCATTGGCAGGCAGATTCTTAACCACTGCGCCACCAGGGAAGCCCTATTTTTATTATTTAATCTGCCTTAAATAAGCCTTCTTCCTTCGTTTGGAACTGATGCTCCTTCCGCCTTCTGGAGAAGTACTTCTCTTCTGCCTACTCTTGGGACCTGCCAGGTGTGGTTCCTGATTGGTCCCCTGTGCCATCGGTGGACCACTGACCCGACTGGGCCAGTCAGGGCCCTCCTTGAATCTTTTTTTTTTTTTTTGTAAAAGGGAAGAATTTATTATGAGGCCTCAGGTATCTCAGAGACTCCAAGCCAGTAATTTCAGCCATGTGATAAGGAGGTTAAAATGGGGCTTGACCCCGCCTGTTTCTACAGAGCTGCCAGTGCAGGGCTATCCTGTACCAAAGGGAATGTGAGGCAGCCTCCAATGTGGAGATTACAAAGGAAAATCGTAAAACTGGTTTTACCACTTTGGGAGCCCTCAGCCAGATCAAAGAAATTAAGGGGAGGCGGTGCAGGCTGTGGAGAGGGGAGAGGATTTGATGGAGGGATGTCTTAGGGAATCCATCCCACCACCCAGCATAGGGCTGGGGAGTAGGAAGGCGGAGCGGACATCATTTCAAACGCATCTCCCTGGAGTTTTGAACTCGAGGCCCACGAGCCTTTTCGTCTGGGGTGGTGAGGCCAGGGACATGGGGGTCTGGCACTCCGGTGGCTCTGGTTTCCTGTCTGTAGGAGTAATCTGGGCTGCCCGGGGGTGGGAGGAAGCTGCAGGCAAAGAGAGGCCAGGAGAGGGACGGGGTCGCTGGGAGTCCCTAGTTGCCCAAAGGCCTGTCGCTACAGCTACTTTTCTCTTGTGCCTGCACTACTCCGAGGTGCTTTCTTTTGTTGCTTATAACAGAGTTCTGAGTAATAGGCATGGTGACCCTCAGTGACTCACTGAACTTCTCTCAGTCTGGTTTTCTCTCACGTGTGCAGCAGGTAACCATAATTGCCTCAGTTACTGAGATGTTCAAATAATGTATGTGAGAGCGTTGGGGGGAGTGATACATAGGAGATAAGCCGTTACGAGTTTTGTGATTATTTTATTAACTACTTGACACTAATGATTTGGTTATTCTGAGCGTTGTTTGTGTCTTAGTTTAAGTTAAACACTCTTGTTTTTGAAAAGTTTATTGTATTTTAAAATTTTTTTTATTTTTTGGCCCCGCTTGTGGGATCCCAGTCCCGGGGGCCACTGCAGTGGAAGTGCGGAGTTCTAACCACTGGACTGCCAGGGCATTCCCTGAACATTCTTTCAGAAACAAGTGATGCCTTTAGCACGTTCCATTTTTTTAAGTCATGGAGTTAAAATAATCTTGACTTGACCTATGTATTTGTAGGAAGTGAATGAATGGGTCTTATTAAATTGTGGCCTTCTCAAGCCTAAAAAAGCTTTCTCCGAGTTGAGCCCTGTTTATGTCTTTGGTGAGTATTGAGTGTGGACTTCATATCAGGTGGGCTGTTTTCCAGCCTCTGTGCCAGGGAAAATAGTGCTAAAATTCTAGATTGGTTGCATACTTATTTGACTTTGGAGTTAAGTAGCCTTGGGTTTGAATCCCAGTGCTGCCACTTACTAAACTATGTTGTCTTTTTGAGCCTCCATCTTGTCATCTGTAAAATGGAAATAATAATCCCAACCCTGCAGATTGAGGATTGTAGATGTATCTAAGGTCCTTAGTTGTGCATTGTATGTGGTAGGTACTTAATAAATACAACTGTTACTATTAAAAATGACAGCTTCAGTAACAGTTGCAACTAAAGGGGGTAAGACTAGAAAATATGAATCTGTATTTGGAATTTAATGCCAAAATAAATTAATCAGTATAAAAATCAA
Organism: Physeter macrocephalus; assembly: GCF_002837175.3. NCBI lineage: Eukaryota > Metazoa > Chordata > Mammalia > Artiodactyla > Physeteridae > Physeter > Physeter macrocephalus. The sequence goes on from NC_041229.1 coordinate 40,179,793, forward strand.
TCAACTACTATTGGGTGCCTTGTCTGTGCAAGGGATGGGGGTGGATGAATAAGAAGGTGTGTAATACCGTTCCTGTCTGTTGGGGGTACAGGTCATATACATGTAGGAAAAACAGGTGACATACAAGGAACTGGGCTTTGGAGATGGCAGAGGATTGGAAACAGAGAGGCATGCCATAGAAGGCCTTGAGCTGATGGAAGAATGTAGCGAGCGAAGTGATGTAAAGAATTAAACATCCAGCATGACCTTTGGAAGAGGCCTGACTTTTCCTGTTTTATATTTGGTCTTCCTGATTCTCTCCCAGACCCGCTTAGTGTTTCTGATCATTATGATGAAGATCCACACCCATCGTGCATTCCAGAGTTTTAACATTTTTTGAAGACTCGGTTTCTCTGTGAACAGTTGGCCTTTTGTTGGCTCACACCCTTAAGTGACCGGAATTCTTCTGGCAGATTCTGCCTCCCCACTCCCATCTGCTGTGCCTTGTCTTAGTTTCCTGAACTGTAAGTGGCCTTTTCGGGAGTTTTATCCTGTTGCATCGCTGAATTGAGCACCTATCAGAGGCAGTGAGTAAGGCAGCGTGCTGGGGAGGCCTGGTGAGCAGAAAGATGGTGAGCCAGGGTGGTGCCTGCCCTAAAGCAGCTCGCTTAGTAGAGGAAACAGATGGGCAGACAGACTCTAATTAAACGTGATTAGTGCTGGATGTTGGTCAGATAAGGAAAGACATTTGGCGGGAGCCCCAAGTCCCCGGGTCCTCCATCAGTTACTCACTTCTGGGCACGGTTCACAAAGGCTGTCCACCTCCCCAGCACAGTCTGGAAAAACGCATTCTGTATCAGTAGCTGTGGTTCTGGTGTGAAATCTCTCTACGTGGTTCCCTGCTTGGTGGAAAGCATTTAAGTGAAGGCTCCCTTTGTCACCTCACCCAAATCCTCCTGGCAGGAAGTTTAGAACGTAGAGTCTGATCTTTCCATCTCCTCCCACAGACGTACACCTGATCCCCCCATCCCCCCACCGCCACCGCCGGGTTCCCATCTCAAATGGAACCATCATCAATCCAGAGGCCTGAGAGTCACCTGACACCTCCCTCTCTCCCCTGTAACTGACTAATCATTCCCCAATCCTATCAGTTCTCTCTCCTCCATTGTCATCACCCAGGTCCAAGCCATCATCTCCAGTTGGAGGTCATGACCCTGGTGACTGGGTTCTGAAATTAATTTAGAGGGTCTTTACCAGCGTTAAAAAGAAAAAAAGAAGTAGAATGGAAAGCATGAGAGTGGAGTACACATAGTAAGGTTGAGTTTTATTTTGTGAAAGTTGTGTTTGTGTATAATAAGAGTTTTACAGAAAAAGGTTAATGTTGCAAAGGGCTTTTCATACACTGACTTAACTTCTCCCCACAACAGCTGATGCAGTGGTATTGTTGTTATCTCTGCCTCAGAGGAGAGGAACTGAGGCTCAGGGAAACTAGCCAGGGTCAGGCTGGTAGCCTGCCTCTCAGACACTGTGTGTGTGGACACATACTGGGTTACAAAGTGTCTTTCTCACTCTGCAAGTTGTGGTAAAAACAGAAGTTGGGGGCTTCCCTGGTGGCGCAGTGGTTGAGAGTCCGCCTGCCGATGCAGGGGACACGGGTTCGTGCCCCGGTCCGGGAAGATCCCACATGCCGCGGGGGGGCTGGGCCCGTGAGCCATGGCCGCTGGGCCTGCGCGTCCGGAGCCTGTGCTCCGCAACGGGAGAGGCCACAACAGTGAGAGGTCCGCGTACCACAAAACAAACAAACAAACAAACAAACAAAAAAAAACAGAAGTTGGAAAGTTTCTGTTTGACAGACATCTGTACCTTTACTCTTATCCTCTCCCCCTCTCCAAGCTGTAGCCCCAATACTCTTTTACATTGCACATTGGATGCTGCTGCTTCTCTGTAGCAAGGCCCTACGCTTTTAGGAGGGTGTGCAATCTCTGTGGTCACAAGGCCTGCCTGTGCAGCCTGGTCCTGCTGGCCTCCTGAGCCTCGCAGCTCTTCCTGGCTCGAAGGCTTTGAGAACCGCTGGGGCCCCTGCCTGTGCTCCCATGACCTCTCAGACTCAGGCCCTGCACGACCTGCCCCCATGGTACCCTGGACTGCAAGTTCCCAGCACCTACTACATCTATAAAGAAATAGTTCCTTGTTCACTTGATGTCTGTCTGGGGTCCAGGGGTGCAGAGACCGGCATGCAGTCGCAGCCCCAAGGACAGTGTCTGGCATGTCAATCAGTGAATGCTCACTGGGTGTTCCTTTAGCTATGGGTGGTGAAGAAAGGTGGACCCTCGTGTTTGGCTTGAAGAGCTGTCGGCCCACGTCTGTTGGGTGGGCTCTCAAATCCCCGTGAGGGTGGGGCAGTGTGGTCAAGCGAAAGAGTCCTGGGCCCCACATCAAGAGATAGGGGTCCTGGCTACACCACTTCTTTGCATTTCAGCCCTGAGATGTAAAATGGGGTGATGACAGTGTACCCGTCCATATCCTGGCCGATTATGACAATCGGGGGAGATAAATTGTGCGTGAAAGTTACATGACAGCGGTGTTGGCTGTTTCGGAAGGTGGTGGTTTGACTTTTTCTCCCTTCTTACTTGGGACTTCTAGTGCTTGGCATGTCCCTTTGTGATTGGAGAGGCCCTCGGGCCGGTGGTAACAGGCCCACAAGGTCAAGGGCAGTTCTCTCATCTGTTGAGTGAGTGTAGGTAGCCCTGGGCCAAAGCCATTCACATTCCTTCTTTAAGCTCACATATTGGTGATTTTTCAAACCATCCTCTTTGACCTTGGGAGCTTTCTGGCTTAGAGTAGTGTAGTGTCAACTCTGTATTCTACATAGGCCCTGAAGTCATAACTACAGTGAGAATAATTACAGCTTGTGTTTACTGAGCGTCTGTCACATGCCAGCTGCATGCTTAGTTCCCTTTTCTCCCACTAACTTTGTGAAGTCAGTGGTGGACTCCCAATCTTGCTGAAGAGGAAACTGAGGCCAAGTTCGAGAAACTTGCCAAGCTCTTCTAGTTGAGTTCTTTAGAGCACACCATTCTCATTTTAGTTATAACTATCCTATTGATTTTTTGTTTTGTTTTTGTTTTTTTGACTTAGAAAATAATGACTCTAAGCTCCTTGAGAGCAAATTTTAATAGCTGTCTTTTGTCTATTCTCTGTGGTCTGTGTTCTTGATTGGCGTAATCCACCTTTTCCTGGGTGAGACTCTTGTTGTCCAGGCGAGCATTTGCGTTCCAGTGGTGGACTCTGCGCGGGGCCCCCTTCCTCTCCAGGTGCTTCCTGCACCCTTTGCCCTGCTCCCCTGTGGTGGAGTGGATAGATTGCACGCTCTGGAAATAGGAGCTGATTTTCTCTCCTCCCTACTTCTTTTTATTTCTAAAGGCTTCTGTTTGTCTTCTCTGGGCTGCATTCATTTTCCCTCTTTACTGCTGCAGTTTATTGCTCTTTACTGGCTCCTTTATTTTTATTTTTCAGACTTGCCCAAAATGCATCTTGATTTTGGTATCTTTCGATTTTTAAAGCCCTGTATTCTGTTACTGATGATTTCCCTCATTTTGCAGTATTCTAGTTGGTTGCAAGTCTGTTTTGCAAGACCCTGCTTCTTTCGCTTCCATCGTTAAATTTTAATACTTTTCTGTTCCTACTCTTTTATTGAAATTTATATTTCATTTTTTAGATTGTAGTAATGGACCTTCAGTGTCCTACAGTTTGACTTCCCATCAGACTGACTTGCTTTTAGAATCATAAGTTCGTGGAGCAGAGGGCAGCTTTATGTTGTCCTTGCTCTTTCTTTAGAAGGCAGATCTGCCCGTGTAACTTTGGTGCTCTACTCCCCTTCTCTGGTTCTTGTCGGATCAGTTCTGAACCCCTCATCACAGTGCGGGAGGCCACTGCTAGCCCTCTCCTGCTGCCTCTTCACCCTTCCCTCCTCACCACCCACGACCGGCAGCTCTCCAACTTTTCGTTTCAGGACCCCTTTAAAAATTCTTAAAAACTAGTGAGATCCTCAAAGAGCTTTCAGTTTTGTGGATTATATTTAGCAATATTTACAATATTAACAATCAAAATTGAAAAGATTTTAAAGTATTCATTAAATTAGTTTAAATATAGCAATAATAAACCCATTACATAACACAAATAACACTTTTAATGAAAAATAACTATTTCTAAAGCAGAAAACATTTAATGAGAAGGATGCCATTGTTTTACTTTTTTCCTGGTATCTTTAATGTCTGCCTTAATGGAAGACAGCTGGATTCTCATCAATGCTTTTGCCTTCATTCTGTTGCAGTATGTTGTGTTGATTGAACTGTATGAAGAAAATACAGCCTTACACGGAATGTAGTTGGAAAAGGGAGGAATGTTTAATAACCTTTTCAGTTAATTGTGGATAGTCTTTGAAACTACCTCGGAGCTTGACAAGTGATAGTTTCTTAAAGGTTTGTTGCAGTATAGAATCTGAAACCATATATCAGTGAACTTCTCATATTCTGTTACATTAAAATCTTTTGGTCTGTCTTGCACTTTAAAGGGATCTTTTATGCATTTTGTAACATCATGCATGACTTATTTGGATAATGTCACGTTTGTTAATGTCACTGCTGCTGTCCTCTGAAAAGCCAAGTACTGAGATGCTCTAAAGCTCACAGTGGCCAATACAAGTTTTTCCAAATTTTAATGTTTGCTTGAAAGCTCAAATTTTTCTTTAGCAACAGATACTGTCAGTTTTCCTTGAAATAACAAGCTCACTTTATTCCTTCTAAAAATACCCAAATCTGAGTCACTGTAGTTTTTCTGTCAGTCATTCTTTCAGTTTAAAATGGTGTTCGGTGGAAAGGAGTAGCTAATTCAGCTTGCAGCTCAGTTGTACGAGTGCTTTTGCTTCCCCAAAACCAACCATCATACTTTGGCTCGTAGCAGAAGTGTTTTATGAGTGCTTCTCATTTTGTCACAAGGGATTTTAAAAAGATGTGTATTCGAGGTTAATATTTAACAAAATTAATAATTTTTACTGCTTCATTAGGATATTCTTAGATGAAATTGACCTTTTTTTTTTTTTTTAAACCGTGAAAGTATGGCAGTAGAGAACACAATGACTACTAATACGGTCAGATGCCACTGCGTTGATTCTCACTAAAGCACCAGCAGCTTTCCCCACCATTGTTTTTGCACCATCAGTGAAAATATCACACTGTTGAAGATAGTTTTGACCTGGCAGCACCCTCCGAGAGGGTCTTGGACCATACTTTGAAAACCACTGGAGAAGAACAAACTGTCTTCATTCCTCTGCACACATTGGACGCTCTTGCTTCCCATCTGCCTGGAACACTCTCTCCCTTCTTGTGACTTAAGTGTGCAGATATTCACATATGTCTGTATATATGTATGTATACATGCATATGTGTGCATGTGTCTGTCTGTCACTTCAGTTAATACTGGTTGTACTCATCCTGTGCTCCTGGGTCTCTTCCAGTAGACGGTAGACTGTGAGCCAGGTTTCATATTTATCTTGGGTGGCAGTAGCACCAAGAACCATGCCTATTAAATGTTAACTTGTTTAATGTTGCCTGTCTTCATCATCATCATATTATTATCATTTCAAGGGCTTAATAAATGTTTTTTGAACAAATGAAGAATTTATGTTAGTATTTTCCCAGGGTTACCTTAGAACATTCGTTCTCTGATATCAGTAAGTGTTAATCATGAAAGGGCTTCTGTGGTTAAGTTGATTTGGGAAGTTCAAATAGGTATTTAATTGAAAGCTTTCCCATATTCTTTATTATATAACATGCATTGTGAATTTTTAAGGGAGATGGGAGGCTACAGAATGTAATATTTCTCCAGTTGAATAGCACGTGAACCTTCTTTTCTTGGTATATCTCATAGGATTAGTTTCCTTGGAATTTTCTTTGGGAAATAATTGTGTAGACTGGCTTTTCCGTTTTTACAGATTATTAAATTGATTACCCATGTTTACTCGTGCATTAATTTATACCTCAGATATTTAACGAGTACTTCTTAAGGCTAGTCGCTGGTAGATATAGGCATACAATGGCAATCAAAAAGAAAAAAACAGACTTTGAGAAAATAGTAATACACCATTTGTGTGAAGTAGATGGTTAAGTGGGAGATTCAAGTATCATCAACTGATCACCCGAAATTACAAGTGTTGTGTTGATGGTATGTTGGAAGGTACAGCTGTCTTGTTGGTATCCAGGGGAGATTGGTTCCAGGACTCCCGCAGATACCAAAATCCCCAGATGCTTAAGTTCCTTGTATAAAATGGCATAATATTTGCATATAACCTCTACACATCCTCCTGTATACTTTAAATCATCTCTAGATTACTTATAATACCTAATACAATGTGAATGCTACGTAAGTAGTTGTAAATACAATGTAAATTCTATGTAAATAGTTACCAGTGTGTGGCAAATTTGTTTTGCTTTTTGGAACATTGTGGAAATTTTTTTTCTTTTTTCGTATATTTTTGGTCTGATTGTCGAATCGGTGGATGTGGAACCTGCAGAGGCAGAGGGCAGACTGTACACGGTGCTAAACCATTTGCTTTTTGTTTTTTTCATTCTCAAAGCTCTGCCGGTCCTGTTTAGGTATCCCTCCCAGCATTTTGCTACTGCTGGCATCCCTGTGATCCAAAAGACTGATGAAGAAGCTCAGCAATGATGGGGGCCATTTGCCCAGCCGTATCATCTGAGAGTATAGCGTGTTGGAGATAGGGTCTTTTAAAATGTGAGCCAACCTCTTCTTAGTGCCTGGCACATAGTAGGTGCTTTTATATGTCGATTGGCTGGACGAAGAGTGAATAAATGTGCTCAGAGACTAAAGGATAAACCCCACGCTGTGGTCCCATTACTCCAGCGCCCGAGCTTGCTGCGCCATACAGGGTGGGCTGAATAAAGCCGTATATATGCTTTTCACGCCCCGTGGCTCTGACCTGGCCCATGTTGGAGGGAACCAGTGACTCTTACCTTCTCTGCCCCAAAAAACAGCACACGAAGCACATCCTCCTTTCTGTTTTGATCCACTTTGGCCCATATGTTGCGGGAAAATGTTAATACACTCTTTATATGGAAATATTTAATCAAAGGACTTGATGTTGATACAGTAAAATTGGCCTTTGGTCCTCTGACTGCCTGGACAGATGATAGCAGGAGGGTTTTGCAACACAATAGGCTTGGACTCCGGACGGACTTCGGTAAGAAGGTTAAGCCGCTGTTTAATGTGATGATTCATTCTGTGAAGTCACCCACAGAGAAATCAAACATTTCCATGTTTATTAACCAGAGCTCTTGGTTTTTGGTGTGTGGCCCACACCACTTTGGGCTGGATGAGCTCTGGGAATGCATAAAGACCTCTCTCTGGTCCCTCCTCCCCACTGCCACGTGTGGATAGAGAGACAGGAAAACATGCAGCAGCTTAGATTATCCTCTTGTTTCAAAGCCTGAAACTTCTTCAGCCACATCATGTTCCTGCCAGAGTCTGAAAACTAATAGGCTTTAGAGAGGCTGAGGGTTGAGTGGAGTCACTTAGGGAATGGAATGCACCTGGGTGGCTGATTTTTCAGGTTTTGTTCTGAAACTGAATTAAGAAAATTCTCAGGGAGTTTTCTTGATTTCTAATTTTTATGATTGAGTTAGAGTTGCAGAAGTATGATGAGTTGCTAATTAAAAAAATTTTTTTTTCGTTTCTTTGTAAAAGGAATTCACATTAATTGTAGAAATTTGGAAAAGTATCAAAAGGCATAATGCTGAAAATTACCCATAATTCTAGTATTCAGAGATAATCACTACAAAACGTTTTGTTGTATTTGCATGCATTTTTATATGCATAATTAAGATCATTATGTATAACTTTTGATTTCTACTTTTCCCATTTAACATATGAATATTTTATCTTGCATTGAGAACAGTACAGCATGGGAGCTTGTGTTAGTTTCCTGTGACTGCAAATTTCCACAAACTGGTTGGCTTAAAACCACAGAAATTTATTCACTCAGTTCTGGAGGCCAGAAGTCTGAACTAAGGTATAAGGATTTTACTCCCTGTGGAGGCTCTAGGGGAGAATCCATTCCTTGACCCTCTCAGTTTCTGGTGGCTGCTGGCATTCCTTGGCTTGTGGCCCTATCTCTCTAATACCTGCCTCTGTTTTCACATGCCTTTCGTGTGTGTGTGTGTGTGTGATCTCCCTCTGTCTCTCTTTGAGAGCATTTGTGATGGCATCTAGGGCCCACCCAATGATCGAGGATATCTCTCCATCTTAAGATTCTTCATCTGCAGAGATGCCTTTTCTATCTAAGGTAGCACATACAGGTTCTAGGGTTAGGACCTGTTATCTTTGGGGCCATCACTGTATTCAGACTATCTTTGGGAGCATTTGTGATAGCATCTAGGACCCACCCAATGATCGAGGATATCTCTCCATCTTAAGATTCTTCATCTGCAGAGATGCCTTTTCTATCTAAGGTAGCACATACAGGTTCTAGGGTTAGGACCTGTTATCTTTGGGGCCATCACTGTATTCAGAGTATCACAGGATTTAAGAGTATGGACTTTTTTTTTTAGCTTATGATGGTCTGCTTTATATAATATCATGTTAATGTATGTTTTCTCCAATGGATATATATATTTTTCTTTTTCAAATTCTTTTCCCATTTAGGTTGTTACATAATATTGAGCAGAGTTCCCTGTGTTCTACAGTAGGTCCTTGTTGGTTATCCATTTTAAATATAGCAGTGTGTACATGTCAATCCCACACTCCCTAACTATCTCTTCCCCCCACCCTTCCTACCTGGTAACCATAAGTTCATTCTCTATTTCTGCAAGTCTGTTTTGTAAACAAGTTCATTTGTATCATTTCTTTTTAGATTCCACATATAAGTGATACCATACGATATTTCTCTTTCTCTGTCTGACTTACTTCACTCAGTATGATAATCTCTGGGTCCATCCATATTGCTGCAAATAGCATTATTTCATTCTTTTTCATGGTTGAGTAATATTCCATTGTATATATGTACCACATCTCCTTCATCCATTCCTCTGCTGATGGACATTTAGGTTGCTTCCATGTCTTGTCTATTGTAAACAGTGCTGCAGTGAACATTGGGGTGCATGTATCCTTTCGGACCATGTTTTTTTCCAGATATAAGCCCAGGAGTGGGATTGCAGGATCATATGGTAGCTCTGTTTTTAGTTTTTTAAAGGAACCTCCATGCTGTTTTCCATATTGGCTGTACCAATTTACATTCCCACCAACAGTGTAGGAGGGAGGGTTCCCTTCTCTCCACACCCTCTCCAGCATTTGTTGTTTGTGGATTTTTTGATGATAGCCGTTCTGACTGGTGTGAGGTGATATCTCATTGTATTTTTGATTTGCATTTCTCTAATACTTAGCAATGTTGAACATCTTTTCATGTGCTTCTTGACCATCTGTATGTAAGAGCATGGACTTTTGAGTCAGACTGTGTGGGCTCAAATCCCTGTGTGGTCTCTTACTAGCAGGATGATCTTGAGCAAGTGTCTTAACACTTGGTGCCTCCATTTTCTGATCTGTAAAGTGGGAATAATAACAGTACCTACTGGGAATTCCCTGGTGGTCCAGTGGTTAGGGATGTGTGCTTCCACTGCAGGGGGCAGGGGTTCCATCTCTGGTCAGGGAACTAAGATCCTGCATGCCGTGCAGCGCAGCCTAAAAATAAAAATAAAAATAACAGTATCTACCTAAGTAGATTAAGAAGCTTCATATATGTAAAGCACCTGATAAGCTTAGGACAGTTCCTGGCCCATGTAAAGATTAACTGATATTACTGTAGTTGTTACTTTTATTAGAAATTCTTTGTAAAATGTCATTTTTATGGCTGCGTAAAACTTTATTCATGAATCTACCATAATTTGTCTAATCATTTCCTTTTCTTGGCTATTAGCTTTATTTCTAATTTTTTTAATCTCATATATAACCGTGCCATGGATATCTTTGAGCATTAAGTTTTGTCCCCATTTGAGATTCATTCCCTAGTGTAGAGGTCTGAAAATGGAATTACAACATTAAAGGGTGTGTACAGTTTGAAGCCATTTAATAAGAATTTGTCAAATTGCTTCCAGAAAGATTGTGCCTGTTACACTCCTACCAGTAGTTGAATGATGAGAGTGCCCGCTTTGCTGTGGCCAGACCTGCATCAAGTGTTATCATTTTAAACAGTCTGTGGTATTTTGACATGGTCTGCCCCTTAAGGCTGAAGTGTAACATAGCAAAAGGAATCAACATAGTAGTTCCTTTGATAAGGAGTGTTCTTGCAAGGCAAGAAAACTTCTAATGAGAAATGAAATCCTTGCTTTGTCAAATTTCCAGGTGCCGCCTCCATCCTGTTATGAAGCCTGGAAACTTCCTGAGTGTTTTCGAGGTTACAGGGCAGGATGTTGGGGGAGAGGATATGTCAGCAGCAGGACAGTGCTAGGTACACAAGGATTTTAATAAAACAGTTTTGTTTCCGTTCTCAAACTTGGACATTGAAAATTCTGAGCATTTGATGGAATGAGGGAGGCACACTTGAACAAAAAACCCTGATAAATTTAATCACTTTACAACTGAAGCCATTTGAGGGACAGGAGGATAGGGAAGGGAGGGAGCAGCTCCTGCACTGCCTGCAAGGTAAGGTGGGAGACCAGCCTTGGGAAAGGCTGAGAGAACAGTCTGCACCTGTTCCTCACAGCCCTGCCACCCGTCAGCCTCCTTTCCTTTACCAGGGGTGTCCGTTGCCGTCTGGTCTTGCCCAGGCTCCTGGGCCGCAGAGGAAGAGTTGGGGTCACAACTGAGTGAGAAGCAGGGCAGTGGTTTTTTTCTCCAGCGGTGAACTGATATGAGTGTACAGTGCACAACATGTACAACTGGTCACACATGAATTCCACAGTATCCAAACCAGTTGTAGTTGGCGGTATGGTGGCCCCAAACATGGGTTTTGCTCTTTACATTTTCTTATATTGTTGTATATTTAAGTTTGGTTCTAATATGCTGTTGAATTCGGTTTGCTAGTATTTTGTTGAGTGTTTGATCAGAATTCTTGAGAAGGAGGAGATTTTACATTGGCTCCATGTACTCTTTTATGTGTGTCCCTACTCATATCAGGGCCCTGGAAGGCAGAAATTGAGAAGCAGCTTATGTATTTTGTATACCTGTGTTAGGAAATGTAGTATATCCCGTTGCTCCCTTCCTCCCGGGTGATCTCCCTTAAACCACATCATTATGTTGCCTTGGCAACTGCTATTTGTTATGCTTTTCTTCTCAGAAAAAGTTGTGTAACCTTTTCCAAATAAGGTCCGAGTAATGTGACCTTATTTGGAAAAACGGTCTTTGTAGATGTAATTAAGATAAGGATTTTTTTTTAAAAAAGAGATTAAGATTTTATTCTAATGAGTGTCCACCAAGATTCCTACCCAAGGAGTGACATGATTTAATTAGCATTGCTTAAAGATCTTGTTGTTCTTTCTTTTTTGGGGGGCCCCGCCATGCAGCATGTGGGATCTTAGTTCCCTGACCAGGGATGGAACCTGTGTCCCCTGCAGTGGAAGCACAGAGTCTTAAGCACTGGACTGCCAGGGAAGTCCCAAGATAAGGATTTTTGAGATGAAGTCATCTTGGATTCTCTAATGGGCCCTAAATGCGATGACAAGTGTTCTTATAACAGAGAGGAAGAAAGAGATTTTACACACACACACACACACACACACACACACACACACACACAGAGAAGGCAGTGAAGTGGAGGAGTGATGTGGCCCCAAGCCAAGGAAAGCCAGCAGACACCAGAAGCTGGGAGAGACAGGGAGCATTTTCTTCCCTAGAGTCTCTGGAGGGAGTGTGGCCCTGCCGACGCCTTGATTTCAGGCTTCTGGCCCCCAGAACTGTGACAGAATAAATTTCTGTTGTGTTATGCCACCCAGTTTGTGGTAATTTATTATGGCATCTGCAGGAAACTTGTACACCAGTCTGTGCTCTGTTCAACAAGACAGTTCCACTGATCGTGTGCTTGGCTGTGTAGCAAAGTCATAAGCAGTAAAAGCTTCAAAGCTGCTCTTAATTTCTGTACTTATTGTGAGCCAACAGCAAAGAGGTGGTGGATGGCACTGGTTTGCAGACCACCCTCTGAGTGCCACAGGTCCTGTCTCCCTCCCTGGTTTTGTGGACAAGGAAACTGAGGCCCGGAGAGGAGAAAGTGGGGCTGAGTTTAGAGCACAGGTGCCTCTGCTGCTTGGAATGGTTAGATAGGATGTGGCACCAGCCTCCTGGGGGCCAGGTCTGGGGTGAGCGGACAGGATTGCTGCCCTTCAGCCTGTCCTGCAGGCCCGCTGGTGTCCCTGCCGTTGTTCTGCCCCCTGCAGAGTGAAAGTTGATGCTCCAGTGAGCCCCTGGAGCACTGAGCTGCCTAGAAGGCCCAGAAGCCAGCAGATACTTGTGAAGCCTTTGCTGCAGCTAATGAGCCAAGAGTAGCAGGCAAAGCACCCTGTCAAGGGTAAAAGTCACAGCTTGCTGTCGACTTAATTTCTAGCTGACTGCTTTAGTCTTTGTGGTTTGGGTCATATTTTCTCTCTGTAGCCCAATTTTAACATTCTACATTTTCGGAGGGCTAATTATCTCTTAGAGAATATGGGATTAGACTACAGTCATCTTGACTCTTAATGCTGCTTGAATAAAGTCCATCCAACTTAACCTGGCATTCAGACCCCCTGAAGAACCTTCTGCTCTCCAGCCCTGCCTCCCAGCCCTCTGTTTCACACACCCTCATCTTTGAACTTCACGAAAACCATGCTTCCTAGTAGAGGGGACTAGAAGGTGTTAGAGTCTTGAAGTCCTACAGTAGGTGAGTTCATGGTTGACCAACTCAAGAACCAATGGAAAAGTAGGTCAAGGGGATAGAGGGCATAAATCTTTCAAGATCTCAGGGAAAAAAAATGTTCACATTTACTAAAGTAGACTCTAAAGGCAGCACAAACAGCTAGTACCAGTCACTAGCATATGAGCTAAGTCATCTGGTCTACCATCCGGCTCAGTTGAGCCACCGGATGACTGTAGCCACATGAGTAAACCAGAAGAAAAACCACCCTGCTGAGCCCAGCACTAATTGCTGACCCACAAACCATGAGTAAATAAAATGTTTATTGTTTAAGACAAAAAAAAGCACAGTGCAGTAAATCAAGACTTATCCTTGAGTTATTACATTTCTCTTTTTAGTAATGATAGGCATCGTATAGTTACTCAATTATTCCTTACTTGCTATAGACACTTTCAGAGTCTCCCACCTTTGTATTTCATTGAAATTCTTATTTTGTTTTGTTATGGATAGTACCCATATTAAGAGCCCCTTTTCCCCAGTATCTGGGTCTCCATCTTAATATTTAATACTGCCGGGATTTTATGAATTATTTGCTGTATCTACTCTCTGGGTTTCCCACATCTCTCTCTTCCTTTCCTCTCAGGTATTATGGGACAGTAGTGCAGAGGCCCAGGTCACTCCCTCTCATCTTTTATTTTTCCCAAGGGTTTGTTTCAGAAGCCTTTATTTCTTCACCCTCTGCTTGTGTTTGTGTTTTTAGTCCCAACCCTGGATCTCTTATTTTTAAATAAGTAAGTTTTGTTTGCAAGGAACAGAAATGCTCTCATGCCAGCTGTAGTTAGCAGAGGGTCTGTTGCAGGAATCTCAGGAATGCAGGGAGCAGGCTGGAGCAGGAAGGCTCCTCTAGTTCAGGGGCTGTGCGGTCCTGTTCATCTCCTGTGTGTGTGTGTGTGTGTGTGTGTGTGTGTGTGTGTGTGTGTGTGTGTCTGTGTCTGGATCAGGGCTCACTGCTGCCTGCCTAAGTTTGCATGTCTTTATTCTCAAATGAGGAAAGAAGGAAGGGAGGGAGGCAGAGTGGCTGCTGGAAACACACCAGTCTCTCGGGGGAGGGGGGTGACTGACGCGAATGGACTTGGCGGGGGTGTCACAAAAAAGAGGTCTGTGGAGGGTAGTCCCACCAAAGCTATTATACCTCTTTTTCTGATTTCTCAACAGGAATAACCCAAAGTCACCTTTCCTGGAAATCAGTTTGCTGAAACTATTGAAACAGCAGTTCTTGAAGAAAAGGTAAATAGAAGTGAATTTGTGTCTCCTAAAATTCTCTTAAGAGGGAAACCCATGTTTGGAGGGTTGACCATCCCTGTCGTTCCTTAAACACACCCAGTTCTGTATGTATTATTTTACCTTCCTCTGCCTGGCCAAGTTCCTAGTCATCCCTCAAGGCCTTTATCAAGTGCTGCCTGCTTTTGAACCCCACAGTACTCTCTCCTTACTGACACGTATCCCAACGGGCTTTACGTTACCATTCGTGCCCCTCCTCTGACCGTTCTCCTGTGGCTGTATGGAATGTAGGCGCTCCTTCTCTGTGACCCCCACCCCATCGTAGCACTTCCACACTTGATTATAGTTGCCTGTTTGTGTGTTTTCCCCAGTTACTTCCTCGAGACATATCTGAGTTGTGCCTTGGACATAGTAGATGCTCCATAAACGTTTGTTGAATTAACAGTGAATTGGCCTCCATTCTAGATGGTCAGCTCCCATGTGGATTCACTTTGTACCTCCACCACTCCACCCTTGTAGAGCCTGTACTATAAATCCTTCTCAAATCGATTTTTGTTCTTTGAGTGTTCATCAGAAATTGTTAATCTTCTCTAGTTGTCCTTTGTGTTTTGGCTGTTGGTGAAATGAAGCAAAGCTTTTATATCTAGTTTTTATTTTTCATGGGCAATTTGGGTCCATGTTAAGAGCAGTAATCCAGAAGCGGGAGGGGAACGGAGGTGACAGGCGGGTCAGGGAACCAGTGACGGTGGGAGCATGGCTCCACACCCTGCCTCTGCCTCCCTGTGGTGGGTGTTGAATGGGATTACTCGAGGTGGGGTTTGGTCATGCCTCTCTTGTCTGCTGGATGCCATACCCCCTCCCCCATCCATCCATCTATCCATCCATCCATCCATCCATCCATCCATCCATCCATCCATCCATATGATCTTCCGAGCTACCTCAATCAACAGACAGTTGCATCTGAACCCACCTCCCTGCTCCAAACCTTTTTTGCTTTAACTCATTGAGTCAGCAGATTCCTTTTCTCACCTGCTTTTACTGCACCTGCTGAATAACCGGAAGATGTTCCTCACTAATGTAGGAATGTCATGTAATGTTACCTGTTTTGTTGGTCACCATCCTCTTAAGAGGACTTGTCCCAGCCTTTCCTACCTGACAGTAACCAGCAGTTGTCTCTTCCATTTGAGGAGTTCTTCTCCTTTTAGAGGGTGCTTCTACACACAGCACCAGAGTTTCTTCTCCCACCAATTCTAGGAAACAGGCAGGGGCAAAAGGTAACTTCCCGTTTCAGTAAACAGGCTCAGAGCAGCTAGGTGTCCTGCGTGAGGCCACGTCGCCAATGCGAATGGCGTCTGGCTTTTCTCTCCCCTGCGCCATCTTGCGCATTCCCCTTGGAAGCAGCCGCTGCTGTCACAGACCCCAGGGGCTCTGTCTCACCCACTCCAGTGTTCCTCTCAGTGGGGGGGAGCTTTGGCCTGCTGTGGAGAGATGCCATCTGACCCTGGTGTTTCCCCTACCCCCAGCCAGGCCGCTTTCTTGAAAAAGTAGGTCTCTTCCTCCCGAGACCTTACAATCAGTCTTATAAGTTTTATTTTGGTTGGGGCTTATTTAAATGCAGGAAATTTAATTAGTTTACATGAATGCTGTGCTGTCTTACTCTAGGAATACATAGGAAGACACTAACAGGGGCTAGAGCAGCTTAATCTAGCTGTATCTAATGATTTTCTTTCCTTGCCTTCTCCTTTAAATAATTGCAAATGGTGCCATCAATCAAGGTGGCAGAGCACACTGCTTTATTGCCATGTAGAATTGTTTAGTTAAATGTGATTTTTTAAAAATGGCTCAACTTTTAATTAGAAAGCAGATTGTCAAATAGATTGGAAAATAGACCCATCATGATAGGAAACCAGGTTCTGGTCCAGAAGGAAGCATGTTAACTTAAGAGCAGGATGTGATTTCAGTGAGTCATTGTTCTCCTAAAATAGGCCACCTTCTCTGGTGGTTTTTTGAGAGAGAGACCTTCCTCTACATCTGTACCACCTTAGATGAACATTTTCCTGGGGGAGATTCTACTTGGAATCCCCCGAACAGGGTGGTACACCCAGCAGCGTAACTGTCAGGGCACAGGGCTAGATACCGAAACCCTTCTACCGGGACTCCTTGAAAACATCAGTGTCAAGAAATCAGCAAACCTGTTATGATGCTTGTAATTGAAGAAATTATCAGGCCACATACTTTACTTCCCATTGTGGTGTGATGCAAATCCCATTTTACTGTTAACAGGACTGTTTTCTTAGCCCCAAAGCTGGTGGTATCTGCTTTACTACTGGAGATCATCTTAGAAGCAGCTTGCACATGTCCTGGCCGAGTTTGGCCCCATGAGCTCCCTGTGTGGTGCACCACCCCACCTTGAGCTGGCACAGTGGTGGACACACGAGCACCCCGAGAGGAAGGTGGGAAGGGTCGCCTGTGAGAACGGCCCCAGGCGTCCATCACTCCACACGACTCCTCTGTGCTTTGTAGCTCCTTTTATACCTTTGATAGTAGTCAGTGAACTTGGATAGGTCATGGGCACCTCAATTTCAACTCTTGCTCTCCTTCTATCACAGCCCCTTTCCAGACCTCCCTTCCCCCTATTTCATTAAGGTGCACAGCTGTTAATTCACTTTCTCAAGCCAGAAACCGGGGAGTCATCAGTTATCTCTCACCTTTCTCTTCCTCCAAATCACCAAGTCCTAGCGGGGCTTCTGAAGCAGATTTTGAATTCTTCTGCTGCCCTTCCACATCCGTCTCCCAAGTCCTGTGACATCGTCATTTGCCTGAGTCACCGCAAAGGCCTTTGAACGGTTGCCCTGCTTCCACTTTTCCTCCATTCTGCTCACCATGTTGGACCCAGGGGATCTTTAACAATGCTGGTCATATCATTTCACTGTCTTGCTCAAAGCTGTCAGTGACCTCCTCCCGCACTGGGATGGATCCCATGTGCCCAGCATGGCCCACAGAGGGGACTGTGCGATCTGGGCTCCGGACCTGGCTGGAGATCCCACAGCATTGTTGCCATCCTGTTGAAGTAACTCGTGAGATGCTTTGCCCTTTCACTTTTGACTTCCTCGGCAGATCGCAGTGACTGATTTTCCAAGTCACGTTCCATGCAGTGGAATGCTCCCGGGGGACTTTACACTGGGGAGATCCTGGATGTTTGATTTTACAGTGGGGATTCTGTAGGCTGGGTCTCTACTTCTGAGGCTCCCTCCTGGATGGCAGTGATCTGATTCAGACATGCAAGTCCTTTCATCAATTCCCACGGGTGTGGGACTCAAAATTCCATAGACTCCCAAGTTTAAGGCATGACTGCAGGCTATCTACTAGTAATCACAGGGATGTCATTAAAAGTTACTGAAAAAAAAAAACAAAACAAACAAACCAGGGTAATGGTGTGATTTCAGGGATTGAATATGCTGTGATGGCCACTGTCTCTCACTTACAAGATGCCTTCCTCCCTCAGAAGAGGCAAAACCCACCTGCATCTAAGGTGGAAGCCCACCAAGTTCAGTCACAGGGTTCTCAAACTCCTAAATATGGTTCAATGGGTCATCTCCAAAACTACTTCCAATATAAAATAAATGGCATAGTGCAACTTACATAAATTTAATGAGAATTTAATACACAATACTATGTATTGTTTGCTAATGCTGAACTTTTCTATTTTCATGAACTTTCAATAATTCATAAAGTTGTACATAATCTTAAGAATAAATCTCAAGATTAAGGTTATCTTGAATAAATTTCATCTAGATAAAACCACACACAAAAAAATGAAATGTGATTGGTGTTAAATTACAGTCCATCCTCCATGCAGGTTCTGCACTGGGAGATTCAACCAACCATGGATCGAAAATATTTGGAAAAAAAAAATGCCAGAAAGTTCTGAAAAGCAAAAGTTGAATTTGCCACATACCAGCCTATTCACATAGCATTTACATTGTGTTAGGTATTACAAGTAATCTAGAGATGATTTAAAGTATATGGGAGGATGTGCCATAGCTTATATGCAAATACTATGCCATTTTATATAAGGGACTTGGGTACATGGGGGAGGCGGGGTCCTGGAACCCACCCGCTGCGGATCCCGAGGGACGACTGTACTTCAGGCTGGAGTTTCTGAATGGCTGCCTCATCCTCCACTAGGAGTCTGGCTGCCTTGCCATGCGCGCAGTGGTGTGTTCCAGGCTCCCGTGGAGCATGGACTCACACAGGCCCTTGGATTTCCCGTAGAATTTGGAATCAGTACTCTAAGAGTGCACTGTCACCACCATCTTGAATTCGTGACAGTTTTTCATTGCTAGGAATCTAGATGTTTGATTATCAATCACTGTTAGCTTGGCTTTCTCATTATTAGTTTAGCACCATTTGGTTGGTTGTTTACCTTGAAGAGTGAAGTGGTGCATATTTACACCAGGGATGTTTTTTGGCTAACAAGTTTCCAACAACTGGACTTTAAAATGTGTGAGATTTAAATGAGTCATCCATACCCCTTTCCTGAAGCAGACATGTACCTCTCCTGCATTTGCTTCTACCGTGATTCTTCACAGTTAGCCACTGCATATGTTTTGCTGGGAAGGGGAAAGTGTGTGGGGCGGGTCCACACCCATCCATGGGCAGTGATTTTAGAGGGATTTAGAAGTGTTTGTACTATTTAGGGCTTGAGAAAGCGGCAAGGTAAGGCAGGGAAACACAGGTTAGGCTGTTGCAGAAATCCGCAGGAACCAGATGAGGGCCTACTGGTAGCGGGGATGGAGCAGGATGTGTTGAGAGATGTTTAAGAAGAGGAATTGGTAGGTCCTGGGGGACAGTTTGATGCAGGGAATGGGGGGAGGGGAGACATCGAGGAAAACCCCCAAACCTCTGGCTTGGGCAACATTAGCAAGAGGAACAGGCTTAGATCATTCATCAAATACTTACTGAACCCCTGGTGGGGGAGGTGGACAGAAATGATGAACTCTAAAAAGAAAAGGTGGAACGAAAGAAGGGTTATTTTAAAGGTGTAGAAGTAGGTGAAAGGGCACCTGATTTTGACTAAGGGGATCAGACAGGTTTTCTCAGCAGGGAGAGTGTGTAACGCAGGCCAAGACGAGAAGACCGGGCATAAGTGCGCGTTGGTTGTTCCGTACCACGTGCAGCGGGACAGGAGTAACGGCTGCTTGATGCCATGTAGGGGATAGGGCTGCACTCCGCACACAGGGCCTAGGAGGCCAGGCTAAGTCCACGCTGTGTGTTGTTGGCCCTGAGGCCACCGAAGGCTTGTTAGCTGGAGGACTAAGATCAGATCTCGGTTTCAGTGAACTCGTTCTGTCTGGAGACTGAGGAATGGAGAGGCTGGAAGCAGGAAGACGTGCTGGGTGAGACGGTGAGGCCTCGGTGAGGGCGGGGGGAGGACAGACGGCCTCTGGGTATGTGTGCAGCATTGATTTCACCTGGAGATTGGGGGTGGGTGGGA
Organism: Physeter macrocephalus; assembly: GCF_002837175.3. Classification (NCBI taxonomy): domain Eukaryota; kingdom Metazoa; phylum Chordata; class Mammalia; order Artiodactyla; family Physeteridae; genus Physeter; species Physeter macrocephalus. The sequence continues at coordinate 40,199,439 of NC_041229.1, forward strand.
TCTAGAGTTGGAGCAGGAGGAGAATAATCAGGCCCTGGTGAGGGCGGCTGGGGGAAGCGGAGGTGAAGGAGACCAGGGCTGCCTTAGGAAGCAGCCTCACCATGGTCAGCGGGGTCTCTGTGGCGCCCGCAGATGGGCCACAGGCAGAATCAGCAAGGCTGATTTCGTCTTCAGCACTCCAAAGCCTCTTGTTCTGTGCCCTTTGCCCAAACCGTCCTCATCAACTGTTCAGGTTGGTAAACAGGCTTAAGGTTCAGCAAACAAGGCGGCCTTCAAACTAAAGATCAAATATGTATCACTTTGTTAGTGGCAAACCCCACTTCAGCAGCCCGAGTTCATTGTCTGATGGGGTCCTTCTCCTCCCCCGACCCCAAGCTGACCCTTCGGAGACTCCAGAGAACACCTGGCATGCCACCGGGTAAATATTGGATAGCAGCCCAGTTTACCGCCTGCCTTTTGCAGAGTATTAGGCTTTTGGCAGCAGTCAGGGCCTGCAGTGAAGCACAGATGATGGGCTTTGAGCCTTCGCCAGTGGGTCTGTAGCGTCCTCTTTGGAGTGATCGTCTCGCCTCTGCTCCCCCCTCTCGCTCAGTGCTGTCAGCCGCAGGCCCCCGTGACCCTGCACCGCGGTGCTGCAAAGGCGAGCTCGTTTCAGGCGCCCTCCTGCCCTAGTTCTGCTTGAGGCTTGCTCCCACCTTTTTTTGTGGCCTCTGCTCTCTAATCAGAGATGCAGCCCCTTGTAATGCTGTCTGTACTACAGCATGTCCCCCGCTCTCTGTCACCTTATGCTTCTTTGTCTTTCTTCATAACACTTCACTCCTTGACACACTACATATTTATTTGTCTCTCGTCTGCCCTCTTTTCCTGGAATGTACGTTCCGTCAGAGCCAGAACTTTGTGTTGTTCATTATTCCATCCCCACTGCCCGGACAGTGCCTAGCGCATCGAGGTGAATCAGTAACTGATGAGATGGACCAGTCAGTTCATCCGTCTGTATATGCACGGCAGTTGAGCAGTGCCTGGCATGTGGTAGGTGCCTGCTAACTGTTTGATGGAATGAATTGGTGAGTGAGTGACTCTGTGTGTGATTGGCTCGTCCCCAACACTTAGGTGCCCAGCAGGTGTCTGTGGAATAAATGAATGGATGTGAGAGCTTGCCCATCTCTTTCTGAAGCCGGCCCTCTGGGTGGGGTGAGCCCCAGTCTCTGTATCTGAGGAAGGCCCAGGGGTGCAGTCTTGGGCGCATGTTAGTTGCAGCTGCTGTTTGCATTTGATGCTTCCGTCAGTCCCTCACTCTCTCTCAGTATGTCTGCCATCAGCCAGGCGCTGTAATTAACTTGCTGTAATTTAGCTTAGGGATGAATTTTTCATTTTAAAAATGCCATAAACAACTGGCGCTTGTGATATGTTGGTTGTTAATGAAGTTCATGCCTAAGAGAACATGAGGACGGTGCTCCGTGTCTAGGAGAGAAGGGCTGTGAGCCCGCTCCTGGCCACGGGAGCGTGAGGAAGGCAGAGGAGTTCTGGCGGACTCGTGGCTCTGCACGCCTGAAGGGTTCCCCAGCGTGTAGGCAGAGCCCTGGGGTGCGTGTGGGTCCTGTTTACCCAAAGGTTTGGGGGAAATAACATTTAAAGAATATTAAAACAAATATGGTTGGTTGTTGGAGGAGAATTCAACAAGCAGGGTTCTGGAACCAGACTGGGTGCGTTTGAATCTGTCGCACCACTTAGTTGCTTCGTGGTCCTGGGCAAGTTACATAACCTCTCAAAACCTCATTTCTCGCCTCTAAGATGGGAGCCTGGGATGCAGTGAGAGCCACAGCAGGCTCTTATCACAGTGCCATGCCCGTTACGAGTAAACAGCAAGGGATAATGTTACATATGATTATTTGACATTTAAAATAAGGCACAATTAAAATTTTATTCTTGCAGTGGCTTTGCCCCAGACTTGGCCTCCAGGAATGAATGTCCACTCTCCATATTTGAGATGGAAAAGTTAGAGAAGCACTGCCTTAAAAAAAAAATCCGAAACAGTGCATACAATTGGCTGGTGTGCATGTCTTCATGAATTTCCTCCCAACCTTGCCTTAGTCTTGAGCTGCCACAGAGTTGAGCTGGCAATAACAAAGGGATAAATTAGTGACTCTTGCTTTTAGTACCTGCTCTCTTAAAGTACCTAATTGAATAGCAGATGAAATCGAGAGAACCTGCAGGTTTGGATAAAGAATTGACATTTAAGGAATGACAACACCTAGAAGAGTTTGTAAATTTTCACATTCATTACTTCCTTTCATTCTCATAAGAGCCTATTATTCATCAAGCTAGAAAGACTGTCAGGGTGTTTCCGTGGCTTCTCCTGGGAATGGGATTGAAACACTTACCAGCCCTTCCTGCCCTGAGGTCTTCTCCATCCAGTGTTTTTCGAAGGCAAGTCACTTTCCATGGCATTAAACTGACAGTTTTTTCTAATGAAATGAAACAAAGTAGAAAATTTCCGAGTGTGTTGCGCATAATAAGCTTACATATCATGGCATAAAACTTTGGTTTTAGTTTGCGCGTGTGCCGCTGCTGTTAATTGTATTTCTTTCGGTTCATCTTAACCGTTTCAAAGCCGTTGTTTTGTACCCTCTTACGGGAATTTCACTTAACTTCGTTTCTGTTTAGTCATCTCCTTTGTCCTTTCCGTGGTTGAGTTTGCTTCAGGTCAACTAGTGAAAACAATTGACTGTGCCTGAAGTTGCTGATTGCTGTGAATTTAACTCTAACTTGTCTGGGTTACATAACGAGATCCATCAAAGGCTTTTTGCCCACCCGTCTTCAGTGGGAGGAACTGATGGTTGAGCCGCACCTGCAGAGCTTGGTGGAATTGCAAGGCAGGTCCCGGAAAGCCAGTATTTCCTCAAGGCTGGGAGAGCCTCTTCACCGCTGGTTCTTGGAAGAAGCGGGCCAGGACTAGTTTGCCCTCACATGGCCTTCTTTGTTCTCTGAGACCAGCAGGAGAGGCCTGGGAAACGTGACAGTAACTTGAACAGAAAAGGGAGGGACGTGGCTTAGTGGAATGCGCAGAATTGAGGCTCCTGCAGAGTTTTCCGCTCCCGAGCTCTGTGTGTGTTGGGGGTCAGGGAGGCGCACGTGGAGGGAGTGGGGCTCCTCGGACAGGCCACTGAAGCCTGAACAGCGGCAGCGCTTCAGATGCCAGGTCCTGGGCCAGGCGCTTTTCTTTTGCAATCTCATGTAACCCTCACCTTGGGTCATAGTGGCCTGACAAAATCCTGTCCTGGTTATGTCTAACATCCCCCGACTCCATCACCTGTACCTGCACCTGCGCGTTGGTACCAGCCCCCAACCGCCTTGCTCTAAGATCTGAGGCCTCTGACTGCAGGCTGGTGGTCACCCGTCGTGCTCTGATGCATCCATCCCGCTTGACTGCTGTTTCGCAGCTTCTCTCTCTTCAGACTCCAGCATCTCCTCCCTCTTCCTGCCTCCCAAGCTGATGACCTCCTTCCCATTTCACTGAGAACCAGCAATAAATAGCCTGGTGAGAGCTTGCACAGACTCCCATCACATTTGGGCCCATCCAGGGCCAGCCCAGCTGGTGCTCCAGCTCCCCTGGGTGGCTCGCCAGCGCTTCTTTTTCCTTCCTTCTCCTGATCCATTTTCCCCTGTAACACAGACGTTCTGTAAGTGCCTTAAAAAACAAACAAGTAGAACAAAACTCTTGTCCTTATATCCCCTTCTGATTCTGACCCTATTTTCATAGTGATGATGATGATGACGTTGCTGATGGATGATGATACTCACATAGTAAATACAATGGACCAGGCATTATTCTCATATATCAATTCCTTAAGGGATTATTATCCCCATTTTTCGGATGAGAAATGTGAGGCACGGAAAGATTAAGGAACTTGCCCGAGGTCACAGGGCTGATAAATGGCAGGACTGGGATTGCAGTGCGGACACTCAGCCCCCGAGTCCTGCCTTGAGAAGCGTTGCTGACTCATGGTCTCCGTTCTCTAGCCTGCTCCCTCCCTCCCCGGGACGTCCTCAGATCTGGGCCCCCTCCCCACCTCGCCACCCCACCAAAACTCTCCCCCGATTACCTACACGTGACCAAACCTGATGAGCGGCTTCTTCTTCCTGGAACACTTTCTGCACTCGCCTTTCAGGACACCTTACGCTTCCAGTTTTCTTCCTTTCATAACTTTTTAGTCTCTTACTCGTTGCTCTTCAACTCTGCAAGTCCTAAACCTCAGGGCGCACTGGCCCTTCTCTGTCTGCGCTCGCTCCCCAGCCTGGCGGCTTGAAGTGCTGACAGCTGCCACGCTCCTGTCTCCAGCCCAGCTCTCTCCCCAAGCACAGACTCATGCATCCAGCTGCCTGCTCAGTGTCTCCGCTGGGGATAGCTAAACTATCTCGTCTCAAACTTGACCCATCCCATTGTCCCCACACCCCTCCGTGACGCCTCCATTCCTGCACTTCCTTGGGCCATAGAGCCTTTCATCGTTTTATTTTTTCACGCTCCGGTTCCAATCTGCTGGTGAATCATGTTGGCTGTCCCCTCAAAGTACCTGACCACTTTTCCCCACATCTGCCCCTCCCTGGGACCAAGCCACCATGTACCTCCTGAATAATTCACTCATGTCCTCGCCAAGCTCCTGGCCTCAGCCCTTGCCCCCTGCAGTCAGTCATCCAGCAGTGCTTTTCCTTAGCACAAGCAGAGCCCTCCGGTGGCCCCCGTCTCGCACAGGTCACTTCCTCACCTCCTTTGAGTCTCTGGTCTGGTGTCACTTTCTCATGAAGCCTTCCTTGATTGATTTCTCGAAATTTGCAGCCTCTGTTCCCCCAACCTTTATTTTCTCTAAAACACGTAGCATCATCTGACACATATTCTATTCATTTGTTGGTTGTCTGTCTCCCATGTTCCCTGTAAACTACCCAGCATGTCTCCTGACATATAGTTGATGCTCAAAAAATATTTAAATGCTAGGTAGTTTTATCCCTGTTTTACAGACAGAGTCATTGAAGGTCTAAGGGCCACAGACCCCAGAAGTGCCAGGATGGGTATTAAAACCCAGACATGAGCTTAATTGTCTGCTCTTTTTCTTGTGAAAAAGGACAATAATAGGTAAGATGAAGAGTCACCATGAGGAGGAAATGAATACCGCACAGGAAGACACTTTGCAGGAATGTTACTTATGCAATTTATTGAGAACCCTAGCTTTTTATGTCTGTGTTATTCAGCAACCCACCCCAAACTTCTTTTGTGTTCTCGGGTTTTTATTTAGGAGTAGCTGACACTGCCACCGCCAAGTTACATATTTTCCTCTTCCTTCACCCTCGGTGAGAGAAGTATGTACACGTGTTTGTGCCTGTCAGCTTCCGTCTGTGGCTCTGATCCTCCCCACAGGCCGGCCTGTCGGGAGCTCCCCGACCTCTGAGGCCAGTTGGCAGCAGGGCGCTGGAGCCAGCCTGCGTGGCTGTCACTGCTCACGTCTGTGTTCCCGGGAAGGCGCTTGTGTTATCAGCTGATGCCTAGCAGGTGTCGGGAGTCCCATCCCGCTCAGTCCTGCTGGCAGCCTGCCCACCCCCTGTCCCCGTCTCTGCGGCAGACAGAAGTGAGGTGATCACGGCCCATTACGGCTAAACCCCAGGGACGTACAGTGAAGTGAGCACACTCCATGAGCCACAGAGCTGCTGTTCTCGGCGTGCAATTTAGGTTTCCCTGAACTCAGGGCAGCTTCCCTGGGCTCACGGCATAGAGCATGGAGTGGTGCAGCCCTCCTGATGCTTCATGTTTATGATGACGCAGCCAAGAGAAGAGTTGGTGCAGGTCTGCCCCACATACACCCTTCTTACGTGTTGTTTATTCGTTTGCGTTCCTGATTTTGCAGTAGGAGAAAAAAGCAGCCATTTTCTCAGTGAGCGTCTTACACCGCCTTTTCTGGAGACAGGAGAGCTGCAGGGCTTTGAAAAGGTGGACAGCGTGGAGGATGGGCGGGCAGTCTCTGGCCTCCATCCCTGAGAGTGGCCCTCCAGGCGGGCCGCCACCTGGGCCTGGTGTCTGTCCTCGCATTGACTGTGTGGGGAGGAGCGGGTGCAGCCAACACAGTCTGCAGCCACTTAACGTCGTTGCCTGGACGTGCTGTTCTCAGCGAGTGCCCCTGCAACAGCCTGGGACATCCTGGGGGCCTTCTTTCTGAGCAGCCTGGCCCACCATGAGAGTTCAAGCAACCTGCAGTGCGTCTTTAAGCCCAGGACACCTTCTGGGAGTTGGAGCAAGTAAGGAACAGGCTTTATCTGCTGCCAAGTGAGACAGGCACCTGGAGGGCCTGTTCTCCTGCTCACACACCCTCCCTCCTCGTGTCCTCGGCCTCCAGGGTTGACGGGCAGGAACCCGCCACGGACTCGTGACCCTGTGTCCCATCACTCCATGGGATGGCCCGGCTACCTGGAGGCAGCTGGGTTGGATGGGAGGCAGACAGAGCTGGGTCTGAATCCCAGATGCACTCTGACTTACTACCTGGGCCCTTCCCTTCTCTGAGCCTCAGTTCCCTTGTCTGAAAAATGGGATAAAAGCTGCAGTGCGGTTTGCGTGTTTGTAGAGGGCTTTAGTGCGGTAGCCTGACAGGTAGTGAGCCTTCGGGATGTGATAGCTGCTGTTCTTAATTGTGGGCTGACCTGGAGGCACTGGCACTGTGGGGTCATGCAGAGAGGATGGGTGCGCTTTGGAATTAGGTCTGAGTTCAGATCCTCAGTCCATTCATTCACTCAATATTTAATGAGTGATTGTTATGGATTTTATACTAGGGTTGAGACCGTGCTGGTTTCCTAAAGGTCTTTCATCTTGGGCAAGTCACCATACTTTTCTCTTTTTTTTCATAAATTTATTTATTTTATTTATTTATTTTTGGCTGCATTGGGTCTTCGTTGCTGTGCGCGGGCTCTCTCTAGTTGCGGCGAGCGGGGCTACCCTTCGTTGTGTTGCGCGGGCTTCTCATTGCGGTGGCTTCTCTTGTTGTGGAGCACGGGCTCTAGGCGCGCAGGCTTCAGTAGTTGTGGCACGCGGGCTCAGTAGTTGTGGCTCACAGGCTCTAGAGCGCAGGCTCAGTAGTTGTGGTGCACGAGCTTCATTGCTCCGCGGCATGTGGGATCTTTCTGGAGCAGGGATCAAACCTGTGTCACCTGTATTGGCAGGTGGATTCTTAACCACTACGCCACCAGGGAGGTCCCCATACTTTTCTGAATCTTGTCTTCTTCACGTAAAATGGGAGTGAGAACACCAATCTTGTGTTGAGAATGAAATGAGCATTTCTAAGTGGTAGCTAGCTGGTTTATTATTTTCTCCTATAACTTTTTCTCCTCTCCTGTAGAATTTTCTGCTGTAACTCTGTGCTTAGTACGTAAGATGACTGCTTGTCCTCCAGCTTTGGTGTTCGATCCAGAGATGCTTGCTGAGCACCTGTTATGTGAGAGGCATCCTGCCAGCCCAGGGCAGTATTATTACCAGCAAGACACATTTGCTCCCAGAGGAGTGCTTAGTCCAGTGGGGACATCAGGGGCCCAGCCAGTTAGGCGGCGGCCACTGGTCAGTGCTGCAATAAAGGCATAAACCGAGTGCTGAGACGGCACTGAGGAGGGAGTGCTGAAGGCCAGGCACAGGGGTGACCAAGGACGAGCGTCTCTACCAGGAGGATGCTGGTGCACGGGGGAGGGCATGCGGCAGAGCTCCTGCACGGGCACGGGCATGGGATGTGAGCGTGTGCGGTGGGCACTCAGGCGTGTTGGTAGCCGTGGGTCATGTGAGGTATGATGAGGCTGGAGAGATCCATTAGGGCCGGGCTGTGAGGGCCCCGGAGTCCTCACCGTTGTGAGTTGAGGCTGTGATGCGGAAAGCTTATCAGGGGGCCGAACCCGGTGCTTATTGCATGGGGCAGGCACAGCACTGCCCAGTTAAAGTGCCGTGTGAGCCACTCACGGAATTTGAAGTTTTTGAGTAGCCCACATTAAGACAGTTAAAAAAAAAAAAAAAAAAAAAAAACCAGGTGAAATTAATTTAATAATACATTTTATCGAACCCAGTATATCCAAAATGTTATCATTTCTTGTAATTAGTATGGAAGATTTTAATGAGACAGTTTATATTATTTCTTTTGGTACAGAGTCTTCAAACTCTGGTGTGTATTTCACACTACAGCTCAGTTTGGACCACAGCCACATTTCCAGTGCTAGTAGCCACATGTGACGAGTGGCTGCCATACTGGGCATTGCAGCGTTAGCCTGTCTGGGATACGGGAGCTGGGGGTGGTCTCTGTGATTCTGAACCTTCCCTCAGTTGCCCAAGCCAACCGTCTTCTCCCATCAAGCCTCTGGGAAAACCTGCCCAGCAGCAGACTGGTAACTGGTGGTTTTCAGCAGGGAAGAGAGAGAAGCTGGGGGGTTCCATCATCCAGGGGTTATATGGTTCAAAACCAAAAAAGGGCAGCATTCCCTGGTACCTCCCTCCGTACGTGCGTCTGCACTGGAAAAACCTCCCTGGAAAGGGAGTTACTCTGTACCATTTACTGAGCATCTGGTTTGGCCTGTTAATCAATACCTCAGATAATACTTCAGTCTTTCTCCCCCAATGACTCTACAAAGCACGTTTTCTTATCCCATTTTACAGAGGAGGAAAGTCAGGACATGAGAGATTAAGTACGTTGCCCAGGGTTGTATAACTAGACATGGCAGAGCTGAGGCGCAAACCTGGTTTCAGACCCACGTTCTTACCTCTGCTCCTGGCTGTTTCCCTAATAGGTCATGTACATCATGATTTCTAAGTAGGAAGAAATATACATAAGGATTTTAATAAGCATGTGTGTGCACAGTATATGTATATATACATATATAGAAAAAAAGACTGGAAGGCTCAGCCAAAAAATCATAGAATGATTCTCTCTGAAAGGATGTGTTTCCCCTTCCTCTCTGCCCCCCTCCCACCTGCCCAGCACACTGGGGACCGGTTGGAACATTCCAGTGCTGACCAGTTGCCATGGGCTTGTTGGTGGGGGAGGGGCACCGGTGGAACTCAAGTGTTTGTGACGTTTCCATTCCCTTGGTTAGGGGAGCCAGAGGCAGGGGGTGGCCAGGCGGCAGTCATGGTCGGGTTGTAAAGCTGGAACTTGGCTCGTGGCTTCTCTATCCTGCCTGGGCTGCTTGCTGGGAAGGAGCCAGACTGCACCTTATGAGCTTCATCTCTGATTTCCTCTCTGCAAGGGGCTGGTGAGCAATGACGTGGCCCCAAAGTGGGTAAAGGGCCGGGAAGGTACGAGGGGAAGGCACCGGAGGATGGTGACTATTCAGGCTTCGGGGTCAGGCTGATGTGGGTTTGACTTTTGACTCTGCCACCCCTAATTTTGTGACAGTGGCAAGGCTTTGGACTCCTCATTTGTAAAACTGGAGTAATCATTTTAGCCGGGGCTCCTTCATTGGAAGGTACAGAGACCCACTGGAGCCAGCTCAAGTTCAAAGAGATGTCTATCCTAAGATTCAGAAACAGGTCAGCATAACTCAACTCAGGAGGCTGTATAGAGCTGGGCCTTGCAGGGGCTGTGCTGGAAAGATAAGAGCAGAGTCCCCAGCGTCCAGCTCTCAGAGCGCTCCCCTGGGCTCCCGTCTTCTCTCCCCAGCTTGGCTTCCTCTGTTGTCTTCTGCACGTGGCATCAGATGGCTTCCCCGGTGCCCCCATCTGCAGGATTTTCCAGCTTGTGTGCCTTCATGTTTCTTAGGCTGATTGGCCCACTCCACTGAAGTTCCTCTTGTCAGTTCTCCAAGTCGCCAGATCCAGTGGCTGCTGCTTTATCTTCACTTTGTCTCGGTGGCGTTTTGAAGCAGTGCTCTTCTTGACTCTTGGTCCCTGGGACTCCACACTTCTTTTCTCTTCTTCACTTGCCTCTTCTCCACAGGCTCCTTGGCTTGCCCTTCCCCTCCTGTTCTCTGACTGTCAGATGCTCAGGGCTCGGGCCTGGCCCTCTTCTCCATCTACCTTGTCCTTGGTGAGCTCACCTCATCAATGGCTGATGACTTCCAAATATAGATCTTCAGCTCAGACCGAGCTCTTGACTCATGTCCTCGACCGCCTCCTTGATATTTCCATGGTGATGTCTAATAGGCATCCTCACACTTGGATAGATGTGAACAGAGCACTTAATGCCCTTTCTCAAATCCATCCCCGCTTCCTGCCATTCTCCCTTCACCTCATAAGGCCGGATCACCACGCAGCCAGATGCTCAAGCTCCAAACCTTAGGTCCACCCGTTATTCTCGTTCCCTCATGCACCATGTCTAATCTGCCTTTAGGTGCCCCCCAAATAAAAGCCCACTGCATCCTCCTCTCCATCACCACGGGCCCTCCCTGCCCTGCTCTAAGGGCCTCCCTTTTCATTCCCCTGTACCCCAGTCTCCACAGACCAGCCAGAGGAGCTTTTTTAAACTTGCACCTCCCCCTGTGTGAAGCCCTTCAGTGAAACCCGACTCCTCACCATGGCCTGCCGGCCTATGCATGGCCTGGCCTCTGCGCCCTCTGCACTTCCCCTCCTGTCACCCTTCTGGTTCCTTCCACTTGCCCTGCCTGTGGCTCTTCCCTAGGCTTTGTCCTGCTGGGCCCTTTTCCCTCCCCTCAGCTGTCATCTCAGAGGTGTTTTCCCTCCCTCCTCACCACTCTCTCTTCAGCCCCAGGGAGAGTGCCGGGCTGCGGTTTGAGGCCCACAGCACCGGTGAGTGAGATCAGGGAGGCCACCCACTGGAGCCTGACCAAGATCCCAGACTTCAGGCTGGCGTGTTTGTCCTTTAAATCCTGACCAGACCTGCACTGTCCCCAGTGACGAGGCCTTTTTTTAAGCCTTGGAGAACTTCTGAATGCATCTCACAGATGTCAAGAGCTGGTCGTCACGGGGGCTGCTGCCTGTGAATGTCCACCACAGCTCTGTGGGAGGATGCAGGCAGCAGCCGAAGGAGCGGGGCTGGGGCCCTTGTTAACTCTGGGCCTCTGGTGCTACCTGCCTGCGGCCAGTCCTCTGGGGGGGTGCCCTGTGACGGGGGGTCCTGTGGGAGAATCCTGTGATGGGCCCTGTGAGGGGTCCTGTGGGGGGCTGGGTGACGGGCCACAGCGGGGTCCTCCTCTTTTCACAGGCCGTTAGGTCCACAGGGAAATGGCTACAAATCAGAGTGCTGCCAATGGCCTGTCTCTTTTTAGACAATTTCGTGAAGCTGTGTCAGGGAGAGAACAGACCATGGCTCACAGCTTTGGACAAGGGATGCCATCCACTGCTCTGTGAGATACTATTTACGGACCAGCTGACTGTGCGCAAGACGTTTTTCCTCTTGCCCCTTGGTCTCCTCATCTCTGAGGCGGGGTAACAAGCCTGCCCGTCTCCCCGCAGGCTGTTTGTTGGGTGGGCTTCCGGAGCGCCAGCTAACGTGGATCCGGCGCCTTCTCCGTGCCAGGTGCCGTGTTACCCGGATTCTTGTCTCATCCTCACCACGGTCCTGCGGGCAGGGCGCTGCCATTATGCCACCTCCCCGGGGGCGGCTGAGGCTGGTGAGCTCCGTGAGCTCTGACCAGGGCCCCGGAGCGGGCAAGCGGTGGGGAGGGAGGAGGCGGCTGCGTCTGGCTGGCCGGCCTGTCCTGCCAGGTGTGGGCGGGCCGAGCACCGTGAGGAGTGTTTTCTTTTCAAATCCTCAGTCGCTCCTTCTGAGAGAAGCTGCCCTCATTGTTCAGATGATGATATTGAGGCCTCCTGAAGCCCAAAGCCGTTCAGCCAGTAAGTTGTATGTCCTTAGTTTGAACCCAGGTCTGCCTGCAAGTTCTCTGAAAGGCTTGGAAAGGAGAATTTGTAAAGCCGGGGGTTCCTACACCTGTCAGGTCTTAAGGAAGTTAAGAGTGGCTATTTTCAAAAGGCTGATGGAAGGCATAAATTTGCCTAAATGGAGCTGTCCAGAACTTTAATATTTGCTTTTGGCTGGCATCATGTCATTCCAGTGCAATAATTTCAGCCCTTGCACCAGGAGAAACTCCGCCTGATTATGGATAATAGGAAAACAATTCCGGGGTCCAATCGGGGATGAGAGGAGTGGTGAGATTAGGGTCCCTCTCTCAACAGGGAGGTTCACACAAGACTTTTCCTGCCTCGGAACCCACATTCCACGTCCTGCCTGCCACTTGACATGTTCGCTTAGGTGTAAATGTCATCTTCCTCATCAGGGTGGTGACAGGCCACCCACTGTCCTGGGGCAAAACTGGGTACACAGTATCATGATACAGAAGTCGCTCTGTTAGAGGAATATTGGTGTACACTGGTCCTCTGCCTCAGAGAGTGCCTCTCTACCAGTCCCCCAGGATGTTATGAAGGGCATTTGTCTTTTTTTATTTGCCTGCCCAGTAGCCATCCCCCCAACTCTTTCACCGTGTTTAGAAATACTTCCCCTGCTTATAGACGTCGGAAGGCTAGGCTGCGGGTATATTGGGTCTCAGCTTGGCTGGTCACACGCACCTGGTGACACAGAGAAGCCAGGGCCCTGGAGAATTCATCCTGAAGGCAGTGACAGCAGCTCTGTCTGGTTTCCAGGGGCAGTAGTGGTGGCCTCAGTGCCCCCTGCTCCAGCGGCAGTGTCCCGGTGATGATACAGCCTGAGGCCTCCTCCAGGCTTGTGGTGTGAGTGGGGCTCAGGTGATGGCTGCACAGCTCCTTGTCCTGCTTATTTCCTGAGCCAGGTCCCCTTTTCTGGGGATCCTATGAGGTGCCGAAGGCCTCTGCGTAAACTCCATCTCAACTTGAATCAGCCAAAGTCTGTTTCTGTTGCGTAAAGCTCAGACTCGGACTCATATGGAGCTGTTGCTCTGTGGTTACCCACGGCCTTTGATTCATCCCCCAGGCCCCTGACAGCACCGCTTCACCACCTGAGCACCTCCATGGGGCACAGAATTTACGAGATCCTAGGTTGAGTGGGTGGCTGGACCGAAGGCTCAGCTGGTCTCTCTTTACTGTCTGTCTGACCCAGCTCTCGACTCCGCTTGCAACCCAGCGTGCACCCCTAGACCGTGGGCTCTGTGAGCACAGCCCCGAGTGTTCCACCTCTTCCTCAGCTCCTCGAGCAGAGCCTGGCACATAGGAGGTGCTCAGGAAGCTTTGGGTGGATGGGTAAAGGATCAAATGGAGATCAGAGAAGTCGGTGCCTCCGGGCTCTCTTCGGCCCCAGTGAGGCTGCCGCGGCCTGCAATCAGGCCCTGGGCTCGGGCGGGAAGGGAGCCACGGTCCTGGGATCTGCAGGCTGCCGGCGTTTCGGCGCTGGAGGTTAGCTGGGGAGATGGTGGGATTTAGAACAATGAAGTAAATAGGTGGAGCCTTGGAAGAAGAGTTGCCCCCCTTGCCACTAAGTGGGGGCGGCATAGTTAGTGCTTCCCAGTCCCTTCCTGTCATGAAAGCAGTCTTGTTCATCTGGTGCCCAGCGCCTGGCCAGCTGCCCCTGGAACTGAGAGGCCCTGTCTCAGTGTGCCGGTTACCTGTGCACAGCACGCCTGCAGAAGCGCTGACGGTGATAGAGCCCCAGGAACATCCTGCTTATCTCCACCCCCCACCACTCAGAGGGGCTACAAGACCTCTTCTGTTCTTAATCCTTGGGCTGCTAAGTTGCAGATACTCTTCCTGGTTTAGTGTTTGCCTTTGACTTTGCGATTCCTTTTCCTTTCACTCCGTTCATTCTTTTTTTTTTTTTCATTGCTCCGCGGCATGTGGGATCTTTCTGGAGCAGGGATCAAACCTGTGTCACCTGTATTGGCAGGTGGATTCTTAACCACTACGCCACCAGGGAGGTCCCCATACTTTTCTGAATCTTGTCTTCTTCACGTAAAATGGGAGTGAGAACACCAATCTTGTGTTGAGAATGAAATGAGCATTTCTAAGTGGTAGCTAGCTGGTTTATTATTTTCTCCTATAACTTTTTCTCCTCTCCTGTAGAATTTTCTGCTGTAACTCTGTGCTTAGTACGTAAGATGACTGCTTGTCCTCCAGCTTTGGTGTTCGATCCAGAGATGCTTGCTGAGCACCTGTTATGTGAGAGGCATCCTGCCAGCCCAGGGCAGTATTATTACCAGCAAGACACATTTGCTCCCAGAGGAGTGCTTAGTCCAGTGGGGACATCAGGGGCCCAGCCAGTTAGGCGGCGGCCACTGGTCAGTGCTGCAATAAAGGCATAAACCGAGTGCTGAGACGGCACTGAGGAGGGAGTGCTGAAGGCCAGGCACAGGGGTGACCAAGGACGAGCGTCTCTACCAGGAGGATGCTGGTGCACGGGGGAGGGCATGCGGCAGAGCTCCTGCACGGGCACGGGCATGGGATGTGAGCGTGTGCGGTGGGCACTCAGGCGTGTTGGTAGCCGTGGGTCATGTGAGGTATGATGAGGCTGGAGAGATCCATTAGGGCCGGGCTGTGAGGGCCCCGGAGTCCTCACCGTTGTGAGTTGAGGCTGTGATGCGGAAAGCTTATCAGGGGGCCGAACCCGGTGCTTATTGCATGGGGCAGGCACAGCACTGCCCAGTTAAAGTGCCGTGTGAGCCACTCACGGAATTTGAAGTTTTTGAGTAGCCCACATTAAGACAGTTAAAAAAAAAAAAAAAAAAAAAACCAGGTGAAATTAATTTAATAATACATTTTATCGAACCCAGTATATCCAAAATGTTATCATTTCTTGTAATTAGTATGGAAGATTTTAATGAGACAGTTTATATTATTTCTTTTGGTACAGAGTCTTCAAACTCTGGTGTGTATTTCACACTACAGCTCAGTTTGGACCACAGCCACATTTCCAGTGCTAGTAGCCACATGTGACGAGTGGCTGCCATACTGGGCATTGCAGCGTTAGCCTGTCTGGGATATGGGAGCTGGGGGTGGTCTCTGTGATTCTGAACCTTCCCTCAGTTGCCCAAGCCAACCGTCTTCTCCCATCAAGCCTCTGGGAAAACCTGCCCAGCAGCAGACTGGTAACTGGTGGTTTTCAGCAGGGAAGAGAGAGAAGCTGGGGGGTTCCATCATCCAGGGGTTATATGGTTCAAAACCAAAAAAGGGCAGCATTCCCTGGTACCTCCCTCCGTACGTGCGTCTGCACTGGAAAAACCTCCCTGGAAAGGGAGTTACTCTGTACCATTTACTGAGCATCTGGTTTGGCCTGTTAATCAATACCTCAGATAATACTTCAGTCTTTCTCCCCCAATGACTCTACAAAGCACGTTTTCTTATCCCATTTTACAGAGGAGGAAAGTCAGGACATGAGAGATTAAGTACGTTGCCCAGGGTTGTATAACTAGACATGGCAGAGCTGAGGCGCAAACCTGGTTTCAGACCCACGTTCTTACCTCTGCTCCTGGCTGTTTCCCTAATAGGTCATGTACATCATGATTTCTAAGTAGGAAGAAATATACATAAGGATTTTAATAAGCATGTGTGTGCACAGTATATGTATATATACATATATAGAAAAAAAGACTGGAAGGCTCAGCCAAAAAATCATAGAATGATTCTCTCTGAAAGGATGTGTTTCCCCTTCCTCTCTGCCCCCCTCCCACCTGCCCAGCACACTGGGGACCGGTTGGAACATTCCAGTGCTGACCAGTTGCCATGGGCTTGTTGGTGGGGGAGGGGCACCGGTGGAACTCAAGTGTTTGTGACGTTTCCGTTCCCTTGGTTAGGGGAGCCAGAGGCAGGGGGTGGCCAGGCGGCAGTCATGGTCGGGTTGTAAAGCTGGAACTTGGCTCGTGGCTTCTCTATCCTGCCTGGGCTGCTTGCTGGGAAGGAGCCAGACTGCACCTTATGAGCTTCATCTCTGATTTCCTCTCTGCAAGGGGCTGGTGAGCAATGACGTGGCCCCAAAGTGGGTAAAGGGCCGGGAAGGTACGAGGGGAAGGCACCGGAGGATGGTGACTATTCAGGCTTCGGGGTCAGGCTGATGTGGGTTTGACTTTTGACTCTGCCACCCCTAATTTTGTGACAGTGGCAAGGCTTTGGACTCCTCATTTGTAAAACTGGAGTAATCATTTTAGCCGGGGCTCCTTCATTGGAAGGTACAGAGACCCACTGGAGCCAGCTCAAGTTCAAAGAGATGTCTATCCTAAGATTCAGAAACAGGTCAGCATAACTCAACTCAGGAGGCTGTATAGAGCTGGGCCTTGCAGGGGCTGTGCTGGAAAGATAAGAGCAGAGTCCCCAGCGTCCAGCTCTCAGAGCGCTCCCCTGGGCTCCCGTCTTCTCTCCCCAGCTTGGCTTCCTCTGTTGTCTTCTGCACGTGGCATCAGATGGCTTCCCCGGTGCCCCCATCTGCAGGATTTTCCAGCTTGTGTGCCTTCATGTTTCTTAGGCTGATTGGCCCACTCCACTGAAGTTCCTCTTGTCAGTTCTCCAAGTCGCCAGATCCAGTGGCTGCTGCTTTATCTTCACTTTGTCTCGGTGGCGTTTTGAAGCAGTGCTCTTCTTGACTCTTGGTCCCTGGGACTCCACACTTCTTTTCTCTTCTTCACTTGCCTCTTCTCCACAGGCTCCTTGGCTTGCCCTTCCCCTCCTGTTCTCTGACTGTCAGATGCTCAGGGCTCGGGCCTGGCCCTCTTCTCCATCTACCTTGTCCTTGGTGAGCTCACCTCATCAATGGCTGATGACTTCCAAATATAGATCTTCAGCTCAGACCGAGCTCTTGACTCATGTCCTCGACCGCCTCCTTGATATTTCCATGGTGATGTCTAATAGGCATCCTCACACTTGGATAGATGTGAACAGAGCACTTAATGCCCTTTCTCAAATCCATCCCCGCTTCCTGCCATTCTCCCTTCACCTCATAAGGCCGGATCACCACGCAGCCAGATGCTCAAGCTCCAAACCTTAGGTCCACCCGTTATTCTCGTTCCCTCATGCACCATGTCTAATCTGCCTTTAGGTGCCCCCCAAATAAAAGCCCACTGCATCCTCCTCTCCATCACCACGGGCCCTCCCTGCCCTGCTCTAAGGGCCTCCCTTTTCATTCCCCTGTACCCCAGTCTCCACAGACCAGCCAGAGGAGCTTTTTTAAACTTGCACCTCCCCCTGTGTGAAGCCCTTCAGTGAAACCCGACTCCTCACCATGGCCTGCCGGCCTATGCATGGCCTGGCCTCTGCGCCCTCTGCACTTCCCCTCCTGTCACCCTTCTGGTTCCTTCCACTTGCCCTGCCTGTGGCTCTTCCCTAGGCTTTGTCCTGCTGGGCCCTTTTCCCTCCCCTCAGCTGTCATCTCAGAGGTGTTTTCCCTCCCTCCTCACCACTCTCTCTTCAGCCCCAGGGAGAGTGCCGGGCTGCGGTTTGAGGCCCACAGCACCGGTGAGTGAGATCAGGGAGGCCACCCACTGGAGCCTGACCAAGATCCCAGACTTCAGGCTGGCGTGTTTGTCCTTTAAATCCTGACCAGACCTGCACTGTCCCCAGTGACGAGGCCTTTTTTTAAGCCTTGGAGAACTTCTGAATGCATCTCACAGATGTCAAGAGCTGGTCGTCACGGGGGCTGCTGCCTGTGAATGTCCACCACAGCTCTGTGGGAGGATGCAGGCAGCAGCCGAAGGAGCGGGGCTGGGGCCCTTGTTAACTCTGGGCCTCTGGTGCTACCTGCCTGCGGCCAGTCCTCTGGGGGGGTGCCCTGTGACGGGGGGTCCTGTGGGAGAATCCTGTGATGGGCCCTGTGAGGGGTCCTGTGGGGGGCTGGGTGACGGGCCACAGCGGGGTCCTCCTCTTTTCACAGGCCGTTAGGTCCACAGGGAAATGGCTACAAATCAGAGTGCTGCCAATGGCCTGTCTCTTTTTAGACAATTTCGTGAAGCTGTGTCAGGGAGAGAACAGACCATGGCTCACAGCTTTGGACAAGGGATGCCATCCACTGCTCTGTGAGATACTATTTACGGACCAGCTGACTGTGCGCAAGACGTTTTTCCTCTTGCCCCTTGGTCTCCTCATCTCTGAGGCGGGGTAACAAGCCTGCCCGTCTCCCCGCAGGCTGTTTGTTGGGTGGGCTTCCGGAGCGCCAGCTAACGTGGATCCGGCGCCTTCTCCGTGCCAGGTGCCGTGTTACCCGGATTCTTGTCTCATCCTCACCACGGTCCTGCGGGCAGGGCGCTGCCATTATGCCACCTCCCCGGGGGCGGCTGAGGCTGGTGAGCTCCGTGAGCTCTGACCAGGGCCCCGGAGCGGGCAAGCGGTGGGGAGGGAGGAGGCGGCTGCGTCTGGCTGGCCGGCCTGTCCTGCCAGGTGTGGGCGGGCCGAGCACCGTGAGGAGTGTTTTCTTTTCAAATCCTCAGTCGCTCCTTCTGAGAGAAGCTGCCCTCATTGTTCAGATGATGACATTGAGGCCTCCTGAAGCCCAAAGCCGTTCAGCCAGTAAGTTATATGTCCTTAGTTTGAACCCAGGTCTGCCTGCAAGTTCTCTGAAAGGCTTGGAAAGGAGAATTTGTAAAGCCGGGGGTTCCTACACCTGTCAGGTCTTAAGGAAGTTAAGAGTGGCTATTTTCAAAAGGCTGATGGAAGGCATAAATTTGCCTAAATGGGGCTGTCCAGAACTTTAATATTTGCTTTTGGCTGGCATCATGTCATTCCAGTGCAATAATTTCAGCCCTTGCACCAGGAGAAACTCCGCCTGATTATGGATAATAGGAAAACAATTCCGGGGTCCAATCGGGGATGAGAGGAGTGGTGAGATTAGGGTCCCTCTCTCAACAGGGAGGTTCACACAAGACTTTTCCTGCCTCGGAACCCACATTCCACGTCCTGCCTGCCACTTGACATGTTCGCTTAGGTGTAAATGTCATCTTCCTCATCAGGGTGGTGACAGGCCACCCACTGTCCTGGGGCAAAACTGGGTACACAGTATCATGATACAGAAGTCGCTCTGTTAGAGGAATATTGGTGTACACTGGTCCTCTGCCTCAGAGAGTGCCTCTCTACCAGTCCCCCAGGATGTTATGAAGGGCATTTGTCTTTTTTTATTTGCCTGCCCAGTAGCCATCCCCCCAACTCTTTCACCGTGTTTAGAAATACTTCCCCTGCTTATAGACGTCGGAAGGCTAGGCTGCGGGTATATTGGGTCTCAGCTTGGCTGGTCACACGCACCTGGTGACACAGAGAAGCCAGGGCCCTGGAGAATTCATCCTGAAGGCAGTGACAGCAGCTCTGTCTGGTTTCCAGGGGCAGTAGTGGTGGCCTCAGTGCCCCCTGCTCCAGCGGCAGTGTCCCGGTGATGATACAGCCTGAGGCCTCCTCCAGGCTTGTGGTGTGAGTGGGGCTCAGGTGATGGCTGCACAGCTCCTTGTCCTGCTTATTTCCTGAGCCAGGTCCCCTTTTCTGGGGATCCTATGAGGTGCCGAAGGCCTCTGCGTAAACTCCATCTCAACTTGAATCAGCCAAAGTCTGTTTCTGTTGCGTAAAGCTCAGACTCGGACTCATATGGAGCTGTTGCTCTGTGGTTACCCACGGCCTTTGATTCATCCCCCAGGCCCCTGACAGCACCGCTTCACCACCTGAGCACCTCCATGGGGCACAGAATTTACGAGATCCTAGGTTGAGTGGGTGGCTGGACCGAAGGCTCAGCTGGTCTCTCTTTACTGTCTGTCTGACCCAGCTCTCGACTCCGCTTGCAACCCAGCGTGCACCCCTAGACCGTGGGCTCTGTGAGCACAGCCCCGAGTGTTCCACCTCTTCCTCAGCTCCTCGAGCAGAGCCTGGCACATAGGAGGTGCTCAGGAAGCTTTGGGTGGATGGGTAAAGGATCAAATGGAGATCAGAGAAGTCGGTGCCTCCGGGCTCTCTTCGGCCCCAGTGAGGCTGCCGCGGCCTGCAATCAGGCCCTGGGCTCGGGCGGGAAGGGAGCCACGGTCCTGGGATCTGCAGGCTGCCGGCGTTTCGGCGCTGGAGGTTAGCTGGGGAGATGGTGGGATTTAGAACAATGAAGTAAATAGGTGGAGCCTTGGAAGAAGAGTTGCCCCCCTTGCCACTAAGTGGGGGCGGCATAGTTAGTGCTTCCCAGTCCCTTCCTGTCATGAAAGCAGTCTTGTTCATCTGGTGCCCAGCGCCTGGCCAGCTGCCCCTGGAACTGAGAGGCCCTGTCTCAGTGTGCCGGTTACCTGTGCACAGCACACCTGCAGAAGCGCTGACGGTGATAGAGCCCCAGGAACATCCTGCTTATCTCCACCCCCCACCACTCAGAGGGGCTACAAGACCTCTTCTGTTCTTAATCCTTGGGCTGCTAAGTTGCAGATACTCTTCCTGGTTTAGTGTTTGCCTTTGACTTTGCGATTCCTTTTCCTTTCACTCCGTTCATTCTTTTTTTTTTTTTCCTGCGGTACGCGGGCCTCTCACTGTTGTGGCCTCTCCCGTTGCGGAGCACAGGCTCCGGACGCCCCCTGCATCGGCAGGCGGACTCTCAACCACTGTGCCACCAGGGAAGCCCTCACTCCGTTCGTTCTTGATCATGGTTCTCTCTACAGGAGATTCTGCACCTTGACCAGAGGAGCGTGACCCTTCCTTCAAATCCCTCTCCGGACGCACCCTCCTAGCATCCCCTAGGAAAGATGCGGCAGCTCAAGGGGAAGCCCAAGAAGGAGACGTCCAAGGATAAGAAGGAGCGGAAGCAGGCCATGCAGGAGGCCCGGCAGCAGATCACCACGGTGGTGCTGCCCACGCTGGCTGTGGTCGTGCTGCTGATCGTGGTATTCGTGTATGTGGCCACGCGCCCCGCCATCACCGAGTGAGGGACCTCCCCCCGCAGAGAGGAGGCGTGGGAGGGGAGAGCAGAAGAAGAATGGCTTTCAGCCGCAGAGATTTTCCTGATGCTGAGCTCTGAGCCAGAGTACCCTGTCTTCTCTGGTCTGTGACTTGATTAAAGTTTCTCCACTTTTCTTGGGAGGGAATAGGGAACGCTTTATCAGTGAATGTGCCACACACCTTATGGTCCACTTCATGTGCCTTTCAGACTTCAAAGCCGTGTGTGTGTGTGTGTGTGTGTGTGTGTTTTTTTTTCTCGCCTACAATCGATATTGCAGCGTTAGCCTGTCTGGGATATGGGAGCTGGGGGTGGTCTCTGTGATTCTGAACCTTCCCTCAGTTGCCCAAGCCAACCGTCTTCTCCCATCAAGCCTCTGGGAAAACCTGCCCAGCAGCAGACTGGTAACTGGTGGTTTTCAGCAGGGAAGAGAGAGAAGCTGGGGGGTTCCATCATCCAGGGGTTATATGGTTCAAAACCAAAAAAGGGCAGCATTCCCTGGTACCTCCCTCCGTACGTGCGTCTGCACTGGAAAAACCTCCCTGGAAAGGGAGTTACTCTGTACCATTTACTGAGCATCTGGTTTGGCCTGTTAATCAATACCTCAGATAATACTTCAGTCTTTCTCCCCCAATGACTCTACAAAGCACGTTTTCTTATCCCATTTTACAGAGGAGGAAAGTCAGGACATGAGAGATTAAGTACGTTGCCCAGGGTTGTATAACTAGACATGGCAGAGCTGAGGCGCAAACCTGGTTTCAGACCCACGTTCTTACCTCTGCTCCTGGCTGTTTCCCTAATAGGTCATGTACATCATGATTTCTAAGTAGGAAGAAATATACATAAGGATTTTAATAAGCATGTGTGTGCACAGTATATGTATATATACATATATAGAAAAAAAGACTGGAAGGCTCAGCCAAAAAATCATAGAATGATTCTCTCTGAAAGGATGTGTTTCCCCTTCCTCTCTGCCCCCCTCCCACCTGCCCAGCACACTGGGGACCGGTTGGAACATTCCAGTGCTGACCAGTTGCCATGGGCTTGTTGGTGGGGGAGGGGCACCGGTGGAACTCAAGTGTTTGTGACGTTTCCATTCCCTTGGTTAGGGGAGCCAGAGGCAGGGGGTGGCCAGGCGGCAGTCATGGTCGGGTTGTAAAGCTGGAACTTGGCTCGTGGCTTCTCTATCCTGCCTGGGCTGCTTGCTGGGAAGGAGCCAGACTGCACCTTATGAGCTTCATCTCTGATTTCCTCTCTGCAAGGGGCTGGTGAGCAATGACGTGGCCCCAAAGTGGGTAAAGGGCCGGGAAGGTACGAGGGGAAGGCACCGGAGGATGGTGACTATTCAGGCTTCGGGGTCAGGCTGATGTGGGTTTGACTTTTGACTCTGCCACCCCTAATTTTGTGACAGTGGCAAGGCTTTGGACTCCTCATTTGTAAAACTGGAGTAATCATTTTAGCCGGGGCTCCTTCATTGGAAGGTACAGAGACCCACTGGAGCCAGCTCAAGTTCAAAGAGATGTCTATCCTAAGATTCAGAAACAGGTCAGCATAACTCAACTCAGGAGGCTGTATAGAGCTGGGCCTTGCAGGGGCTGTGCTGGAAAGATAAGAGCAGAGTCCCCAGCGTCCAGCTCTCAGAGCGCTCCCCTGGGCTCCCGTCTTCTCTCCCCAGCTTGGCTTCCTCTGTTGTCTTCCGCACGTGGCATCAGATGGCTTCCCCGGTGCCCCCATCTGCAGGATTTTCCAGCTTGTGTGCCTTCATGTTTCTTAGGCTGATTGGCCCACTCCACTGAAGTTCCTCTTGTCAGTTCTCCAAGTCGCCAGATCCAGTGGCTGCTGCTTTATCTTCACTTTGTCTCGGTGGCGTTTTGAAGCAGTGCTCTTCTTGACTCTTGGTCCCTGGGACTCCACACTTCTTTTCTCTTCTTCACTTGCCTCTTCTCCACAGGCTCCTTGGCTTGCCCTTCCCCTCCTGTTCTCTGACTGTCAGATGCTCAGGGCTCGGGCCTGGCCCTCTTCTCCATCTACCTTGTCCTTGGTGAGCTCACCTCATCAATGGCTGATGACTTCCAAATATAGATCTTCAGCTCAGACCGAGCTCTTGACTCATGTCCTCGACCGCCTCCTTGATATTTCCATGGTGATGTCTAATAGGCATCCTCACACTTGGATAGATGTGAACAGAGCACTTAATGCCCTTTCTCAAATCCATCCCCGCTTCCTGCCATTCTCCCTTCACCTCATAAGGCCGGATCACCACGCAGCCAGATGCTCAAGCTCCAAACCTTAGGTCCACCCGTTATTCTCGTTCCCTCATGCACCATGTCTAATCTGCCTTTAGGTGCCCCCCAAATAAAAGCCCACTGCATCCTCCTCTCCATCACCACGGGCCCTCCCTGCCCTGCTCTAAGGGCCTCCCTTTTCATTCCCCTGTACCCCAGTCTCCACAGACCAGCCAGAGGAGCTTTTTTAAACTTGCACCTCCCCCTGTGTGAAGCCCTTCAGTGAAACCCGACTCCTCACCATGGCCTGCCGGCCTATGCATGGCCTGGCCTCTGCGCCCTCTGCACTTCCCCTCCTGTCACCCTTCTGGTTCCTTCCACTTGCCCTGCCTGTGGCTCTTCCCTAGGCTTTGTCCTGCTGGGCCCTTTTCCCTCCCCTCAGCTGTCATCTCAGAGGTGTTTTCCCTCCCTCCTCACCACTCTCTCTTCAGCCCCAGGGAGAGTGCCGGGCTGCGGTTTGAGGCCCACAGCACCGGTGAGTGAGATCAGGGAGGCCACCCACTGGAGCCTGACCAAGATCCCAGACTTCAGGCTGGCGTGTTTGTCCTTTAAATCCTGACCAGACCTGCACTGTCCCCAGTGACGAGGCCTTTTTTTAAGCCTTGGAGAACTTCTGAATGCATCTCACAGATGTCAAGAGCTGATCGTCACGGGGGCTGCTGCCTGTGAATGTCCACCACAGCTCTGTGGGAGGATGCAGGCAGCAGCCGAAGGAGCGGGGCTGGGGCCCTTGTTAACTCTGGGCCTCTGGTGCTACCTGCCTGCGGCCAGTCCTCTGGGGGGGTGCCCTGTGACGGGGGGGTCCTGTGGGAGAATCCTGTGATGGGCCCTGTGAGGGGTCCTGTGGGGGGCTGGGTGACGGGCCACAGCGGGGTCCTCCTCTTTTCACAGGCCGTTAGGTCCACAGGGAAATGGCTACAAATCAGAGTGCTGCCAATGGCCTGTCTCTTTTTAGACAATTTCGTGAAGCTGTGTCAGGGAGAGAACAGACCATGGCTCACAGCTTTGGACAAGGGATGCCATCCACTGCTCTGTGAGATACTATTTACGGACCAGCTGACTGTGCGCAAGACGTTTTTCCTCTTGCCCCTTGGTCTCCTCATCTCTGAGGCGGGGTAACAAGCCTGCCCGTCTCCCCGCAGGCTGTTTGTTGGGTGGGCTTCCGGAGCGTCAGCTAACGTGGATCCGGCGCCTTCTCCGTGCCAGGTGCCGTGTTACCCGGATTCTTGTCTCATCCTCACCACGGTCCTGCGGGCAGGGCGCTGCCATTATGCCACCTCCCCGGGGGCGGCTGAGGCTGGTGAGCTCCGTGAGCTCTGACCAGGGCCCCGGAGCGGGCAAGCGGTGGGGAGGGAGGAGGCGGCTGCGTCTGGCTGGCCGGCCTGTCCTGCCAGGTGTGGGCGGGCCGAGCACCGTGAGGAGTGTTTTCTTTTCAAATCCTCAGTCGCTCCTTCTGAGAGAAGCTGCCCTCATTGTTCAGATGATGACATTGAGGCCTCCTGAAGCCCAAAGCCGTTCAGCCAGTAAGTTATATGTCCTTAGTTTGAACCCAGGTCTGCCTGCAAGTTCTCTGAAAGGCTTGGAAAGGAGAATTTGTAAAGCCGGGGGTTCCTACACCTGTCAGGTCTTAAGGAAGTTAAGAGTGGCTATTTTCAAAAGGCTGATGGAAGGCATAAATTTGCCTAAATGGAGCTGTCCAGAACTTTAATATTTGCTTTTGGCTGGCATCATGTCATTCCAGTGCAATAATTTCAGCCCTTGCACCAGGAGAAACTCCGCCTGATTATGGATAATAGGAAAACAATTCCGGGGTCCAATCGGGGATGAGAGGAGTGGTGAGATTAGGGTCCCTCTCTCAACAGGGAGGTTCACACAAGACTTTTCCTGCCTCGGAACCCACATTCCACGTCCTGCCTGCCACTTGACATGTTCGCTTAGGTGTAAATGTCATCTTCCTCATCAGGGTGGTGACAGGCCACCCACTGTCCTGGGGCAAAACTGGGTACACAGTATCATGATACAGAAGTCGCTCTGTTAGAGGAATATTGGTGTACACTGGTCCTCTGCCTCAGAGAGTGCCTCTCTACCAGTCCCCCAGGATGTTATGAAGGGCATTTGTCTTTTTTTATTTGCCTGCCCAGTAGCCATCCCCCCAACTCTTTCACCGTGTTTAGAAATACTTCCCCTGCTTATAGACGTCGGAAGGCTAGGCTGCGGGTATATTGGGTCTCAGCTTGGCTGGTCACACGCACCTGGTGACACAGAGAAGCCAGGGCCCTGGAGAATTCATCCTGAAGGCAGTGACAGCAGCTCTGTCTGGTTTCCAGGGGCAGTAGTGGTGGCCTCAGTGCCCCCTGCTCCAGCGGCAGTGTCCCGGTGATGATACAGCCTGAGGCCTCCTCCAGGCTTGTGGTGTGAGTGGGGCTCAGGTGATGGCTGCACAGCTCCTTGTCCTGCTTATTTCCTGAGCCAGGTCCCCTTTTCTGGGGATCCTATGAGGTGCCGAAGGCCTCTGCGTAAACTCCATCTCAACTTGAATCAGCCAAAGTCTGTTTCTGTTGCGTAAAGCTCAGACTCGGACTCATATGGAGCTGTTGCTCTGTGGTTACCCACGGCCTTTGATTCATCCCCCAGGCCCCTGACAGCACCGCTTCACCACCTGAGCACCTCCATGGGGCACAGAATTTACGAGATCCTAGGTTGAGTGGGTGGCTGGACCGAAGGCTCAGCTGGTCTCTCTTTACTGTCTGTCTGACCCAGCTCTCGACTCCGCTTGCAACCCAGCGTGCACCCCTAGACCGTGGGCTCTGTGAGCACAGCCCCGAGTGTTCCACCTCTTCCTCAGCTCCTCGAGCAGAGCCTGGCACATAGGAGGTGCTCAGGAAGCTTTGGGTGGATGGGTAAAGGATCAAATGGAGATCAGAGAAGTCGGTGCCTCCGGGCTCTCTTCGGCCCCAGTGAGGCTGCCGCGGCCTGCAATCAGGCCCTGGGCTCGGGCGGGAAGGGAGCCACGGTCCTGGGATCTGCAGGCTGCCGGCGTTTCGGCGCTGGAGGTTAGCTGGGGAGATGGTGGGATTTAGAACAATGAAGTAAATAGGTGGAGCCTTGGAAGAAGAGTTGCCCCCCTTGCCACTAAGTGGGGGCGGCATAGTTAGTGCTTCCCAGTCCCTTCCTGTCATGAAAGCAGTCTTGTTCATCTGGTGCCCAGCGCCTGGCCAGCTGCCCCTGGAACTGAGAGGCCCTGTCTCAGTGTGCCGGTTACCTGTGCACAGCACACCTGCAGAAGCGCTGACGGTGATAGAGCCCCAGGAACATCCTGCTTATCTCCACCCCCCACCACTCAGAGGGGCTACAAGACCTCTTCTGTTCTTAATCCTTGGGCTGCTAAGTTGCAGATACTCTTCCTGGTTTAGTGTTTGCCTTTGACTTTGCGATTCCTTTTCCTTTCACTCCGTTCATTCTTTTTTTTTTTTTCCTGCGGTACGCGGGCCTCTCACTGTTGTGGCCTCTCCCGTTGCGGAGCACAGGCTCCGGACGCGCAGGCTCAGCGGCCATGGCTCAC